>NC_137102.1:5013280-5598280 GCF_949357685.1 Gobio gobio | reverse complement strand
GTTTGGCAGAGCTTCTGTCATGATGACCGGTCTCCAGACTCCTGAATGCAGACGGGGCAGAACTGACCCACTTGTCTCATCAGCTCTATTCATTCAACATGGGGAAAATACAGTGGCAAATAAAGGAAATATCAGTGTGGACATTGAGAATGACTCTTTTCAGTCAAGCATCATTCTTGCTGATTTTAATAACATAATTGCAAAGTTTATTTCAGGTCGTCATTAATACAAAAATCATTTCAAATTACCATGTGTCCCTTTAAGTCCATAAACATGTTTCAAAAAGACATGAAATTTGGGAGAAAGGGTCTAAATACTACCACATCGGTTCCCTGTGCATGCTTTTTTTAAATGGGTTTTCATGCATTTATTAGCATAATTGATCTCATTTAAAAACCAGTCCCTGCATTTAAATGACCATTATGAATGTGTGTAATTAATTGGGAATCTTATGAGCGTGTTTGTGATTAAGACAAGGACTAAATATGCTTAAATAGTGTTTGCTGCTGCAACAATCAGAAATGCGGTCATACCCGTCATGCCACTGTAGTCAGGTGAGGTGGAAATTGTGATAGATAGGAAAAAAGTGCACATTTAGGGTTTTATACATTAAAAAATGCATTTATTTTGCATTAGAGACACACAGAGATACTGACTGTAATGGTTAGTCCGCACTGTTTTGTTTAATCAGTTTTGTGCGTTGGGGCACATAGTGAAAGATGAGTTTAATATTTTGCATCATTCAGTCACAACCATGATTGTTATAAGTATTTTCTGGGATTATTCAGCAGTCTAGGTCAGCCAAAATGGTCCAATTTGCATTGAAATGTCACAGTTCTGCTTCTACTCAGTGTAGTGGTTCTTTGCATAACCTTTCACAGTTATCAACATCATGATACCCTGACCACCAGTGAATCGCAGCACAAATATAACATGAGTGCAGCCTGCAGCGGTTGGCTAATATCAGTCATCTGCAGGTGCTCAGGAGAGGTCTGTGACCATGGGGACTGTAGACATGAGTGTGAAATATGAGACATAGGGGAGAGAGACATGGTGCTGCTTTTTTGTGAGAGCTGATAAGAACACAATCAGGGCATTGACACCCAGATTCATAGCGTTTAGCCTAAACATTAGCCCTCATTTAACCCAGATAAAGTAACAGTGGCCCGAGAGATACTGTCAGTTGTGAATAGGGACTTTAATCATGTATCCGTTTACCATGAATAGGCTTTCTGAGCTTCGCTGGCACAGAATATGCTTTATCATACAATAGGACAGAAAGTGAATCATTTTTGGTATTCTAAGGTTGTCAATTTAATATGTTAATTTAGAAAAATGACACACACACAAGCACACACACATCTGGTTCGCTATCTTCACTCTCCATAGATGTAATGGTTTTTATACTGTACAAACTGTATATTCAATCCTCCTACACTAACCCCCTAAACCTACCCATCACAGAAAACGTTCTGCATTTTTACATTTTCAACAAAAAAAAACGAATTTTGTATGATTTCTAAACTTATTTTTGACCTCAGTTTAAGTCCCTAAGGTGACACGAGTCCCCATGAATCTGTGTGCATTCAGGATGAAGTCGCACACACACATATACACACACACACACACACACACACACACACACAGAGACATGTTGTGATTTCATGTTTTATGTGGTCTTTCATAATGATTTTTCTACTGTACACACTGCATATTATATTCATTTAACCCTAAACCTACCCATCACACAAAACTTTCTACATTTTTACATTTTCAACAACAACAAAAAAAAAACACATTTTGTATGATTTCTAAGCTTTTTCCCCCATGGGGACTTCAGTTTAGGTCCCTAAGGTGACACGAGTCCTCATGAGTCTGTGTGCATTCAGGTTGAAGTCCCACACACACATATATATATACATGCACACACACAGAGACATGTTGTGTTTTTATGGGGTCTTTCATAATGATTTTTCTACTGTACACACTGCATTTTAAATTCCCTTAAATCTAAACTTACCCCTAAACCCATCACAGAAAACGTTCTGCATTTTTACATTTTCAAAAAACATAATTTTGCTGTTTTCCTTTTGTCCTCATAACGTAGAGTTTACCTGCACCACACACACACACACACACTGGTAGAAAGTTTGGAAGAAGTCTCTTATGCTCACCAAGACTTTTGAACATAAATACAGTAAAAACAGCAATATTATGTTTTAAAATAACTGTTTTCTTCAGGCATCATTCTAATATGCTGATTTCTGATGCTTAATATTTTTGTGGAATCTTTCATTACGCAAGGATGCATTAAATGGATATTATAACTAAATGTAAATGTAATGAATTATATAGATTGCATTAAGTTTAGTTAATTACTTAAATGAATTATTAATTGGATAAAATTAACATATTAAATGATTAAACGGGCAACCTTAGAAATAATATAAAGAATGCACACACACTTCAGTATACATTTGAATAAAATGTGTATTCTATTGACAGTCCTATGGCATTCTGTTTTTGCATCGATGTTTTGTTTGAAATGGTTTAGACGATTAAAGTCGTGGTTTGGTCAGATATGTTGAGGTTTGAATACAGCTCGGAGCATTTCTCAGCCTTTTCCCCACTTCACTTCCTATCCTTTCTCTACTGTGTGTCAGGTCCAAATCCAAAGGCAGCTCTGTTTGCTAGATTCACTCTCTGAGCCAGCTCCACCAGGCCAGTCAATTAATTTTCAGCAAATGAATAAGCCGAAAAAGTATAACAGTACATTAGCTTTTTACAGCCATGCATCACTGTCTGTAACACTTCTTCCAGGAGAGAGAGAGTAACAGAAGAAAACACGAGCGTGGCGACTCTCAACGTGCGCAGAGATGAGCAGACACACACACACGTTTGCATTGATGTCAGAAAGGAGGCATGGAGCCGACTGCACAGAACACACACACTGGAAATGGGAGTGTGTTCCAGTTAATTGGGTGACCCCTGGGGCCAGGCTAGTGATTCTCCCTCGTGGACATTAATATTGCATGAATCTTTCAAAGCTGCGGTGTCACCATGTGTGTGTCTCTCTCTCTGTGCCACCCTTCAGCCAACAGCCGTGGCCAACGACACACACCCTTCCGTCTGTAGCCCTACGCACACGGACCCCGGCCTTCATTTTCAAAGCTTTTCCCACACGCTAGTCTAGACTAGCACAACAAAGCCATCCTCGCATTTTACAGCTCAACGCTGGCCTGAGCATCATGTCGGAGAAGGAAAGCCTGTCACAAAAAGCGGCTAGTAAAACGTTTTGGGATGCCCATCTATTTGACGCACTATAAAAATGTTTTTTATTTGTGTTTTCTGTCTCTCAGACGTTTTGCAGCTCTTTGAAAGTCCCAGCTCTATAAATCTCGTGTTTTCCCAGCTCTGGACGGTGAGTGTTTCATGGTTGATCATCCTAGATTTATCTCCAAATATAGTGGGGTGAAATGTACTGTCCCTTCAGACGGCAAGTTGTTTTACCGGGATTTACTCTCTGTTAAGAAGAGTTATGTACATTGTGCATTTTATACCTCCAGTCATGGAAACAAAGCTGCTTTCCTCAGAGTTCTGAAGGGCTTTGTGAATCCACCTATCAATCTCCACGCCGTCGCACAAATTCACTCTGGCACTGGAGAGACGCACGCGGTCTGCTTTTTTAAACGCCTGGTCCTCCTGCTTCAAAGCGGCTGATGGATTTCACTTCCTGAAAGGTGTATGGCTGACTTTTTGTCGCAACTGCACATGTGCTTCTACACGTGTCACACAAAGACACATTTCACAGCAGAATTGACTTGATAATGCCTTTTCCATTACTGTTGAATTTCTACATTCGCTTTGAGGTAGAATGCAGAATTGCAATTGAAAGTCAAATGCAAGGGAATTTAAATTAATTAATGTAAAGACAAACTTTGAATGTTGGCTTGACTGCGCCTTGTTTAAAAGTTTTCAACAAAGTTGAAAAAACGTTGATGTTAGATTGCATTAATGCATCTTTTTTTAATTACTTATAATACTATTGATTTATGATATACACTATATTGGCTAAAGTATTGGGACAACCCTCCAAATGATTGAATTCAAGTGTTGGTATTTGACATGCTGAGGCGCACAATGCACAGAAGTCAAGAGCTCCAGACCTCCAAACTTCATGTGTCCTTCAGATGAGCTCAAGAACAGTGTGTAGAGCTTCAGGGAATGGGTTTCCATGGCCGAGCCGCTCATCCAAGCCTTACATCACCAAGTGCAATGCAAAGTGTGGGATGCAGTGGGGTAAAGCGCGCCGCCACTGGACTCTAGAGCAGTGAGACGTGTTCTCTAGAGTGACCAATCACGCTTCTCTGTCTGGGGATCCGATGGACGAGTCTGGGTTTGGCGGTTGCCAGGAGAACGGGACTTGCCTGACTGCATTGTGCCAAGTGTAAAGTTTGGTGGAGGGAGGATTATGGGGTGGGTTGTTTTTCGGGGGTTGGGCTTGGCCCCTTAGTTCCAGTGAAAGGAACTCTTAATGCTTCACCAAGACATTTTGGACAATTTCAACTTTGTGGGAACAGTTTGGGGACGGCCCATTCCTGTACCAACATGCACCAGTGCACAAAGCGTCGCTCCATAAAGACATGGATGAACGAGTTAGGTGTGGAGTAACTTGACCCGATAGAACACCTTTGTGATGAATTAGAGCGGAGACTGAGAGCCAAGCCTTCTCGTCCAACATCAGTGCCTGACCTCACAAATGCACTTCTAGAAGATTTCCCATAAACACACTCATAAACCTTGAGGAAAGCCTTCCCAGAAGAGCTGAAGCTGTTAGAGCTGTGAAGGGTGGGCCGACTCCATATTAAACCCTACGGGTTAAGAATGGGACGTTCATGTGCATGTAAAGGCAGGCGTCCCAAAACTTTTGACAATATAGTGTAAGTGTGTGTGTGTAAATATTTTGAAAAAATGTGTGTTCATACAATGCAATTTTGTTCTGGACCCTAATGGCTTTCATTATATGGACAAAAGCAGAAGAAAGAAACAGAAACACTGAATAAAGTCATCACTTTTGGGTGAATTTCCCACAATTCAGGATCTGTGTTCTCTGAATTGCAAGTCCTGTCTTTCCGATTGAGCTTCCTGCAGGGTGTGGTCAATTCAATTTTAATGAGATAAAATTCAGTTCTAAATTTTGTCCAACCCTGATTCATCTGTTTTGACCTTTGGTATTTAACAGGCAAAGGTCAGGGACCACATATTAGCGTGCGGTGATCTGTGGTGGCCTGAAGCGAGGCATATGTCTCCTAACAGCAGATGACAGATACAGGTGTCAGTATCCAAGGTTTATTCCCTACGGTCATGGGCTTCAAGCAGAGCATCTAACTCCACCCCTCATCCTTGTACGTCCTTATATCACTCCCTCCATTTACCAGCTCTGTTAGTTTTACGCTTCATTCCTCTCTGTTTAATTTTGGCGTTTTCTCTTCGACTTTTTCTTTGTCCATCTCGCAGTCCCTCCCACCGCTTCCCCTTTCCTTCCCTCCGTCCCCTCACCCTCCTCTTCTCTTCCGCCTGCGGGCTGCGAGGATGCCAGGACCCATGCTAATCATGGGTGACACATCATTGAGGGGAGCGGGCTGTTTGCTGTCAGCAGTGTTTTTGGTTCATAATTATTTCACGAGTGTCACGTCAGTGTCAGGCTCTGGGCGAGTGGAGAGAGACAGCCGGCCTGCGGAGAGGAAGAGTGGGTGGAGGGGGGAGTGTCACAAGACCTCACTGTTAGCCACTTTCTGCCCAACACCTCCACTGCTCCACTGCCTGCACTTGGAGAGAAAGGAGAGCAAGAGGAGAGGGAAAGAGACCGCTTTTGAACTTGATGGGTCACATCCACCATCCACCAAAATCATTGTGCAAGTGTTTTCACACAATAATCATGATTCATCTTTGACTACGCATTGATTTTCTTCCCATTATTTATGCAAACTGTTTTTTGCTCACAAGGCTGCATTTATCTGATCAAAAATAAAACAGTAATATTGTGAAATATTTCCATGTTTGGCCCCACTTAAATTATGTGGCCTATGTACTTACATCAAAAAATAAGTACAATGCACTTACTGTGTTCAAATTGTATTGCAAAACACCTTTGCTGATATTGAGGTGGGATACAGGTAAAGTTATGGTGTGGTGGTGTGAGTTTAAGGGTAGGGTTTGGTGTAAGGGAAGTGTCAACAGTGTAATTACAAATGTAACTACAGAAATGAATTACAGATGTAATTACATGCAGGTATTTTTTAAATGTAAGTACAATGTAAAAACATGTATGTACACAATAAGTGCATTGTATCAAATGATTCATTAAAATGTTAGTACATAGTAGTTAAGGCCACCTCATATAAAGTGGGTCCAAATGTTTTCTATTTTATTATATTTTAAAGGGTTAGTTCACCCAAAAATGAAAATTCGGTCATTAATTACTCACCCTCATGTCGTTCGACACCCATCAGACCTCCGTTCATCTTCAGAATACAAATGAAGATATTTTAGTGTAAAGCTGATGCTGAGAAAGGCTTCTGATAGGCCTCCATTGGCATTCAGTACATTTACACTCCCAAGACCCATAAAAGGCACTTAAAACGTCGTTACAAAGTCCATCTCACCACAGTGGCTCAACAATAATTTTAGGATGCGACGACAATAGTTTTTGTGCGCAAAAAAAAATCAAAATAACACCTTTATCCAACTTGTTCTTGTCTTCCGTGTGTGCCTCCACGACGCATGCGCGAGAATATGACGCAGATCCGGCGTTCGGACACATGACCCAGAAGAGATTTGTTTACAAGCAGAGGAAGACGCGCGTGTCTAAGCTGTTGAATTCTACATTGATCGTGCTTTAGGTCTCGGCGTAGTTCTCAAAATGGGGCTTAAGTGTGCATTTCATGGATTCCTGAACCCCGGCGCTACGTCATATTCTCGCGCATGCGCACGAGCACGCACAAACACACACACAATACATCATGGCATTATCCCTGGATGACTTTCGATTCACAAAACACAGACATTTGATGCAGTTTCACTCACAAACTCATAGAAACACAGACACTTGCAGAACTCTGTTGCTGCTCCGGAAAAACATGGAAAAACTGCATCCACTTAACGCTGGGTTATTTGGGAAGCTGAACAAGGTGATCTTTCTCTCACACCAGAAACACACTTCTTTCGTGACATTGTTGATTTCGTGGTCTAAAACAAAATGCCAGCACTGCTGACGGCTCCCGTAACACGAATGAAGCTTGTTGATGTGCACGCTTTGGGTTGCGTTTTCCGTACTAAATCTCGCGAGACTTCAGAATAAGCATGATATGCAGGAAGAAATTGCGATGATAGTGTTTTGGAATGATTTTCACAGAAAATTCACGCAAAAAAAAAGAAAAGGGTTTTGGTGAAGTCGTGGAGACGGCGGGAACATGGTCTGTACATGTTACAGAGTGAGTTAGATGTGAGTAATGGTGAAAAAATCACACTGCTATGTTTTTTTTTTTTATTGTTGTTCTCAGGTGTCTCTTGGAAAATAGATATTATTCTCTTTGAAATTGCCTTATTAAATAAACTTTAAATAATTGTTTCTTACAGTTCATGACTATTTCATCTCTCAGCGTGCTTTCGGATTGGATATTATTTCGTTATTTTCATTTGTCCTCGGGGTTCCCCCCACACATCAGGATTTCTGATTCGCGAATGCTGTTTGCGAATGTTCGATGGAACGATGGTTTCGGAAAACACAGACTTGTTGAACTATGTTGACAACGGAACTTTTGGGAAACGCACCCCTGGTTGATGTGCACACGCACATATCCGGGAGAAGTGCCCATACAAGGATTTCCAGCCTTTATGGCGTGATACAGTAGCCTGACGTCGTCATACTCAGATTCTAGTCAGAATTTGAGTCTGATCTGCTCCATTGGGCTGTGATTATGGGGCGTGTTTCAACCGAACCAGGAAAGATCTCAATTGGATAGACCTACAACCAATCAGAGCAACGGAGCGACGCATAACATTAGTTGTCAACAGAACTCAACTGCACGCACGCTGGAAGAAGTAGAAGAAGAAGATGAGTGTAAACTATCTTTGCCGGTGTTGTAAATAAGAATCGGATCAAAACAGGGCAAATACATTAACCCCTTAACTGTCACCGTCCCACCGCCTTTTTTCGTACAGTATATTTAAGTAATTATCATAAATTAGGTGTCATTTTAAAACTTACAAACTCAAAATTCATCCTGTGAAACCCGTTTTGAAATCGGACATTGTGTTACCATGGAAATGTTACTCTAAATTATTCTAGTGGGCTCCTCCCCTAGTGGGCGGTGTCATGTTTCGTATTACAACAATTATTTTAACTACTTTATAATCAAAATCTTTTCCAAGCTTGACAAAACACATATTGTCGGAAAGGTCTGAGTCTCAAGGGTCCATATTTGGTGACTGTTTTGTGATGGAAGTGACATTTGGACAGAAATTTACAGGAAAATGCATCAAAAAAGCAATCAATGGAATTTGAATGACTGTTGGCTATTTGTGGTATAGCGCCTAAACAAAAGTTTTTGTGCATATTTTGTTTTAAAGAGGTCATGAACTGGCTTTTTAATTTTTTTATACTGTTGTCTGTTGGGCTTTGCGAGCTGGCGTTACAAGTCCGAGTCTGATCACGAATGAACCAATAACAGCTTCTCCAGCCTGTGACCGTGTGCTAAGGTGTGTAATCAATAGATATCAAACGACCTGTAACAATGCAATACTAAGACATATAAAAACATGTTTTACTCACATAAGTGTGTTGCAGCATCCCTGTCGGATCCAGAAGCACAGCATTGTGTTTTAATCTCAATATGTCTGCAAATCCAGTCTCAACCTGTGTCTTGTTTACAATCGATTCCGCGGTGAAATGAAGTGAACAAACGCATGTGAGCTGGAACCGGCATGTTTATTGCTCAGTAGCGCGACCCATTTAGCTCCACGAGTCGGTGGGCGGAGCTTGAGGCGGCGCTTCTGCATCTTATTACGTCAATGGTCGACATATTCTGAGATCTCTCGTTTTATGGCCCTGGTGTCAATAAAAGTTTTTCCTTGACTAACAAGGACGTTTTCAGCTCTGAAACTCACAGGATATTCTTATATCACGATGAACTTTTATAAGGCTCAAAGGAAAGTTGATTTCTCAATTCATCACCCCTTTAAATATCACATTTTGTGTTCTGCAGGTGAACGACATGAGGGTGAGTAAATGATAAGTTAAAGTGTGAACTGTCGCAGTAAAAATGTGTTTGTAATGTTTTGTAACTTTACAGCTCTCAGAAATCTCCTCCGCTCTGCCGCTTAATTAAATGCAATCCAAACACACCAGTGAAGCGGAGAAAGAAAAGAAACAGCGGCAAAAAAAGCAAGTGAAGACAACCCCGGTTGATGGTTAGGACAAAGACGGCAGGTATACGGTGCATCCAGTGGAAATGAGGAAGAACAAAGGGGAAGAGGAGGAGGAGGTTTTGCACCCTGTTTTTTCAGCCCTCTCTCTGGTGTCACACACGTCACAGGCTGAGGAGGAGGGAAGCAATCAATGATTTAAACAATAATGCAGCTCTCTGTATTCCCTGTCACACTCTCGCCTGCTTGCCGCTTCGAGGACTGTCACACACTGTCTCCGCCTCGACAGCTTATCTCCCGCATGCTGCTACTCCATCTTGTAGCTGTCCGCCAGTGTCCTCACTCACTCTCTCTCTCTCTCCCACATCCTCTCCATCGTTCTTCCTACCTCTCGTTCTCTCTCCCTTCCCGACTGTGTTACTCACATGATGCCTTCACTCCTGGTTAATACACTGTGTCCCTATCTCACGCTGTCGCTCCATTCCCTCGTGGAGTGGCAGGGCCGGTAGCCCGGCACAGTTTTAATGGATTGTTTTCAGAAGGTAAATGTGGAAGTTCTTTGGCTGATGCAGCTGGCCTTCTGTAAGGCGTACACACTAAGAAGCCAAGGAGACAAGTGGACAGGAACTCTCTCTCTCTCTCGATTTCCCACTGTCCCCATACCCATTTCCTTCTGCCATTTCACACACTGAGGCTCTAGCTTAAAGCTATCAGCTTAAATTAAACCATCGGGACAAACAAATTACATCTGTCACCTTCGGTTTGCATGGACTTGACAGGAATTCAATGAAGGCCGCCATGTTTGTTTGGTGGAGTTCTAATCACACTTCAGTGATGGCTGCTCCAATCAGACACTTGGATAACAGACTTGCTAAAGTTCAAAGGCTACACAAGAACTGGTCTGTAACCTATGTGTGGCAAAAACCAAATCCCGTGAATCGATGTCGCAACGGCCAGACGTGTGGCGGCGTGTCTCCGGGGAACGCTAATCTCTGCGCCATCAGTCAGGATGCTGAAGTTCGGCTGAGCCAGGGGTCAAGGGTCAAGCCCATCGGCCTGCTGACAGTCCATCCCTGCAGCTCCCAGCATGCAGCTGGTTTAAGGCTATCAGTGGGACAGCTGGAGGGAGAGCAGCTCATTATGGGCTTTTGACTGCAGAAGCAGGAACCACTGGGAGCAGATGCGCAGAATGGAGGCCTGTAATGGAGCCGAGATGCTGTGCGCAGGTGATCGTGTCCTGTGAACTCAGGGGGTGTAGGATGGTATTGGAAACCCACCGCTGCTGCTCCAGAGATCTGTCCAGATCACAGGCTTCTCTTTAAAACGACCTCCACACGACAGGGAGGCCCGAAACTCGGCTCTAATTGGCAAGCCATTCGTTTCACATTCAGATTGTTGTTTCACCGCAGTTCTGTCCTTTTTCTGACAGATCTCAAATGGCAGAACGCTTGGACCTGAGCGCATCCAGTCTCTGTTTGAGTTTGGCATTGGTCAGCTGGGACGCAAGATGGACCTGTCATGGCCATTGTCAGGGCCGGCCCTGACCAATTTGCTGCCCTAGGCAAGATTTTACTTGTAACCCCTTGTATCAAGGTTTAACACTGTATGTTTTCAGTCTAAGTTGCGGAAACACTGGTACTGTTTTATTTTTTTAATGCATTGATGTTTTTTTATTTTTATTTTTTTTATTTTATACGATGTCCAGTCCATTCTACCCCGTCATTATGTTCATGATATTATTATTATTTAATTTTTTTAAAAGGCTGATGACAGTTAAAGCACCTACGCCACATTACAGCCTAAACATAACAAGTAATAGCAGCAAACTTCCACTAATATGCACATTCATGTTTTCAAGATATTTTAGTGTAAATCTGATGGCTCTGAAAGGCCTCCATTGGCACAATGGCACGGTTCACTCTCAAGACCCTTAAAAGGTACTAAAGACGTCGTTACAAAGTCCATCTCACTACAGTGGCTCTACAATAACTTTATGAATCGGCGAGAATAGTTTTTGTGCACAAAAAAACCCTAAATAATGACTTATATAGTGATGACGATTTCAAAACAAGGCATCATGAAGCTTCGAAGCGTTATGAATCAGTGAGTCGAATCATGATTCGGATCGCGTGTCAAACCGCCAAACTGCTGAAATTTGGCGATTCAAACTGCTGAATCGACTCCCTGATTCATAACGCTTCGAAGCTTCATGATGCCTTGTTTTGAAATCGTCATCACTATATAAGTCGTTATTTAGGGGGTTTTTGCTCACAAAAACTATTCTCGCCGATTTATAAAGTTATTTTAGAACCACTGTAGTGAGATGGACTTTGTAACGACGTCTTTAGTGCCTTTTAAGGGTCTTGAGAGTGAACCGTGCATTGAGCCAATGGAGGCCTTTCAGAGCCATCAGATTTACACTAAAATATCTTAATTTGTGTTCTGAAGATGAACGGAGGTCTGACGGGTGTCCAACGACATGAGGGTAAGTAATTAATGACAGAATTTTCATTTTTGGGTGAACTAACCCTTTAAACTGAGAAATTGTGATATTTAATGTGAAATTTACATAAAATGTTGCTATTTTAAATAAACCTGTATATAAATATCATTACTAATTTCGGCAAATACATTTTAAAATGTCCATATGTCCCCTTAAAACTGCACAACTGTAGAGTAAACACATTAGGCTATTAAAATATTACATGCGTTTAAAAAACAGATATGATTTTGTTTTGACAAAATACACTGTCTGTGGCCACTGGAGAACCCAGAACAGCTGCTTGCATATAGTTTAAGGTAAAACTGGAATTAATTAGCGTACATTAGTATTTTACTACTATGCAATTAAATAAACTGTTCATTCATTACATCACTTTACCTCTGTCTTTACACTGCAAAAAATGCTCTTCTTAGTATTTTTTTCTTACCAAATGCATCTTGGTTTAAGAATTTTTAGATATTTAGACTAGAAACAAGACAAAAATACTAAATAAGAAGAGCATTTCTGCAGTGTTTCCCTTATCTTGCCTGCATCAGAGGCTTCTTTGTTTTTTATGACACTACAATTCGGCCATCCGTCATAAATTATCAGGCAACTTTCACCGTGTCTACACCTGGAGCGAGCGGCCGAGCACCCTAAACAAGGAAAGCAATCCTGTCTATGTTAGATGCGGCGAGAGGCGACAAGACACAACAAATTCCCAACGTTAAACTGATCACGCGTTATATTTCTGACGCACTTCAAGTAGCTCGGCGGGGGAGATTGAGGAGGATTGATGAGGACTTAGTTAAGTTTTTTTGCGCTTTATTTGGTAATATTTCAAATTAATATGAATGAAATAGTATCAGTAATACAGTTTGGCGCCCCTATGGATGAGTGGCGCCCCTAGCATTTGCCTATTCCGCCTATGCCACGGGCCGGCCCTGGCCATTGTGTGCCTTAATAACACGCTGGGCTGGCAGGTGCAACAGATCGTCTCTCTTTAATCTTTCGCAAAACAGACCAAAAAAGCTCCCTCCAATTGCACTGTCCTATTTTGAAGGTCATAGGTCAAAAGGTTAGCACTTTATAAAGATAATTGTTTTAGCATTGCCTGTCTTTGACGTGTGCTGATCATCCCCTTTATTTGAAACATATAATGGAACGATAAATACAGAATTTGCTCTTGGCTTGAATGGGGAAAAATTAGACAAAAGAGCCGGATTAAAATAAAGATGGACTAGAATGCAGTTGAAGCGGTTACAATTGATTACTTGTAATAGGTAATCAATAGTTAATATGCAATTTTATGCTTTAATAAGGGGCATTAATAACATGGAAGAAAGGTGTATGTCAGTGTTAATGAAGCTCATTGACTCCCCGTTTGGCCATTTCTTTCCCAGAGATCCTCTTTAGCATGACTACTTCCTACTTTCGAGGGTCAAGCGAATGTTTACACATCTAGCGCTGCAGATGCCCTCTTTAAAAATACATGGACAATAAACATCCCTTTTCTTCTCTCCCTCTCTTTCTCCCTCATTCATAGTGTCCAGCTCCATCTGCCCTTGTTTGATGAGACCAGTTAAACGGTGGGAGAGGAAATGGAAATTTGGGACAAAGCCTCGTTTTTCCAGGGGGACTAATATGTCGTGTGTCAACATCAAGGCTCCGTCCACAGGGTTGTCTCTATCTCAGGCAGTTGGACCCATGGTGCAGTGCCTGATAACAGGGCCCCATGACGCAGCTCCATAATGAAGCCCATTTCGCCCATTCATCCTGTGCTAAATGGCTGTGTTTCTGTAATGGTCATCAGTCCGGGTTTTGTTTACACAATGGTCAACTTGACCGCTGCACTAACATGCATTAGCCAGGTGTTCGACCTCATATTTTAATGCAACTTTTGGGATTTTGCACAAAAATGCTTGATGGGAAAACATTTTTTTTTAAATGCACATAACAAATTATTGATTTATTTGTTTGTTTGGACTATAACCGAACTGATCTGTCAGATGTGGAATTGTTCCCAGACATAAGGCATTTGCCACCAATTGCTGGTAAACATGAAATTTGTCCAATACGCTCTAAAAAATGCTGGGTTAAAAACAACCCAAGTTGGGTTAAAAATGGACAAACCCAGCGTTTGGTTTGTTTTAACCCAGCGGTTGGGTTAAATGTTTGCCCAATGTGCTGGGCTGTTTTATTTAACTCAACTATTGTTTAAAAATCACTATATGGCTGGCTTAAAATTTACCCAAAATAGGTTGGCCATTAAAAATCAGAGGCAACAATAATAATCAAAAGGTAAACATTTATTATTAAGCAATTTATTATTGTTTAATTATTATTAATTCAACTTATTAAATGTTAATTTATGTTAAACATATTAATACATTTTAATTTCCATCATTAGAATGAGTTGAGTTAGATAAATCTACCAAGCAGGTTGGGCAAACATTTAACCCAACCGCTGGGTTAAAACAACCCTTTCGCTGGGTTAGAATAGCCCAATCTCTGGATTAGAATAGCCCAATCGCTGGGTTAGAACAACACATTCGCTGGGTTAGAACAGCCCAATCTCTGGATTAGATGAGCCCAATCGCTGGGTTAGAACAACACATTCACTGGGTTAGAACAGCCCATTCGCTGGGTTAGAACAACCCATTCGCTGGGTTAGAACAGCCCAATCGCTGGGTTAGAACAGCTCAATCGCTGGGTTAGAACAGCCCATTCGCTGGGTTAGAACAACCCAATCGCTGGGTTAGAACAGCTCAATCGCTGGGTTAGAACAGCCCATTCGCTGGGTTAGAACAGCCCAATCGCTGGGTTAGAACAACCCAATCGCTGGGTTAGAACAGCTCAATCGCTGGGTTAGAACAGCCCATTCGCTGGGTTAGAACAGCCCAATCGCTGGGTTAGAACAGCTCAATCGCTGGGTTAGAACAGCCCATTCACTGGGTTAGAACAACACATTCGCTGGGTTAGAACAACACATTCACAGCCCATTCGCTGGGTTAGAACAGCCCATTCGCTGGGTTAGAACAACCCAATCGCTGGGTTAGAACAGCTCAATCGCTGGGTTAGAACAGCCCATTCGCTGGGTTAGAACAGCCCATTCGCTGGGTTAGAACAACCCAATCGCTGGGTTAGAACAGCTCAATCGCTGGGTTAGAACAGCCCATTCGCTGGGTTAGAACAGCCCAATCGCTGGGTTAGAACAGCTCAATCGCTGGGTTAGAACAGCCCATTCGCTGGGTTAGAACAACACATTTACTGGGTTAGAACAACACATTCACTGGGTTAGAACAGCCCATTCGCTGGGTTAGAACAACCCAATCGCTGGGTTAGAACAGCCCATTCGCTGGGTTAGAACAGCCCAATCGCTGGGTTAGAACAGCTCAATCGCTGGGTTAGAACAGCCCATTCGCTGGGTTAGAACAACACATTCACTGGGTTAGAAACAACACATTCACTGGGTTAGAACAGCCCATTCGCTGGGTTAGAACAACCCATTCGCTGGGTTAGAACAGCCCATTCGCTGGGTTAGAACAGCCCATTCGCTGGGTTAGAACAGCCCAATCGCTGGGTTAGAACAACACATTCGCTGGTTTGAACAGCCCAATCGCTGGGTTAGAACAGCCCATTTGCTGGGTTAGAACAGCCCATTCGCTGGGTTAGAACAACACATTCACTGGGTTAGAAACAACACATTCACTGGGTTAGAACAGCCCATTCGCTGGGTTAGAACAACCCATTCGCTGGGTTAGAACAGCCCATTCGCTGGGTTAGAACAGCCCATTCGCTGGGTTAGAACAGCCCATTCGCTGGGTTAGAACAGCCCATTCGCTGGGTTAGAACAGCCCAATCGCTGGGTTAGAACAACACATTCACTGGGTTAGAACAGCCCATTCGCTGGGTTAGAACAACCCATTCGCTGGGTTAGAACAGCCCAATCGCTGGGTTAGAACAACACATTCACTGGGTTAGAACAGCCCATTCGCTGGGTTAGAACAGCCCATTCGCTGGGTTAGAACAGCCCAATCGCTGGGTTAGAACAACACATTCACTGGGTTAGAACAGCCCATTCGCTGGGTTAGAACAACCCATTCGCTGGGTTAGAACAGCCCATTCGCTGGGTTAGAACAACCCATTCGCTGGGTTAGAACAACCCATTCGCTGGGTTAGAACAGCCCAATCGCTGGGTTAGAACAGCTCAATCGCTGGGTTAGAACAGCCCATTCGCTGGGTTAGAACAGCCCATTCGCTGGGTTAGAACAGCCCATTTGCTGGGTTAGATCAACACATTTACTGGGTTAAAACAACCCAATCGCTGGGTTTGTCCATTTTCAACTCAACTTGTTTTTAACCCAGCATTTTTCAGAGTGTAGTTTTGTTTGCGCTCTAAATCACAAATAATTGAGTGCTTTTTATAGAATGACTGTTTCACTTCTATTTTGCACAAGTTTCGAAAGTAACAATTTTGTTCACCTGAAAAAAATGAAGGAATTGCTGCAAATAGTTTTGTGATATTCTGATTTATTAGAGCTATTGTCTTAGAGCTCATCATCTAGATAGCACACCGTTTTTACTGCTTGCCAACTCATGTTTTGTAATCGTATAGATATGAAGAAGTGAGGCTGCTATATCTGTGCCTGTACAATTGATGTAAAGCAACCGACAAACAAAAATGTTTAAAGTAACTTAACATGTTTATTCTGTCCGAAGGTTTTCTTTAGGACAATATAAACCCAGATTGAAATAACTTGAGGTTTGTTCAATGTGACATTACACAGAAGTGACAAAATGAGATACAATTGCATCATTAAACAAACGAGCCCTCAGGATTACAGCAAAAACACTAGCACAAGGACAAACCCTTAAACAGGACATCCATCAATCTAACAGGATCAATTTTCCAAAGGTCTCTGGATCAGGGATAAAGGAACGAGGGGTTAATCTCTAGAAATCATGTCCTTATTAATAACAATTTTTCAAATATCCAATGCCTGTGAAAGAGTAACTAAAAAATTAATCAAAAGTGATGGCCAGCTTTTGCCTTTTTTCCCCGAATGGAACTATAAAGTCTTGGTTGCTTTTGAGTTTTAGTTTGTTTTTGATCTACTAATACGTCTGGACATGTTTTTTTTTGGACATGTGATTTCCTCATGGCCACGACCAACAAATTACACGGTGCCACCGAATAAAAAAAAAATAAGAAAAAGCCTTTCTTTGAACATCAAACTAAGAAAGCAACAGCATCTGATATTTCTGGAACAATTCAATGTGCAATTACTGTTAATTTGTCCTGATGAAATCATGTGAAAGCACTTGTCTGCTGAACTTAACGCCGTATGAGAATATTCATGTCTTTGACTTTCCACACTTAGAAGATAATTATTGTTATTACCATCACGGTTGAGATCACTCCACAAGGACATGTCAAGTCAGTTAAAATCCACACACGCAGATGCGTGCGCTGTACAAAACGCAAAATGTCTCGTTATCACCTTCAAAATGCTAATCAATTATGTCCTAGCGTGTTTCCCGCCGAGAACACAATGTTTTATTTGTATAATCACTCCCCCTCTGCTGTCGTTTAGATTCATATATTTATAACCCGTGCAACTTTATTGATTTTACCATAAGGCTGCATCATTTCTGCACCATAAACAGATCCGAGCTTTCTAAACAGAACAACAGGGTTTAGTGTAAAACACAGTCATGTTGACAGGATGTATGATTAGCTGTGCAGGGGTTGGAAAGGGCCGCTTGGCAGACATAAAAGACAAGCTTTTCCTTTCAGAGGCAAATAAAGGGACACAAAGTGGACATCGCATTGAATCATGCTCACAGTCAGAGGTGGCAGCTCGGCGTGCGTTTGACCAATCTCCCTCGCTCAGGGCACACTTATAATCCTGGAGGAAACCACTGGAGTCGATGCCACACATATACGCCAAAGCACAAAGCCCCTTATTTCACTGGTTAAGAGAGATATAAGAGGCCTGGAATTCCACTCTTCCACGGCGTACCAGCCACTTTTGTTTGACTTATTCTCGAAATAGAGTTTCGCTCGAGTTATTCAAGGACAGCCCGGTGTATGAACACAGCCTCGACACATCCTTTGCAAGCATTGGAGGCGGCCATCTAATAAGGCAATTAGTGTAATATATCGTCTTGATTTGATTCATATTAGCCTCGCTTGATTTACTGTGCACAAGAGCTAAGATCCAGACAGCATGTCCCATGCCAGAGTTGATTTAAACGTCTTACTGTGGGCACTGGAAGTATATCCCAGAATACTGTCGTCCGCCATACTTGGTTTGTTGGCTCCGGGGTGGCAACATAAAATGACCATCTAAAGTGGCAGCTGATAATATAAATGCATAGTGACAGCAAACCAAAGAGGCGTCTCATCAGATAAAGCCACGCTTTTGCTTTCGTGGCATGCGAGTTTAGGTTATAGTTTTTCTTTCGGTAATTATTTGTGTTTATCATTCGATTATCGCATTAAACAAATTGTATCTCGATTTTAGGCAACCGCTCAGAATGATGATAATGACAGTAAACTTCATTCCATAACCGACAGGGTTGACTCAGATTTACATCACACTGTCATTTTAATTATTTATGGAAGGGTGAATTTATGGCTCTGTCTGGGCAAGCTGCTAAATCTGAATGGCCAAATATTGAGATTTTAGCGCTATGCTTTTAAATCACCCCTTGATTTGTCTCTGCTTGTTTGTCAGTGGCTTTGCGCTTCAGGTCATGAGTGGCATTTGCTTGTGTGGCCCCTAATTGCTGAGTCCCAGTCAGACAGATGAGTGTTGATGCCTGGCACTGAGAATAGAGCGTGTGTGTGTGTGTGTGTGTGTGTGTGTGTGTGTGTGTGTGTGAGAGAGAGATGATAGCACCCCTGATAAAATATTGTTACTAGTACAGGGACATGGAGTGCTAAAATAACTCAAGCTATGAATAGACTCACTGTATCCCTTCAGACCCTTTCCTTATATTATATTATTATATTACACTCTAAAACCGCTGGGTTAAAACAACCCAATTGCCGGGTTTGTCCATTTTCAACCCAACTTGGGTTATTTTTAGCATTTTTTAGAGTGTATATACATGGTTTTATATATATTCCATATAGTTTTATATAAAACCATAATAAAATGTAATAAAAAAAATAATAATATGTGACTCTGGAGCATAAAACTAGTCGTGCGTCACACGGGTATATTTGTGGAAATAGCCAACAATACATTGTATGGGTCAAAATTATCAATTTTTCTTTTATGCCAAAAAACATTAGGATACTAAGATCATGTTCCGTGAAGATATTTTGTACATTTCCTACTGTAAATATATATAAAAATGCATTATTAGTAGTAATATGCATTGCTAAGGACTTCATTTGGACAACTTTAAAGGCGATTTTCTCAATATTTCGATTTTTATGCACCCTCAGATTCCAGATTTTCAAATCTGCCAAAATATTTTCCTAACAAACCACACATCAATGGAAAGCTTATTTATTCATTTAAAAAAAATGACCCTTATGACTAGTTTTGTGGTCCAGGGTCTCATATAATGTTATAATTTAACATACAATGACGGTACAAACTGAAGAAAAAACAACTCAGAAATCAGGAAACCAGTGTTATAAAGGTCACAGTCAGGCCTGTATGGAAATAATTGAACTTGCAGTCATTTTTTTTTTTTTAAATAAAACATTGTGAATGTGATGTCAGCTTGTTTTTTCATTGACAATTACAGCATTGTCACTGAATGGTAAGACCGAACGTTCAGTTTCTTAACAACGCTGGGCTGTATCATTTCCCAACTAATGGAGCAGCAAATGGGATAACAAGGCCCTCTAGATTTGTAGGCTGTCTCTGAAATTAGCACATTTATGAGCTCTGTCTAAATTAAACAAATCATTGATTTTATGTAGGCGAGTTATAGCACCATATTCTGGAGTGGAGTCTGGATACTTGATCGCAATCGGCTTCCCCTGCTTGCGTTGTCTCGCTTTCCCTTCATTCCCGATGCCGTTTCCCGTTAAGAGAGAAGAGAAACAATCTCTCAGGTACTCGGTGCCACACCACCAAGAGGAAACAAAGCCTCCGCTCCTCAAACGAGCCAAAGTCGTGTCCCCCTGTTGGAGTGTGACACACGCCGGGCCCTGCCTTTAGTTAAATATGAAAGCGCCGAGCACGTGTGTGTGTGTGTGTGTTTGGAGAGAGTGCCTGCCAGGACTTACAGAATCAGCTGCAGAACCATTTTTAGAGCTCTCGTTTCCCCTTCTCTCCCCGCCGCCTTTGATCATGTAGCACTGTCTACAGTATGAACGCTCTCCCCCTCTGTCTTTCACCGTCTCTGTTCTTTTGTGTGTATTTGTGCATGTGTATATAGAGACGTCGCAGCAGATCCACTGAGAGTGATGGGTGTCCTCGGGTTTGGATTTAGATAAGAAGAGAGGCCTTGTGTAATTTAAAAGCAAGCGGCTCGGATCAGCTTCCGTGCTGGGGTGAATCTTCGTCATGACACCTAGAGTACAGGAAGCGGTTGAGAAAGAGAGTGAAATTTAATGATTGTTTTTTTTTGCGGGAATCTCAGTGTGACATACTTATCTGCCATTTCTACCGTCGTCTCTTCTCTTGTGCTTCTTTTCAGGCTCTACGACGGATCATTCCGTCTCATTTACAAATCCTACTTGTGGTAGGATATTACGTCAGATATTTTGACGTTTTGAAAAATGCGAAAGTATAAAAAAAACACTACCTCGACATTCTTCAAGAAAGACACACATGTTTGGAACAACATGAGGGTGAGAAAATGACAATTTTACATTTTATAATCAGACAAAGAAAAGTGATCCTCTACACTGCAAAAAATGCTTTTCTTACTTCTTAGTCCAAATATCTAAAAAATCTTACATTAAGAAGCATTTACTTGACAAGCTAAAGTTTTTGTCTTGTTTTGGGGGAAAATAACTCAAAATTAAGAGAGTTTTTGCTTAAAATAAGCAAAATAATCTGCCAATGGGGTAAGCAAAATAATCTTGTTTTCTGTTTGAATTAACAGAAATTAACTTATTTTAAGCAAAAACTCCCTTAATTTTGAGTTATTTCCCCCCAAAACAAGACAAAAACTTTAGCTTGTCTAGTAAATGCTTCTTAATGTAAGGTTTTTTAGATATTTGGACTGAAAAACAAGACAAAAATACTAAGTAAGAAATTTTTTTTTTGGAGTGTAGTTCTGATTGGTTTTCATTCATATCTCACCTGTCAATCATTTCATCATTTTGCATGTCCATTACATTTTTTTTTTTGTCCTGTCCTGTCCTGTCCTGTCCTGTTTTTTTAATTAATTTATTTGAAAAAAGTAATCTACTAGCGGAGACAGGCTCAGTGACAACGGCGTAATCTTAGGTTATAGTGCAGGAATACAGCATTTAATTTACCAGCTCTTAGCATGAGCACTTCCAAGTGCTAAGTGACAGGAATGAATAGCCATCTGAAGCACATGGCTGACATATGCTAATGAGGAGGCTCCATTGTGCGGGACGTCTCGCTATAGGTCCTCTGGTACACGTTTCACTGCAAGCACAGTTGCAAAGGTAATAATTAAGATCTGACTGGTGTGTGGAAGAGACGTCTCTGTTAGTGGCCATTCTGCCTCGACGCAGGTCCCTCAATTATCAGTGCTCTGCATTAAGGGGACATCCGAGAAGATGCAAATGAATGTGTGATGCTTAACTTCCCTTTGAGTGGTGATGATTTTTACTCCTCTTCTGCATTCACACGGATGTGGCAAGAATGACAAACGAGACCTGGAAAGAATAAAAAGCAGGCCAAACTTTAAAACAAAAACTGTTAATATCATTGATCTAGTTTTCTGCATTCAAACCGAAATATTATAAAGAGATATCGGATGAAGCTCCCTCAACTTTTATATCGACTGAAGTGTAGATTTATAAATGTCCCAGCTTTGCTTGTAATGGATTCAATCAAGTCATAGTAACATGTTTTGTTATTTGATACAGTCTGGAGAGAATGTAAAATAATTTCAATCGAATCACGGGGCTCTGGAAATGGAGGAGGATTTGTGCTTAAGCCTGGTAAAAAGAGCTGTCATCAAAGCACTTCACCAATCCACACCAGTCCATTTAGAGACATGTTAAGAGACTGAGGCCTGAAATTTGATTTTGAATGGAAAGGGACCTTGGACATGGATGGGCTTTTTCCTCCTCTGTTTCACTGATGCTTTAACGGAGGTCATTAGCAATACAAGAGAGTGCTAATGTAATGCAGTAATGCACATATGTATGGCTTCTGCCCTCCCATCACCCCGACATTGCACTCCCTCCCGTTACTCTGGCCTGGGAACACACACAGCAAACTTGTTGTACGGACTTCTCTTAGAAGAAGAAAAAAATACCGCATTATTTACAAAGCAAGACATTTATTTATTGAGAGTTGTAAACTTGCGCTTCATATTAGCTCTGAAGCAATGTGTAATTCCAGCTCTGTCCAGCAGGTGGATGTTGCCGTTTGAACGTGTTTACTCACAAAACTGTAATTTAATTTAAGCAAAGCAGTTGAAATGCTATCATGGCTTATATATGTTCGTTTTACATTTTGTTTAACACACTCACCAAAAAAAAAAACAAAAAAAAAACACGAATGAATAAAATGCATGTTTTCAGCAGAATGACAAATATGTCCAAGACGCTTTCATGGCAGGTGTGCAAAACAATAAGCAACAAGTAGACTAGAATCACACGTAAAAGCACTCGCATGCAACTTGAACGGAATAAAAATAGCTCGAGATGAACTCGCGAGCGACCGGCTGAGCCAGCACACTTACCTATCTCTGTAAAGACCTCGCGCATTGTTGAAACATCTTTTGTTTTGGCCGTGGACTTCATTTCCCAGGTCTTCTAAATAGTGAAGAGAGACGATAATTCATTCCGTGCTCACAAAACAGCCCATGAGATCCCCCACGGGAGCGCGGAGAAGGGGGGTCAGGGTCCTCAGCGCGCGAGGACTACAGAATGAATGTCAGTCAATGAGCGAACCTGGCGCTGAGCGGCAGCACTGCACCTCCAACACTTGCTTTCCACCTCTGAGCAAATCTCTGCCTCTCGTCTCTACTTTGCCACTGAACGAAGACTCGTTCTCATCGGTACATGCAACCGATACAACTCTCAGCGCACGACGCGACCCGGGAACTCTGTCTCACGCGCGGCGACCGCCTCACGGGCTTTCCTCGAGGTGCGCGACTCTACTTTGCTTCGCGTTGATCTTCGTTTCGAAAAGTTTCGGTCGTGGGGATAAACGGACAGCTACACCTTCCAGGGGATTTTTTTAAACAACGTAAGTCTTCTGAAATGTTTCATGTTTTTATGTGAGGAAATTATCCGAGTGAGATTTAACGCGCCCTGTCTCTTGCTCCAGGATGTGTTATTGTTGTTGTGTGGAAATTGGGTTATGCTGATGATGCTCAACTTTATTATTCCATATCAATAGATCTATCAGATAGCATGTTTCGCTCGCGCGTAATGGCTTGATTGCGCCAATCATTTTAGTGACTTTGTTTTTTTATGGAGCGCCTTCGCTTGAAGAGTTCCCGAACTCCGAAAACATTTCACCTCGCACTTTTCTCTGACTTTAACATCAGTTCGTGGTGTTAAAGTGTTGCTGAAATTGTGTGATTCACTGACTGGAATGCAAGAATGTGAAAACGCGTCTAAATATTATAAATCACATGGCTCTAAACAATCTTGGCGTAACGGAGATGCCGGTAAACATAACCTCGCTTTTAACAACGGCACAAGTGCTGTCTAGAGTCGTGGGAAAATTGAAATACTGCTGTTTTTTGGATGATGGAACTGAAAGGGAACTTGTTATATTGATACCCGTGATGATGTGCGCGTGTCTGCGGCCACCCACGAAACATTGTGTGTGATGTTTAGTGGGTCAGCGTTTAATAACTAAACGTTATCAGTGCAGACCGGCTTTAAAACCAGTTGCTTGGGTAGTTCAGTTACGCTCCCAACTCATTTGTGACTGGTAGTGGAGGTGAGAACTGCTCCTGCGAGTGCAGATTTTACTATTGCATTTATGGTCTGTAATCAGAGCGCTCGAGACCGATGTTGCGGATCATTTATATTTTGTTCTCAAGCCACAAAAGACTGCTGGACACTTTTTATTTCATCTCGCCTGTTTTCGTGCACACGTGCGTTAATTGATAAAGCAATGTCTAGATTTAAATGAATGTCAACAATGGTTGTTAAATGAGAAAACTATAGGCCTACTCGGAGCAATTAGCACTTATTAAGAGGAAGATCAAATCCGTGCAGTTAGGAAACAAGGTGCAAGGAAACACCTGTTTACTATGGGTCATTACAATTTACACAACACATACGGGAGTGTTTCTGCTGCGCATATGAGTAGGCAAAGACTTATTCTTGCATCTTTAGTTTATAATCTCCACAATGCCTTTTTTATTATTATTTACAGTTTGCTATCATTTGAATAATTCTAACAACGCATTATGTTTAGTCTTTTTTTTAACAACAGCACATATTAGAAAGAGATACATAAGCAAAGCCAACAATTTGCAATGTAAAGGAACATTTTTGCATTATAGTATGTTAACATTTACAGGTTTATTTCTATAATATTGTCAGTTTGTGCGAGAGCTGCATATCTAAATAGCCTATAATATCTGCTTACATCAATTATTTATATTTTGGCTGACAGAATACATTCGTTGTTAAGTAAATAGCCTCATTAATTTAACATCTTTCATTTGTGCGTTTTGAATTTTCATTTGTAAGAGGGAGTTTATTAGCTCATTATTTGATTCCCGTCTTGTGCAGTAAACATGAAACTATTTTGCACTTTAACAACTGTGAATATAATGTAACTGATTCCAATGTTTCATTGTAATTTTGAATTTTATATTTACCACAATAGCAAAAAAACGATGTCTAGCACTCCCAAATGTTTTATTCGTTTATTTTTAAATAGTTTCACAGGACAGGGACGCGCTTTATTCACGCGCTTTCATCCAGACAGGCCGAATCATTTTTCACGATTACACGCTTAATTTGCTCGATATTTAATTGTAGAATTTTAGTCATAAATCTTTATTATTAGGCCACACTAAGCTAATATTTCACTGGGCCGTGTTTGATTGTTACTTAGGCTATATATTGAAATAATAACACCAAGTTTATATTTTTGTATCTCGAAAATAGCCATTAGATAGGCTAATGAAATTATGGTCCTTAAAAATGACAGTGTCTTCTAAGATAAGTGTGTTAATTGATATTTGTACAGGAGCGAGCAGGGCCAGACTCGCTTGAGTGTTAAATTAGATTATATGATAAATACAAGTATTGACAGTGAGATATACGGAGCCCTGCATTTAATTATTTCAACATTCATATTCATTCTAATTATGCATGGGGGTAATGCAAAACATATAAACATTTCGATTTCTTAAAAGGTCAACATTTTACTTGCATGCTTTCTTTTTATTCGTTTTATCAGAATTATTAATAAAACCGAATTAAATCACGGCACCCTGTTGCGCTCTAGCATCCCAAACTTTATCAGCGCAATTCCGTGGATTCAATCTAAATTAAAGTTTTAATCTCATAAATGTGCACGTTTATTTCCCCCCAGAATAATTTGACACACAGGCTAAGATTTCTGCTCGAGTCCCGGATAGAGGATGGAAGAAAAGTAGCAGATGATTTATTCTTCAGCGTTTCGATTTCCAGCCCTGCGTTTTCTGTTCTGTCCTTTTCAGCGCCGATGTCAGTTGTTATTGCTTCTCATTGATCTCCGTGCAAAGTGAGAAGTGAACTAAAATTAATGTCGATTCCAGTAGCCGGATCGATGACCAGAGTTATTTTAATCTGGATTTGTAGAATTAAAAAAAAAAAGGAGCACGCGCAATTAAACGTTTTCATTCCTGTTAACAATTAGGAGAGCATCCTTTCCCATGCACAGACAGCGAGGATGGAGACAGCAGGAAGAAGTTGCAATAATAGCTATATGAGTGGGTCTGGATGCAAAAGAAAAAAATCCCTCCGACACCGCGCGCTGAAAGTAAATGAAGCGCGCATTTCTCAAACGCACCGGCTTGATTGGCCTTTTGTCTATTCCGTGTTATCGACAAGCGCGCCGTTTCCCAGCGAATTAAACTAGAATTAACCCCGTTAACTCGTACCCACCCGCCCTCGTGCATGTTTATGTTTTCACGTGCTAATAAACACTTCACCGAAAGCTCATTTGTCATGCAGATGGTGGCATGCTATGGTAATTAAAATAATCTACAAATAAAACCGCAGTTTGAGCACGGGGAAAGGCCGCGGTCCTTAAAGGATTCTTCTCAAGTCGTGGAGAAATATTTCAGATGCGCGTGCGTGACAAGTGTTTGGACGGTTGTATAAAGATGGAAAATAATCAGGTGTAGCCCTTGGATTGCCTAACTTCACCATGTCCCCTTCCATTATGTTTGGAAGCGTGCAGACACGCCTATTCATGTACCTTTTTATTTAGTGCCGAGGCGGAACATTTGAAATTTTATGGTGAGTGAGATACTTTGTTTGTTAGGTAAAGCGCCTCAACCGCAGCGATGCCTTTGAATAAAATCTGCTTCTACCCGGAGGATCGTCTTTCATAGCCTGTCCACCATACCAAACTCTAAATAGTTTCTTTCTTATTATTATTGTTCTGATTTACATCTATTGGGGTTTTTATATTAAAGAAAAAAATGCTTTTATTCATTTTTAATTATTAAATTAAACAGTTTACCACGCCAATTGAATTATATAATAAATTGACGCGCGTTGACCTCATGAAGAACTGTGTTTATTTAGCCTTTGGGCGTTGGCTGCGCGTGCACTTTTTATTTTCTAAGTGCAGACAGCATATAGATTTTCTATTTTTACAATTAGTAATTTTGTATATAATAGTTCCTACTATTAAAAGTAGCTTCCAAGCATTTCTGATTTACTGACAGTCAACGCTTGCTTTTTTGATACCTGTCCATTATTTAGCTGTGAGTTTTAGTGCTGTAAAATAAGTTCATTTTACACCCTCTCTCACAAGGCATTAACAGGATGCACTGATCAATAAGAGTCCTATATCTCTCCGCTTGTTATCTTCCCACTGAACATTAGATAGATTACATTTTTTTATGCACAAATTTTGCAGAAGGATGAGCATGACATTCATTCTGTTTTCTTACTCGGTGGAAAATGTTGTGGAGCTGAACTTGGAATAAGAGGCCGACCGTGCTAGTTCAATTATTCTTGTGTTAGGCCGGCCAACAAGTTCAGACGGTTTAGTGGCAGACTGCTCTTGCATTGTGCTTCGTTATCTATTATTGACGAGCCTCTGGTTGGCAAACAGTGTGCTCAAACCGGGCAAAATCAAATCCGTGTAAAGTCTCTTTCTCTCTCTCTCGCTCTGTCTCGGTACACAGAGGTGGGCAGCAGCGGGCAGCTCTACGGGGTTTGCTTGGCTTCTTTGCAGTCCGGTCCTGGCCCTGAGCAGAGAGGATCCAGACACCTTGCAAATAATCTGGGCTTAGTGAGGAATTAGTTGGCTCAGGTGGGTGGGATGAAACAAACAGTCCATCAGCCCCTGAAATGAATAGGACAGGCAGGACAGGAAACTTTGAAAATCATTTTGCTCACAATGAATCAATGTGTGCCCGCCGCAAAGCTTTATTTGAAAAGCAAATCCTCACTTACTCTGACAGCTCATGCCGGGTGGCACGTTTTTTTACAGCGCGAGTAAATTGTGGAGAAAGAAAAAAAAAAGTTGCGAAAGTTTAGAGGCATGCCCTCGGTATACTTATGCAGGCGATAAGATCCAATAAAGCAGTGATTGATTACCACTATTTATTGCTGGGTTTTATTGTGTGTCATACACTGTGGGGAATTTATTTGTTGATAGTGAACTGGAGTGTTGAGGCACAGCTTGTACTATCGTTATTGATTTAGTTAGCTGTATGTCCAAGTGTCATTATCCTTCACTGCTTTCTCGCTCCGTCATTAAATCTCACTTTCACGTCTTCAGAATGCGGGTGTTCATTTTTTTATGTCTCATACTGCAGCTGCTGCACGTTATTGAATTGTTCTGCGGAAGATTTCATATCGCAAGGGCTTTGATTCTAAATCGGCAGGATGTATTATCTGCGTGGTCCTGAGTTGCAGGCCAATGACTGTATTTTCAATAATATCGAATGTCCTAGGGAATACTAATACGCACAGCACCGCAAATTCCCTGATTGACAAGCTGACGTGGTGCGGTGACGGCGGCCATTTCGAGTGGATGCTTAAGACGACGGTTGTGGATGAGCACAAGTTTGCCCTCCAGGGTGATTGATAAACTGCTAAGACCCTTCAGACAAAGGCATTTGGGAAGTTTTCAAGAGCACAGAAGTTCAAATGTGCGATGTCTTTCCCTGCGACGGCGTTCGAGGGCTCTCCATTTTAGCAGCTGCACACACAACAGCCTTCACACCACATCACGTTTTTTGACAGCGCTGGAAGCGTTTCAGTGCAAGTTAAAAAAGCGTGAGAAACGGTTGGCACGGCTTAATTTGGAGCAGCAATCAGCATGAAATCCGTTCGTCATCCGCATTCTTGTAACTGTTGCCATTTTTGTCCTCTCACGTGGTGTCTAGCTCAGGCAGTTAGAGATGTGTGGGTTTGGATGCGTGTGTTTTCTGAGGGTATTGAATGACAGTGTCTGCCCTGTCCTGTAATAAAATGTAAGAGTGGCACTTTCACGGTTGTCAACAATCTCTAAATATACTGACAGACAGGCAGTTTGAGTGGCACCCTCTGCCGAAACTTTAGCATTTTCTCTCAGCAGTCAAATTTGACAGTCGTTTGTTTTGCGATGAAATTGGATTCATTTGCACGGCTCCCCAGTCGTTGACAACTTCTTATTTGTCTTTGTTGTGCCCTCTCTGTTTCCTTACATCACTAACTTTCTGAGAGAGCTCATCGCCGCAGCTGACACTGCAATATCATAACAATGTAATTTGAAAAGGAAATGCAATGATTTTTTGCTGGATCACTGTAACAATTCAGTGACAGATTTATTTCATTCCCGGATAATCAATCTCAGTTTTTTAACTCGTGACAAATCTATCAGATGTATGACATTTAAATGCAAGTTTCCGGGGAAATGATAATGATATATTTTTTTATTAATAATAATAATACAACCCGCATTTTGTACTTTGCCATTCAAGTCTATTTTCGAAGGATTTTTCTGATACAGAGATGAATTTCAATGTTCAGCGCTTAACGCAGTGATTGATAGACGAAGGGAAAGAAGCGTGACAAGAGTTGAGGTGGACATTGCGGTCCTACCCCCCTCTCTATCTCGCTCATACACACTCTTTAGCGTGTCAGTGTGTGTCAGGCTGACTCACGGTTCTCCTCGGTTGCTCTGGGACACTGGGCTCTCAGTTAGCGCATGCTTTTGTGCGTGTGTGTAGCTGGGGCACCAGGCAGACCGGCCGCAGCCACAGAAATGATTAGCACATCTGTACAACACTCAGCCTGGTTAGGCTCTTTCTTTCTCTCTCTCTCTCTCGTGCGCCATTGGGGGGATATCCTGTGTCCTTTTATTGGATTGTCAGTTTCACACTGCCTGACTGCGCTGATGGTAATGATAATAAAATTGAAATATCCAGGTACTTATCACTGTATTACCTTGCTATCAACACCCAGCCGCACTCATTTTTTAGAGGTTATCCGAGGGGAGAGATTCGATACAGAGACGAGGCCCTGATGAGTGTGAGAGTGGAAAAAAGAGGGGGCTTTCGATATTGGTACATTTTCAAGGTGCTATTTTCCCAGCTAGGCCGGGTGAGAAGACAGAAGGTAATGCGATTCTTGGGCTTCTCGCCAGCATCAAGCGGTGTAGTGTAACCCATTTTCTACAGACAGGAAACTGCACACATTCCCCTGCCATGTATGTGATAATGTAAAGCTCTTTTTACTGGGCCGCAGAGTGTGTGTGTGCAGATCGAGTTTTAAAATTGATTCGAATGAGTGTTCTGGACAGCTGATATCTGTAAAAATGCCCCGATAAATTCCCCTGGAGTTTCTTTGATGCAGTCTGATATTCTGTGTGGCATTTGAAATGGCCTCGCCGTGACACAAGTCTAAAGGCCCATCTATTTGAATTACTCTGAATAAGAGGACCTGCTCTCCAGATGCGTGGATTAAATTCTGCTTACCGTACAAGCATGTGACGACATACAAGAATTTGGGGTCGGAAAGATTTGTAATGTTTTTGAAAGTCTCTTGCTCACCATGGCTACATGTATTCGATCAGAAATACAGTAAAAAATGTAATATTGTACTACAATTTAAAAGAACTTTTCTAATTGAATATTTTTTAAATTAGCTGAATAAATTAAATTAGTCGTCAGTGTCACATGATTCTGCTGATAATCAAGAAACGTTTCATATTATCATTGATGATATTTTTCTGAAAATGTTTCTGTGGAAAACGTGATAAATTTTTCCAAGATTTTTGATGAATAGAAAGTTCACAATTGCATTGAAATTGAAATCTTTTGTAACATTATAAATGTCTTTACTGTCAAGTTTGATCAATTTAATGCATCCTTCCCGAATAAAAATAAACATTTCTTTAAAATAAAATATTACTGACCCCAAACTTTATTAGAAGTATATTTCACTTTTACGTAAGTGTTACCTTTTTGACCCTTTTTAATGATTGTTGCTTATAAAAAAAACAAGGTCATTTTGATTTGTAATGAAGTTGAGCAGTACACTCGTTTCTAAATTTCATGCAAGTTAAATGTCCGCTTAACTTGTAATAGATCACTTTCGGGTCACCCTCAAGGGATTGGTGATGATGGACAGACTCGCACGCACACAAATAGACAGATTTGCTAAAATGCTTCTCATTAAACCCACTCACACTTTTGCCAATCAGTGAATCTTATCCTCCTGGGCTTCTTCTCGGGCTGTTTGGCTGCAGCTGGGGTCAAGGGGTGAAGTGCGGCTAATTTATTCATTCAGTCAAATATCCTGTGCAGATGGCAGGCTGATATGATATCAGTATGAGAATCCCATTGGAGGCAGAGGACCAGGGTGTTCACATGAGCAGGGCCGCGCTCTCTTATCTGATCAACGCGCGGCTCTTATCTGCCTCAGACGCCGTTCTGCTCCGCAGACGGGATAGATGGAGTAAGAGGCTTATATGTGATCTGAACCTCAGATCTGTAGGGGGGAAACTTTCTATTTCAGAAAGGGAAAAGTAGGCAAGAGTGTTTTTAAGTGGTCTAACTCCTCCTCTTTTCAACTTTCTTCAGGTGGAGGACCATCGAGGATGAGCCGGAAGTGAGAGCGACCCCCCGATTCTGCCACAGTTGACCGCACAAAAGTTTGCACCATTCTGCCCATACCGTTTACCCCGTCTCTCTTCTCTCCACCCCTTCCCCACACCCCTCTGCTCTCACCCCTAACCCCCCCTCCGCCCAGCCCAATCTCCAAAATGGACTTGCACCGGGCGGCTTTCAAAATGGAGAGCTCCTCCTACCTGCCCAACCCGTTAGCATCCCCGGCGCTAATGGTGCTAGCATCGACGGCGGAGGCCAGCCGCGATGCCTCCATCCCCTGCCAGCAGCCTCGTCCATTCGGTGTGCCGGTGTCCGTGGAGAAGGACGTTCATCTCCCCTTCAACAACGGTTCCTACACATTCGCCTCCATGTACCACCGGCAGGGCGCCGTACCGCCAGGCTTCCCCAACAGAGACTTTCCTCCTTCCCTCCTACACCTCCATCATCAGTTTGCCCCGCCAAACCTGGACTGCTCGCCAATAAGCATGCTCAACCACAGCGGCGTCGGGGCCTTCCGGCCCTTTGCTTCTCCTCCGGAGGACCGTGATGGAGCAGGAGGGGGATACCAGTCCGCCTTCACCCCTGCCAAGCGGCTAAAGGGCTGCCTGGAGGCCGAGGCATCCCCGCACCTGCGCTACTCGGATGCAGAAGGGAAAGAGTACGACTTCGGCGGTGCTCAGATCCCCTCCAGCTCGCCTAGCGCTCTCAAAGCCGTGGAAGACGCAGGGAAGAAGATCTTCGCAGTGTCAGGCCTGCTGTCAGACCGAGAAACCTCGTCCAGCCCAGAGGATCGCATTGAGCGCTGTGAGTACACTCTTTTTTTAAACAAACTGCACTATTAATGTCTGCTAACTGTTATAGCTGTACACTTTTAAATACCGGTTCTACTTTTGGAGTCTTCTACTATTTTTCGATCCCAAAGTGCACTTTTTTTCCGTCCTGTAGGGATCTGGTCCGCTTACACACATTTGTCTGATAACTTTAGTTGTTTTGTATGCAACAAACTACCTTATAAGATGGGTCATAAACATGGGTTAAACTTTTTAAAGTTTGTTAACTAAGTTAGCTCAAAAAGTATTTATAATAATGGCAAAAAAACGATTGAAATTTGAAATGGAACATTTGATAACCAAATTAAATGAATCCAATGGGAAATTACTATTGGTAATATACGGAAAGTTCCACCTAAACATCACTTTCTGTGTGTGTAACAGTGCTTAACTTATACATTTCTTGCTGTGATATGTTATCCCTGTAAAATAGAAAATGTGTCCCACATCACAAGTCAAACTGCTGGGGAATGTTTAGAGAGTGTGCCCTACCGGTTCTACAGAGCAGATAAATTCCACAGATAAAACTCATAAATGAAATGGAGGTTTCTCATGGGTGAGAGAGTGTGTGTATGTGTGTGTATGTGTGTGTTTCGGAGGTGAGGAAATGTGAAATGTGTGCACAGATTCATAAGACCTCTGCAGAGCGGAAGCCCAGTGGTATTACTGTAGTAATCCAACCTGACCACTCTTACTCAAATACATTAGACGTCCCTGTGAAAACATAGGTACACAGCACACACACACACACACACACACACACACACACACACACACACACACACACACACACACACACACACACACACACACACACACACACACACACACACACACACACACACACACACACACACACACACACACACACACACACACACACACACACACACACACACACACACACACACACACACACACACACAGTTCTGAAAACCCTTTTTTCCAGCTTTCATTCACAGTACGTTTACCAGCTAAAAGAACTAATTGTTTTTGTAAATTAATCTAATTTGAGAAACACCCATTTACTACGTTGTAAATTGTTGTAATGTGGATTTCTATTATTTTTATATTAATTTAAGCATAATTACTATTGGCAAATCCAAACCTCACTCCTAAAAGAAAACTTTTTGTTTTGCCTTTTTTGAACTAAAACAAATGTTGGACCCGCCACTTTATATTAGGTGTACAACAAGTACATTGTACTTATATTTTTATTCAAGTACATAATATTTAAGGCCGCCTAATATAAAGTGGGACCAAAATATGTATTTTAACTATGAACCATTTTCCCAATTTAGTTGTACCTAAATATAGGCAAAAAAAAATTTGGAGCAATTTTTTTTACTTTAAAGTATAGCTAAGTAACCCCCACCTGGCTGCCCATACACACAAATATGAGTGTATTTGTATTTGTTATTAAATTCAGAAGTTGTAAAGGCATTTGCTGGTCTTGCTGGATGCCATCTCTATTTTTTTTATTCTCGTTCTCTATTTTCTGGTGACACTTTACTGGTTCCATTTATTAATATTAGTTATCTACATTAGTTGACACAACCTAAAAATGAACAATTCTTCTACCGCCTTTATTAAGCTTAATTGATGTGACATTGACTAATCCGTTTAAACTCAAAAGTTAAATGTATTAACATTACTTAATGCACTATGAACTAACATTAATAAACAATTGTATTTTTTTATTAACTAACATTAACAAACATGAATAAATGCTGTAAAAATATTTAGCTCATTGCTAATAGCTATATGCATTAACTAATGTTAGACCTTTTACTTGTTTATTTTATCTGGCCTTCTTGTCTTATTACTAGCATCTCTCTCTCAGCATTACTGTTCTCATTTTTAATATGCGCACTCTCTTTCAAATCCTCAAGTTTCGGATTTTTAAATATGACAATTTTTCACATTTTCTCCAACCTGCTTACTCTTTTTGGGAGAGCTGTATTGCGACTGGGAGGCCCAGCCGTGGGGGAAGTAGCAAGAGTGGGATACAGAAAGAGAGGGGGCGATGGAAGCACCCTTGATCGAACAGATGAGAGACAAGGGCGGCGAGCTGAGACTGATCCGATAAAAACAGCAGCACGCAGGCTGGGAGGAGCGTGAATGACACCCAACAAGAAACAAGAGAGGAAGGCAGGAGTGTGAGGGAGGAAGAGAGACAGACTAGAGGAAACTGTGTCCAGTATCTCATCTAGAGTTTCCCCTCTGAGGGTGTCTCGTTTGAAAGCACTTTTTAAGACATCCATCGAGGCGCTTTTGAACCAGCAGCTGCACAGGAAGCAGCGATGCGGCTACGTGGATTATAACACCTTCACCCTCAGCTCAGATTAAGCGCAGATAGTGGCTCTCGAGGGCCATTCCAGGTATAATCCAAGTTCCTCAATGGACTGTAATCTGACATTCATACTATCAGATAAGAGCAGCGGCTTCTCTTGCTGAAATGAGAGGGGATTAGGCTGGCGGAAGGGATAGGAAAGCCTCAGCCTCCACTTTGTGGAGAAAGAACAGAGAGAGAGTTTTAAAATACAATGATTGGGAGAGTAGGAGACAGTTTTGCCTTCTCACTCTCTGCCTCTCTCCTTCTCCTCCTCTCTTTTGAAGCTGAATCTAATTAGATTAAACCTTAGGCCCACCAAGGGCTCTAATGCAATTGAATTTCCAGCAGTGTTGTAGAAGAGACTTAAATTGGGTTCCCCTTGACTGGCCACCGTGCTGCTGGCTGTCACTTCAGGAGCCCTGTCCTCTCTCTGGGCGTTAAGCCCCAAATCTGCACTGTACTGCAACCGGTGTGATTCTCAGACTCTACGCTAGTGAGCAGGAAACCTCGGCATGACACAGTTCTATCATGACACAATTCCTGCAGATAGCCTCACCCCTACCCCTCACCCCTAGTGCTTTGAACAATTACACTTCAAAGAACTGTATTGTATTGACATGATTGTTGTTTTGCATATTATATTGCTGGCGCCTCTATATATACACACAATGTTTTTATTCAAAATTAACAAAATTTAAATAATGAGCCAATACACCATCAATCCTTCCGAAACGCGTTTTTGTCTTACCCTGATTCACTACACTCTAAAAAATGCTGGGTTAAAAACAACCCAAGTTGGGTTGAAAATGGACTAACCCAGCAATTGGGTTGTTTTAACCCAGTGAATGGGTCGTTTTAACCCAGCGGTTGGGTTAAATGTTTACTTAAAACAACCCAATCGCTGGGTTAAAACAACCCAATTGCTGGGTTAGTCCATTTTCAACCCAACTTGGGTTGTTTTTAACCCAACATTCTTTAGAGTGTATGGTAAGTCTATGTTTATAGTAGGGATGCACCGAATCCAGGATTCGGATTAAGATTCGGGAGGGCTTTTTGACGGGTTTCGGTTTCTGCCGAGCCTTAGCATTTTTTTCCACCGAACCGAACCCTACACTCTAAAAAATGCTGGGTTAAAAATCAACCAAGTTGGGTTGAAAATAGACTAACCCAGCAATTGGGTTGTTTTAACCCAGAAATTGGGTTGTTTTAAGCAAAGATTTAACCCAACCACTAGGTTTAAACAACCCAAATGCTGGGTTAAAATAACCCAATGGCTGGGTTAGTCCATTTTCAACCCAACTTGGGTTATTTTTAACCCAGCATTTTTTAGAGTGTGCGTGTCTCATCATATATGTTAATAGAGAAATGTTGTTTCGACTAATATGATGCATGTGAAAATGGCATCGGTTAGTCACAACGAGCGAGATGGTTTGACTAAATCTCGAACCTCCAGGGAATCACCCATTTAAAAAAAAAAACACAGAGCAGAGTAGCTTCCGCTTGCAAAAAGAGAATACGACAGAGCTTGTAATAAAACAAGAACCAACATAGGCTTAGCTTTTCAGAGATGGCGAGAACTGAGGGATTTGAAATGTGGTAAAAGCTACGTTGAGATGGTGTTTTTATCACTCAACAGGTAAGTAAGTAGCCATATGTAGTATTGTATGTGTATATAAATATACTGTGAAGGGTAATTTCAGTATGGGTTGTGCTGGAATTTATTTTCAAGGAAGTACTCTGTCTATTAATGGATATAGCTAGAGTAACATCTTCAGCTAGTCAGCTTCAGATCCTTTCCATCTAAACTGGTTATATCTCTTAAGCCTAGTAGTGAATATTTGATGAGCAGTATAACCGTATTCATCCGCACAGTCACACAGAGCCGTAGCACAACCAAAACAATGTTCTTCCGCAAAATGCATGCAGTTTTGTTCTTTTAACCGTCAGAGGGACAAAAGTTACCTTTTATTGAATTATTATATAAACAAAAAAAATGTCTTTATTAATTAATATGATGGAAAATATAGTATCATTAATGGGATGATTATTATGATGATTTTTCTTCTATAGCATGTGTCGTGTGTGTTCATTTCCTAGTGTGAGCTTGTTACATCTGGAGCTTGTTTGCTTGCCTTCTCCCTGTACACACACCCAGCAGTGAACCTGACCCAGGACAGCTATCCCAGCTTCTCATCCACAGGGAAAAATGTGTGTGATAAACATAGAGACTGAGATGGTGTAACCTGTTTCCAAACTCAGTGTGAGCCACAGGAAAAAATGAGACATGAGACGTAGTCTTAGAAGGAATGAGGGAGAGAGAGATGAAAGAAAGATAAGAAAAAAATAATAAAAGGCAGGGGATGAGCAATCAGCAGCGCCGTGAGCTGAAACGCAGACTGCAGCTGCCTTCCTGAGCAGCTGAAATAAAAGGGAAAAAATCCTTAAGACAACAGAGCGCAGCTACACGGGCTTCCTTCCTGACGTGACCAGCTCGTGAGCCGTGTGGGCCTGTCTCCATAAATCCCCGCTGATTTACGGGGAACCGGGTGGCTGGCAGCTCCGTGCTTAACCCCCACCACCCCGGCCCGGTCTTAAAGCCAGGCCGCCGGCCACCCGTCCTTCCCCATTGAGCTCCCACACACTCGTTCCGAACTTTAAATGATTTCAGCCCGGGTTGAAACAGCGCAAAGATTACGCCAAACATCACCACATGTTAAAGGGTTAGTTTACCCAAAAATGAAAATTCTGTCATTAATGACTTACCCTCATGTCGTTGGACACCCGTCAGACCTCCGTTCATCTTCAGAACACAAATGAAGATATTTTAGTTGAAATCTGATGGCTCTGAAAGGCCTCCATTGGCTCAATGGCACGGTTCACTCTCAAGACCCTTAAAAGGCACTAAAGACGTCGTTACAAAGTCCATCTCACTACAGTGGTTCTACTATAACTTTATGAATCGGCGAGAATAGTTCTTGTGCAAAAAAACCCCCTAAATAACGACTTATATAGTGATGACGATTTCAAAACACGGCCTCATGAAGCTTTGAAGCGGTATGAATCAGTGAGTCGAATCATGATTCGGATCGCGTGTCAAACCGCCAAACTGCTGAAATTTGGCGATTCAAACTGCTGAATCGACTCACTGATTCATAACGCTTCGAAGCTTCATGAGGCCGTGTTTTGAAATCGTCATCACTATATAAGTCGTTATTTAGGTTTTTTTTGCGCACAAAAACGATTCTCGTCGCTTCATAAAGTTATTTTAGAACCGCTGTAGTGAGATGGACTTTGTAACGACGTCTTTAGTGCCTTTTAAGGGTCTTGAGAGTGAACCGTGCCATTGAGCCAATGGAGGCCTTTCAGAGCCATCAGATTTCAACTAAAATATCTTCATTTGTGTTCTGAAGATGAACGGAGGTCTGACGGGTGTCCAACGACATGAGGGTAAGTAATTAATGACAGAATTTTCATTTTTGGGTGAACTAACCCTTTAAAAGATTCTCCCGCGTCCTCCCCGAAATATTGTTACAGTGGCAAACCTGGAAGGGACTGGTTCTCTAATTTACACAGCTGCTGAGGAGCAGCGGCGAGATGCATTGTGTTAGCAAGCATAGTTATTTTTGTATTGCGTCTCCCTGTCGCTCTCCGGCTTTGTAGTTGCCAGTCAGCCACTGGGTTTGAGCCTTTAATTATTTGCCGGTGCTCTCTTTTTCGTTCTCCTGCTCTCTCTTTCTCCTCACTCCCTGCCCTGTCTGCGTGATTGATTCTTGTTTTCATGTTTTTCGATTGGGCCACACAGATCTGTCAGACTGTATAGTTATTCCGCCGTCTTTTCCCTTTCAAAAGCTCTGAAGAGCAGTGTGCACTGACAGCTGTTAAAACACACAGTTGTTGTTTTTTTACCTCTTTTTTTTGTCAGAGAGCAGATGTCAGTGGCGTGTTTGTGTGTGTTTTTCTTTGGGGTGTATTGAAAACTTTGGGAAACAGTTGCAGCAGAAGTGGCAAATGCACCAGGATACATCATAATAATGGAAATGTGTTATTATTGAACAATAGAAAATGGCCGGCTTGCGCTCAGTTGGAGGTAACCGTTTTTTAGAACCGAAATCTTTCCTGTCGCTCGTCTCCGGCAGGTGAAGAGTTAAGGAGATCAACATTGTCATCCCAGCTAAAATCCCTCTCCTTCTGTCTCTCCCTCCCTCCCTCATCTGTCCTCCTGCTCCCTCCTTCTCTCTGTCACGGTCTAGTGGCGAGGTTAAGTTAAGTAAGAGTGTTCTAATAATTAGGCTGCAGAGCGACCGCTCGTCTGTGCTTACCCAGATGTTAAAAGGCTTGTCCTCTCATGTTGCCTCCCTGTTGGTACTCCCTCCACCCTTCATTCTCTTTTCCAACTTCTCCCTCTCTCTTTCTCTATCCACAATTGATCTATCTATCTATCTATCTATCTATCTATCTATCTATCTATCTATCTATCTATCTATCTATCTATCTATCTATCTATCTATCTATCTATCTATCTATCTATCTATCTATCTATCTATCTATCTATCTATCTATCTATCTATCTATCTATCTATCTATCTATCTATCTATCTATCATCTCTTTTCCAACTTCTCCCTCTCTCTTTCTTTATCCACAATTGAACTTGCTCTATCTATCTATCTATCTATCTATCTATCTATCTATCTATCTATCTATCTATCTATCTATCTATCTATCTATCTATCTATCTATCTATCTATCTATCTATCTATCTATCTATCTATCTATCTATCTATCTATCTATCTATCTATCTATCTATCTATCTATCTATCTATCTATCTATCTATCTATCTATCTATCTATCTATCTATCTATCTATCTATCTATCTATCTATCTATCTATCTATCTATCTATCTATCTATCTATCTATCTATCATCTCTTTTCCAACTTCTCCCTCTCTCTTTCTTTATCCACAATTGAACTTGCTCTATCTATCTATCTATCTATCTATCTATCTATCTATCTATCTATCTATCTATCTATCTATCTATCTATCTATCTATCTATCTATCTATCTATCTATCTATCTATCTATCTATCTATCTATCTATCTATCTATCTATCTATCTATCTATCTATCTATCTATCTATCTATCTATCTATCTATCTATCTATCTATCTATCTATCTATCTATCTATCTATCTATCTATCTATCTATCTATCTATCTATCATCTCTTTTCCAACTTCTCCCTCTCTCTTTCTTTATCCACAATTGATCTATCTATCTATCTATCTATCTATCTATCTATCTATCTATCTATCTATCTATCTATCTATCTATCTATCTATCTATCTATCTATCTATCTATCTATCTATCTATCTATCTATCTATCTATCTATCTATCTATCTATCTATCTATCTATCTATCTATCTATCTATCTATCTATCTATCTATCTATCTATCTATCTATCTATCTATCTATCTATCTATCTATCTATCTATCTATCTATCTATCTATCTATCTATCTATCTATCTGTCTATCTGTTTCATCTCTATTTGAAAATCTGCTTTGAAGCGTTTGAGATTGATGATTACTGTATTGCTTTACTTTAAGAGTGAAGTGATCTTTCTCTCTCTCTCTGGTTGCTCTTGGCTGAAGACAGCAGGTGTCAGTGCAGCAGGCCATGGCTGAACTGCATTTGCGGTGTAAGGGAGCACCGGGCCGGGCCATTGTTACGGCATGATGCAGATCAAGGATTAGGGCTTCCTGCCTGGGCTTTGTTGGCAGACCCACTTGAATTGGACTCAGGCTGGTGTGTGCGGACCGCTGGAGCCACTGTTAGGGAAATGAACAGGGGAAATGAGATGAGAGCATGCATCCTCTCCAGACAAACAGCTGGGATCAGAGTGAACGAGTGAAGGTCTTACACACCACAGCACAATGCTCATGAATATACTGTAGCTCTTTATTGCCTAACAAACACACTTGTTTGCTGTGAAATAGTGTATTGCTTTGATTTATTTGTGGTTTAAAAGACTATAACCGTTATGATCCTAAATGATTTCCATTCATGTTTACATGCAGCTGTATGGCGGTTCTGCACCCAGTCTCCCAGGCTCTAGGTCAGGCTTGTTCCCATGGCCTGGATGTGGGCCTTGTGGTGATGTCACACTTTGCTATAAAAGCAAGCTGGAAGCGGTCCGCTGAGTCCTGTAGAACCGCACAGCTGGCATTAGTATCCGTTCTGCACATGCACCCGGGGTCAGGGAGCCGGTCATGGTACCACAGCGGGCCGTCCATCAGCCCTGAGTTTAGTTCCGGGCCACCGGCAACCAGGAACAGCCCTTAGATCAGGCTCAAACTCCCCTCCTCCCCATCCTGGACTAATGCAGATGTGCTGAAAAGCCTCATCCCCCTGAGTCCCTTAAAGAGGTAGGGGATGAAACTTCACTCTCGCTAACAGGTTCACCACCCAGAGCTCAGCAGACCCAGCCCAGCCAGCCAGCCCACCACCTCTTTATCCTTCTCTCTCTCTTCCTGCACCCATCCTCACTGTTTCCCCCAGTAATCTAATCTTCTCTTCGTGTGCGGGTGCAGTCTTCTGTGACAGACTTGTTTCCAAAAAGCCGGCTTGGCTAAAGGACACACGAATTATATATATTTATTGCTTCCCCTAAATGTGAATTATTGAACACAAGTGATTACTGAGCGGGATGCGATTTTTGGGAGTTTCAGATGACTGTCGTGGATTAAAACAACAGTGACATCTTGCATGAGAAATGTCTTTAATGTAAGCTCGGCTTTCTCCCGAACATTAGCATTAGCTAGAGGCGTGCCGTAATCCCTTACACCTGTAGCCGTTTGTGGCTTGTTTTCGGCTGCTCTCAGCTCTGCTTTATTGCTTCTGAGAGGGCCGCGTGTGTGTGTGTGTGTGATCATTGCTCATTACCGGTCGCTGAGACCTGAGGCGGAAAGGCGGCTCAGGAGAATCTGCATGGAGATACACACGCTCCCCCAGAATGCCAATAGCCCGCACACATTAGAAAGTGTTGCCATTTTGTACCTTCTTCCCGTCACTCTCTGTCCAGGCGCTCGTTGGGGCCTGATTAATTATTTAGCAGCATGTATCATCTATTTACCTTAGTAATCCATCTGTCAGCACGCTTATTGATCCAATCCTGCATTCTAATTGTGCATCCTCTCGCAGCCGCTAGCTCATATTTAAATTCAATGCCTGTCACTGCGCCTGACTGTCTGTGCGCCGTGTGAATATTGCGTCTGTCGCTGCGGTTGAGTTTCAGAGTTAAGCTACAGCTGTTCTGGAGGAAGTGAGAGTGTATCTTTCGTCCCCTCTCAGGTGTTGACTGCATTGTCATTTTTAAAGTGACACATGGAAAGGCGGGTTTTTATTCAGAAAGATGTGGTCGGAAACGAAAGAGATTTGGGAGGAATGAGAAGAAATCATGAATCAAATATATATATATATCCATTTCGTCAACCCTCAGTTTCATTCCAATTTCCCCTTACTTTCTTTGGTGTCCAAAACCTAAAACAGCTGCTGTCTATCTATCTATCTATCTATCTATCTATCTATCTATCTATCTATCTATCTATCTATCTATCTATCTATCTATCTATCTATCTATCTATCTATCTATCTATCTATCTATCTATCTATCTATCTATCTATCTATCTATCTATCTATCTATCTATCTATCTATCTATCTATCTATCTATCTATCTATCTATCTATCTATCTATCTATCTATCTATCTATCTATCTATTTATCTATCTATCATCTATCTAATCTATCTATCTACACTCTAAAAAATTCTGGGTTAAAAATAAACCAAGTTGGGTTAAATGGACTAACCCAGCATTTGGGTTGTTTTAACCCAGCGGCTGGGTTAAATGTTTGCTTAAAACAACCCAATTGCTGGGTTAAAACAACCCAATTGCTTGGTTAGTCCATTTTCAACCCAACTTGGGTTATTTTTAACCCAGCATTTTTTTAGAGTCTATCTATCTATCTATCTATCTATCTATATATCTATCTATCTATCTATCTATCTATCTATCTATCTATCTATCTATCTATCTATCTATCTATCTATCTATCTATCTATCTATCTATCTATCTATCTATCTATCTATCTATCTATCTATCTATCTATCTATCTATCTATCTATCTATCTATCTATCTATCTATCTATCTATCATCTATCTATCATCTATCTATCTGTCTGTCTGTCTGTCTGTCTGTCTGTCTGTCTGTCTGTCTGTCTGTCTGTCTGTCTATCTCTTTTCCAACTTCTCCCTCTCTCTTTCTCTATCCACAATTGATCTTGTCTGTCTATCTATCACAATAAAGCTGGGCATTTGCTAGAAACTATCATCTATATAATTTAAATAAATACATGTACTCCTTTCAACAAAACAAGCCACCATTCGTATTCGTTCTCCCAACCCCCAGATTGCATGAACAGGATTGTTGGATATCATAGATAGTGATTTTTGCTTTCCCACCTGTGTATACTGCTTGCAAATGTATAGCATTTTTCATCTTTCGGTCAGCCATTCTCTTACTGGTTCTCTTCCTATCCAGCGTTTTCACTTTCATCCCTCTCTTCTTCTCTGTGGGTGGATGTGTGGTGGCAGTAGGGGTTTGTTTGTTGTGGTGACAGCGAGGCGGCCGCTGATAAGAGCACGGTGGCAGCTGGCTGCTGTGGCTGTGTGCGGTTAGTGAAAAGGCCAGAGTGCGGGGCGGTCAGGAAGCTGAAACGCTCCTGCAGTTGTCAGGCTGGTCTGTCTGGCCAGGCCCCCTCAAACTGGGCTTTTACATGCCAATAAAGAGGGCCGTTTCGGGGGTGGGCTGGTAGCCAGGCAGCCTGGGAGAAAACAGTTAAAATAGGCACTTAAGAGCGCCCTCCCCCCTCTCCGATCACGATGGGTTACGCCGCCATCCTCAGTTGTGTTCTAACAAGGCTTTTGACATAATTGAATACAGTAGCCCTGAGTAGATAAGCGTTTCGTGTGCCAGACACTGTGCGTCTGAGAATTCTGGCTATGTGTGCACATACTGGAACGGCATGTGTGTGTTTTTTATTAATTTGCCTGTGTACAAATTCTGTGTGTGTGTCCGCATGCTCACTGCCAGCTGGACGTGTGTGAGCTTATATCCTTCCTTTGATGGCCCACTCCTCTTCAGGGCTAATAAGAACAGATGCGCGAGCGCCCAGCATGAGTGATCGTGCAAATGCAGCAATCAGTAAACACTCGCTGAGTTAATGACACCAATCAATGGCCTTTTAAAACAGCTATTTGATAATTGCAATCATCAATGCCTCCTGTAGTATACATTACAAATGGACCTCTCCTCTTCTTCTCCACTCCCTCCCTCTTTCTCTGTCTCTCTTTCCCTTTTTACTCTTCCTTTCGTTTTGTGAACATGGATCCATGGTCATATTATCCTGTCAACTGCTGTAATTGAACCATATGCATCTCGGCCTATCATTGAGCCCAGAGTTGTTAGCATTTCAGTCCTCGTCTTTCAAGATTTTTATTGAACTTGTTTTATTGAAAAGAATTGAAAACGCTCAAAATATGTGAAAGTTTTAAGCGTTTTAAATCCAATGGATAATTCAATTAACATTTTAGAAGTCTAAGAAATATAAGTCTAAGAAATATAACAAAATAATTTAATAAGTATTCATACTTGATGACTTTTGTAAATCTAAAACAATTTGAACTTAATAATGGCCTTAAATCAGTTTTAATAATTTCTTTTAAAATATTTTATATCTTAAAAACATTGAAAAGATTAATTAAGTCATATTGAAACTTAAAAATGGAATAAAGATGTTTTAAAGGGAAAAATAAGTTCACTCCTACTTTAATTTCATACTGTATGTACACTGTAAAAAATGCTGGGTTAAAAACAACCCAAGTTGGGTTGAAAATGGACTTACCCAGCAATTGGTTTGTTTTAAGCAAACATTTAACTCAGCTGCTGGGTTAAAACGACCCATTCACTGGGTTGAAACAACTCAATTGCTGGGTTAGTCCATTTTCAGTTGTTAGCATTTCAGTCCTCCTCTTTTAGGATTTTTATTGAACTTATTCTATTGAAAAGAATTGAAAACACTCCAAATATATGAAAGTTTTAAGCGTTTTAAATACAATGGATAATTCAATTAACATTTTAGAATAAATTATCTTGCTAAACCCAAGTCTAAGAAATATAAAAAAATAATTAAATAAGTATTCATACTTGATGGCTTTTGTAAATCTTAAACAATTTCAACTTGATAATGGCCTTAAATAAATTTTAATAATTTCTTTTAAAATATTTTATATCTTAAAAGATTAATTCATTCAGTGAATTTGCATTGTACAAGACATGTTGAAACTTAAAAATGGAATAAAGATGTTTTAAAGGGAAAAATACGTAAATTTTTAACCACTACTTTAATTTCATACTGTATGTACACTCTAAAAAATGGGTTGAAAGCTGGGTTGATTGTTGAATTGACTTACCAAGCAATTGGGTTGTTTTAACCCAGCGATTGGGCTGTTTTAAGCAAACAATTAACCCAGCCGCTGGGTTAAAACGACCCATTCACTGGGTTAAAACAACTCAATTGCTGGGTTAGTCCATTTTCAACCCAACTTGGGTTGTTTTTAACCCAGCATTTTTTAGGCGTGTACATCACCGGTGTCTCAAACTAACTGTAAAGTCAATCTCAACAGAACAAGAGGGTTAATGTTTAAAAAAAAAAAATTTGCAATTAAGAAGCCCGAGGCAATCATCAATTTCATCTTATGTGGTGGCAGGTATATTGATTCATTCGCTTTTCATTTCTTTGTTCCTTTTAGTGTCCACTCCGTGTGAGCGATACAGTATCGGACAGAGAAGACACAGTTGTTACGAGTGATCTCATGCGCGAGTGCTCTTCCTGTCTGTGTTTTCTGAGTTTATTTTTGTGCTACATCAAAGAGCACGGACGCTCTTTGACCGCATCTCCTCTCGGGGGGTCAAAAATCTTCTTAAGCAGAGACCCCCTCCACTTCACCCCTATCAAAGACCCCCCCCTCGGTCGGCCATTTTCAGCCCAAGACCACGACAATTTCAGCACTGCAGAGCCGAAAATTGTCACCATTGAAAATGGCACCTAAAAGTGGCTAATCTGAACTCCCTCTTTATCTAGCCCCCCCTTTCTCTCTCTGTGTGTGTGTGTGTGTATATGTGCTTTTGTGAGTTAAGCTGTGATTCACACCTGCTGCTGTGTAATCCTGTAGTCATGTTGGCCCCTGGCTCCTGTGCTCGCGCGGCTCTGCGGGTGCCATTTGGATACGGGCTGTCTAATATCACATCCCCACGGCAGAATGCACGGCATCCGCCTCTGGGGAAACAGGGGAGTCTGCGAATGGAGGAGGGGGGTGGGCTTAGAGAGCAAAAGAGAGCAAATCTGTCACTTTTCCCAAAGCAGTCACCCCTGTGACCTCCATTCAAAGATGTATTGATTTTCCAGTGCTCTGTCTAACAAGCGGCAGGCTGAGTGGGGTTTAGTGATAGTGGTCGTATGGCTCGGACACAGCATGATGCTCTCTTCTAGAAGTTAAACACGTCTCCTCTCTGTCCTCATTGCGGGGGCATCAAACAAGTGCAAATAATCAAAAGGCACTGGCTCCCCTCGGCTTCCCCTTTGCAGATCTCTCCATGTGAGACCGTTTTTCTGCACACGTATGACAGCGTGTTTGCGCCTCATGTGGGGCCTTTTGCTTTAACTTCTGTCCTTCTGCATGTGTGTCCAGTTTGCTTTGTGGGGTTTTACTTGAACTTTTTCTTTACTGGTCTCCTCAGATGCACACTGTCTGGTGAGATGCAAAGATCTGTGGAGCAGAGCGGAGGGAAACAAAGCGATCATGTACAAACAAACAGTATCGGTGGAGAAGGGCCTACACCTCTCAGAGCGAGCCTATCCTTCAGTATATTGGGAGACAGAAAGAGATGGGAGGAAAGAGAGTAAGGCTGCATTCACACAGCAGAAGAATACCGATGTCACTAAATATGTTAAGTTTGTTTATAAAGTCCTCCATTTTAATATTTTGTAATTATTTGATGTATCATACATTTTTAATGCTATAAAACAAACGAATACAGTGTTTTTTCATTTAAAATTCTATTTACGTACACATATTGAAGATTTATTCCAGTTAAAAAAGAAATGAAGCTTCACTTTTCTTTTCACTACACTCTAAAAAAAAAGGTTCTATATGGCACCAAAAATGGTTCTTGCCTGTTAATCATAAGGGAACCTTTTTTAGTGCTATATAGCACCAATTTTGGTGCTTCAGTGGTTCTTCAGCGGTTCTTCAGAGGTGCTATATAGCACCTTAGTCAAAGAACCGGTGAAGAACCTCTGAAGAACCGCTGAAGCACCAAAATTGGTGCTATATAGCACTAAAAAAGGTTCTCCTATGATTACGAGCCAAGAACCCTTTTTGGTGCCTTATAGAACCTTTTTTTTTTTTTAGAGTGTATATGGCACCAAAAATGGTTCTTGGCTTTTAATCATAGGGGAACCTTTTTTAGTGCTATATAGCACCAATTTTGGTGCTTCAGCGGTTCTTCAGAGGTTCTATATAGCACCTTAGTCAAAGAACCTCTGAAGAACCTCTGAAGCATCAAAATTGGTGCTATATAGCACTAAAAAAGGTTCCCCTATGATTACAAGCCAAGAACCATTTTTGGTGCCATATAGAACCTTTTTTTTTTAGAGTGTAGATCAGAGGAACACGTTAAATCATTTAAAAGTAAAGTAAAATGGTTGATTTTTAATTTCTACTATTTTATATGTATATTATCGAGGTCTCAAACTAAAAATGCATGTCAATCCCAACAAAACACGAGGGTTAACGGGAAAAAAATATGATCTTTTGAAAGGGGGTTGATTCCGTTATCATATTTCTTGCACTTTTTTAAATACCTTTTTTTTCTGAAAAATACTGACCTTATTACTGAAAGTTGTTGTTTCACACCTGCTTGCAAATACAGTTTTCAATACCAAAACATTACCGTATGAATGTAGCCAAAAAGAAGACAGGCAGAAAGCACTAGAGAAAGAGAGCGAATAGTTTACTCCAGAAAAAGGAGGCTTGTTTTTGAGACGAGACTGTTTGTTCAGTCAGGCTTCAACAAACCTGCCACCAATGGCTTGCCGAGCGGGGCGAACACAGAGGAATGTTTCACTTCGTTTTCTCAGATGTGTTTGTATTTCACGGAATGATGCACAAAGAAATACAAGATTTGTTTTGTGCCTTTCCAGAAAGCCAGTTTTATTTTTCCTCTTGTTTTTTCTTCCCCTCGGTGGATTTTCAGGCAATCTGTTACGACTGCAGCTGAATTCTCATAATGAACGTGCGAGGCTGTTTGCATCAGCAGCGGATGTAGACAGTGGCACACACCGTGTGAATAGCAGAAGGGCCTGTAAAGTGGAGGTTTTAAAACTGCCCGTCTTTGCGGCAATGTCACAGTAACAACTGGAGGGATGTTATGAGCCCGCTTCAGTGGCAGGTGTCTGGGGAGAAATGGCCTCACGCAGAAACCTGGTGTTATATCCGTGGTAACAGGGCAATTGGCGGGGTCGGGCAGACGTCTGCATTCCTTAGGCAGATTGCATGGTGGGAAATGTTTTGGTAGGGGTTCGAGGTTTGCTGTAATGGCAGGGCGTGGACTGACATGACCCTCACCCCTAGCCACATGCTGTTGAGAGGTGTTAAGGGCTTACACAAAAAGTCAAAAACACAAGAGTGAAGAAGGTTTGAAGTAATGGCTAATAAAACCGTTTGCCCCGTAACTGTATTTTTTGAGGATTCAGCTTTATTTCACGAAGAGTAGACGGAATTTCGGGTTGGTGTCGTGGCTTAGCAGTTTACGGTGCTCATGGAAAGGATGTGAGTTGGAATCTGGTTTTCATCAATTGCAAATCTTCCCCATACTTTCCGGTCCTCCATACAGTCTAGCAAAAATAGTATGTGGTATTTTAATAGTATAAATTACTATTAAGTTAAAAAAATTACATATACACTCTAAAAATGCTGGGTTAAAAATAACCCTAGTTGGGTTGAAAATGGACTAACCCAGCAATTGGGTTGTTTTAAGAAAACATTTAACCCAACCGCTGGGTTAAAACAACCCAGTTAGTCCATTTTCAACCCAGCTTGGGTTATTTTTAACCCAGCATTTTTTAGAGTGTAAATATAAAGAGAGATAAGAGCGTTGTCAAAACCGATTAGCAGCGCTTAATCACATCTAACACAAAGGTTTGTGTTTATATAAAACATATGTGTGATATATGTATATATATATATATAAATGTCTGTGTGTATATAAAATATATATATATACACACACACAGACTTTTATATATATATTTACTTATACATATATACACTATGTATATATATGTCACATACATTTTATATAAACACAAACCTTTATGTTGGATGCAAATAAGCGCTGTCAATCAGTTTATATAATATATGTGTGTATATACATTATTATTATTATTATTATATATATATTATAGACATATCTGTGTGCGTATATATATATATATATATATATATATATATATATATATATATATATATATATATATATATATATATATATATATATATATATATATATATATATATATATATATATATATATATATATATATAATAATGTATATACACACATATATTGTATAAACCGATTAACAGCACTTAATCGCATCTAACATAAAGCTTTGTGTTTATATAAAATATATGTGTGACATAAATATACACGCACACACATGTCTATATATACGTATATAAACAAACTATTATCGATTTGACAGCTCAAATATATATATTGATAAATTATATATATATATATATAATTAATTTTTTTCTTTCTTTTTTTTAATCTATGCTAAATATACATTGCAATTTCAGCTGCACATTTATTTCACAATAACATGGACATTATAGATAATTTAACATAGGCTTAAAATATAGTAGTCTGTATGTGAATTATTAGCTTTGAGTGTGAGTCTGTGTGTGTGTGTGTGTGTGTGTGTGTGTCCACCCTCGGGGGTCTTTTCTAGCTCTTATACCTGTTGTAGCACGATCTGCTGCTGTGTTAATAATATTCTGTCGATACAGCGACGTGATGAGCCGGCTGTCTGGTTTGGGCTGTTCTACATCCATCATCCCTGCTTCCAGCCTCCACCCGTCAATATCGGGGCCCAATGCTAATGGTGGCATTTAACCAGCGGATCTGACAAATTAACCACCGTCCGTCTACAAGGGTTAAATATTCATCATCCAAGCTTTAACCAGTCCTAGCCCCCCTCATAGTGCACCTACAGAGCGGTCACATGAGCAGCACTACATCACTCACATGTGCCCTGAACAAGGCCCAGAGCACCAGGAGGGAACTGAGGTTAAACATACTGTCTTCTTATGGCCAGGAACTGTGAAAAATGGTGACAGTCCTCTTATTTATTTGTTATTTTTTTAAGCCTGCGATATTCTTACCGGCGAATTTCGCAGGACAGACGTGTGCATATACACATCCCTTGTGATCTCTGCAGTTCGCACCCTCATGCTCGGGGTTTGTTACAATCAAAGTGTCCCATCACCCTACCTTTCTCTCAGCTTGCGGTGTGTGTGTGTGTGTGTGCGTCTGTCTGTCTGTGTGAGCGTATATGTGTGTGCAAAGCATGAAAGAGTCCCTGGTTTCTACTGTCCAACCCTCCCCTCCACTGATCCTTATGTCCCCCCCCCCCCCTTCTCTGTCTCTCTTATTCAGCCTGTCCATCAGTGGCCTCATAAATAATTCATTGCACTCTCCCTGATGTCTTGTCACCTTCCCTTCTCATTCGCCACCTTGGCTCCCTCCTTTCACTTCCCCTGTGCTGTCCTCAGTGTAGCGGAACACCCCAGGAGCCAGCGATGCCCAGACCACACACACCCTCTCTCTCTCTCTCTCTCTCTCTCTCTCTCTCTCTGTCTTTCTCCTTTCTCATCTCTGGCTCCTCCCTCTTCCCCTGTCCCAGTCAATGGTCATTCAATCAGAAATGGCTTCCTTTAGTGTGCTCCATTTGTGGGTTGCATTTGTAGCCCGGTAATTAATAGCATGTCCTTTTAAACTGTCCTCTTCCTTTAAGATTCATGCACTCTGCTCTAAGGCCTTGAACACTGAGGAATAGCAATAGAGCCCTTTGTTTGTACAGTATATGTGTCATTATGGGGTTTATAACTCACATATGTGACCCTGGACCACAACATTTTTTTGAAATTGAGATTTGAGGCATACAACTATTTGAAAATGTAGAATCTGAGGGTGCAAAAAAATCGAAGTATTGAGAAAATCGCCTTTAAAGTCGTCCGAATAAAGTCCTTAGCGATGCATATCACTACTAATAATACATTTTTTATAAATTTACGGTAATCAAAATCGACGTGCTACATGTTAATAATATTCTTTATTGTATTTTCCTGTCAAAATAATGGAGTTAATTTGGATTTATTCAGCCTTTAAGAACCAGCAGATGATATGTCGTTTTTTCCAGTAGTGGGCGGAACTAATGCACATACGGCAATCTCATTGGCTGGCGCTCATCTTTTCCTGGCCCTGATTTGATCAGCAGTTTGAGCGAATGCTGTCAATGTGATTAATATTCATTACCCCGCAGCTTATCAATCCTTAGTGCGTTGTATATTGTTATTAGTAGTAGAATTAGTAGTATTATTATTCTCTTTTAATAATATAATATAATTACTATTATCTATTTTTTTACAGACACAACAATATCTTAAGCACCACCACCAGTCCAAAGTTCAGTTAAATGATATGCATTTATACATGGTTACCAACAGTTTTAGTTCTAATAACTGAAGTTTTATCATTAAATAGTGCTTGATTATCATAATATTATAACATAGTCTAATGCTTGATTGACTGATGTTAAGCGTGTACGTTCAGATATTTAAAAAGCTGTGCCATTTTACAAAGATATTGATACATTTAATAAATAAGTATAATATAATAAAGTATATATCTTTTATATACTATTTAGTAGGAAATTTACAAAATATCTTCATTGAACATGGTATAAATGAAAAATCAATAATTTTGACCCAACAAATATGCGACCTATGACTGGTTTTGTGCTCCAGGGTCACATATTATAATTTTATGTAATGTTCAAATGTGCAAATTCAAGGCTGCATTTATTTGATCAAAAATATAGTAAAACAGTCATACTGAAATATTATTACAAATAAATATTTCTGTTCAGCATCCATCCTAAAAACTGGTTGCGCACATCCCTAGTTTGAGCTCATTCTGTCTAGATTTTCGAAATGTAGTTTCCTCTAAACTCTAAGGAAATGAAATTACTTCCACTTTACATCCTCCTCGGTGGTAGGTCAGGGAATTGATAGGTTAATCCACCACCAGTTGCACAGCGTGCAACCACAAACATCTTAAACAGAGACGTCACTTATAGAGCCCAGCTCTGATGTAGCATAACCACAATAGCAAACCCTTAAGTTTAAATGGGGCTGAAAACACAGCGCCTTACGCTTCGTCTTGTGGTTCTCTCATTGCTATTCCTCCCTGCATCCCTCGTCAATTAATGACTGAATTGTATGTGCACAAAAAAAAAACGAGGAAAAATACAAGCACCAGGGAAAAGTGAAATAATACTGCAATTATAATGAATTAATCACATAGCTTTGAGGGCAGTACAAATAACATCGCAAAGGAAGACAAAACAAAACTATGACAAATTGGTTTTCCTTCATGGAGCTTGTTTAACGTTCAGGGAATTGCTGATATCGAAGCCCGATTACGATCATCAGAGAGCTGTGTGCTCTTTCATGCATGCTGCTAGTGAGCGCGCGTGTTTGATTTTGGATGTGTGTGTTTGTAGGCGTGAGTAGCGGCCCTTTTGAGACCCGCGCGGTCCTACAGACCATCTCTCTCAGGCTCGCCCTGACAGGGCCTGTCTGCAGCACTCAGGGCCTGATCAGGCAGGGCGATTAATACGTTTTAAAAAATGTCCCATCCACTCTCGCAGCCAGCCACACAACTGCTACTCTTTATTCTGCCAGCCGTCTACACGCGCTCTGCAGCATCAGCAGCGGCAGAGCGGCCCATGAGAAGCAGATCAATCAGGCAGCCCGCTGATGAATTAAAGTCTTTAGCAGCCAGGAGGGGGAAGCTGAAACTTGGCTGAACCGCGCACACACTACTTGTGTACCTCCTAAACACACCTTGGTGAGCCAATCATATGCATCTATGAAGCCAGAACGAATAAAGGCGATCATGTCGACATCCTACACGACAAAAAATGCTTTTCTTACTTAGTGTTTGTGTCTTGTTTTCAGTCCAAATATCTAAAAAAATCTTACATTAAGAAGCATTTACTAGACAAGCAAAGGTTTTTGTCTTGTTTTGGGCGAAAATAACTCAAAGTTTTTGCTTAAAATAAGCAAAATATGAATGGAGTACATTGCCAATGGGGTAAGCAAAATAATCTTGTTTTCTGTTTGAATTAAGATTATTTTGCTTACCCCATTGGCAGATTATTTTGCTTATTTTAAGCAAAAACTCCCTTCATTTTGAGTTATTTTCCCCCAAAACAAGACAAAAACTTTTGCTTGTCTAGTAAATGCTTCTTAATGTAAGATATTTTAGATATTTGGACTGAAAACAAGACAAAAATACTAAGTAAGAAAAGCATATTTTGCAGTGCAGAACGAATAAAGGCGATCATGTCGGCATCCTACACTGCAAAAAAATGCTTTTCTTACTTAGTATTTTTGTCTTGTTTCAGTCCAAATATCTAAAAAAGCTTATATTAAGAAGCATTTACTAGACAAGCAAAAGTTTTTGTCTTGTTTTGGGGGAAAATAACTCAAAATGAAGAGAGTTTTTGCTTAAAACAAGCAGAATAATCTGCCAATGGGGTAAGCAAAATAATCTTGTTTTCTGTTTGAATTAAGATTATTTTGTTTACCCCATTGGCAGATTATTTGGTAACACTTTAGAATAATGGTCATTAGTTAACATAAGTTAACTACATTAGTTAACATTAACTAATAATGAACTGCACTTATAAAGCGTTTATTTATCTTTGTTAATGTTAATTTCAACATTTACTAATGCATTATTAAAATCTTGTTAACATTAGTTAATGCACTGTGAACTAACTAACTAACTAACTAACTAACTAACTAACTAACTAACTAACTAACTAACTAACTAACTAACTAACTAACTAACTAACTAACTAACGTTAACAAAGATGCACAAACACAGTAACAAATGTACTGCTCATGGTTAGTTCATGTTAGTTAATACATTAACTAATGACCATTATTCTAAAGTGTTACCGATTATTTTGCTTATTTTAAGCAAAAACTCCCTTAATTTTGAGTTATTTCCCCCCAAAATAAGACAAAAACTTTTACTTGTCTAGTAAATGCTTCTTAATGCAAGATTTTTTAGATATTTGGAATGAAAACAAGACTAAGTAAGAAAAGCATTTTTGCAATGTACCTCGTCCCTTTTAGAAAAAAACACACCTTTGTGAGTCAGACACGCATGTTTAGCCAACCCTATCACAGCATATGAGCTTTGATAGCATATAGAAAAGGGAAGAACGTCATTCAGTGTTGAACGTCTCACGTCGACATCCTACCGCATTCCTGTCAATCGGTCCAGCTTTCAATTCACTTTGTTACAGCCACTAGCCTTCCTCTGCCAAATTATCTCTCTCTCTCTTTCTCCCCGTCCCATGATAAATTAATTTTAACAGTGACAGCTTGGTTACAGAGCCGCCCGTCTTGTTTCAGGGTAATTCTGGCGACAGCTTTAAGACTTGTTGTATTTAAGGTGGCCTGTAATTACATGGCTTTAGCATATGTAGCGCGAGAGATATGATTCATCTGCCAAGTGGGAGCTGGCGAGAGTGGGAGGGAGGGAGCGAGAAAGAGAGATACGCTTCAGTGTTGCTACGAAATGTCCCCCTTATTATGTCTCATTAAAGCCGAGACCGCAATAAGGCAATACGGCCCATGAATAAGATCTATGATCGGTGTGCTAAAAGCCACAGAAAGAGGAAGGCTGATATCTTGCAGGTCCGTAAGGGGGCTTTTTTGTGTGTGTGTGTGCTGCCCATAGTAGAAACCAAGAGGAAAAATGTGCTTCTTTCTTCAGCTATAACCCTGTGGTGTGTCTGAGCGATAGCAGATAGCGGCGAAGCCCCTCTGCGCTAATTAGAGGAGCTTTTAACGAGGACAAAAAGATCTGTAGTGTGGGGGAAACTGACAGGCCGCGTTAATCCCAACCCTATTGTCAGAGCTACAGGAAAGCCGTGTTGGACAATCACCCAGGGAGAGTGTGATAAATCCGACGCAGGGCCCTGGCTACCTCCCCACACTCAGGCTAATGGGTTATGAGCTACTGCGCTACTGTTAGTATTTCACACGCACAAATCAACAGCGCTCGCATGTTAACGCAAACATGCTGCGTGAATGCACATAATCACGCGTGTGCGCTTCCTCGCTCCGACACCGACGTGATCATTAGTGGTAATTATCCTGAGTGCTAAATTACTACCTGCAGTTAGTGCTTGATTATTGTGAAGGAGAGCGCTAATCTATAAGCGCAGAGTTAGCGGCGGTATGGAGCTCTTCAAACGCCTATATTGGTAAATTAGAGTAATAAGATGCTATTAGGTCTTAATGAGACCACAATGTAATTTACAGTGTGTTGAGTGCTAATCTGCACCCCGCATATGATGTCAGGAGATTGGGAGGGGAATATCCCGCTGCTCCCAGACTGCGGTGACATCATTCATTCATACGCTGTGGAAAATGTTTTGTCAGGCAACCGCAAAATATGGGGTAACATATAAATTAACTCCAAAAATGTATTTGGATGTCACAGAATCAACCCTTTTAATTTATCTTTATTTGGTTCGTCTGAGAAACATAAAGGAAGATGCTTTGAAGAATGTTACTGCTTCTGTCCATGCAGTGAAAGACAATGGGGTTCAAAACAACACTGGACTTCAGGTTTTGTCCAAGTCAGCTTCAGTTTCTCTTGAAGCCAATACAGAAGTGACTTAAACTGCAGTTCATCGACTGGCCACTAGAGACAGACTCCAGAAGGAGCAGAATCTCATTGAGCTCATGTTAAAATGCCCAACTTTACAGCAGAAGAAAACATGTTTACAGTCTGGGAAAAACTGTGGTTTTGGTCTATACGGCTAATTTTGCCCTTCATGACGACTGTGAGGGGGGTGAATTTTTTATAACTCATTCGTTTACATTATATAAAGCCTTAAAGTTCTGCATAATTAAGGGCGTGGCTACTTTGAGTGACAGGTGGATTGCCGTTTGTCTGCTGTCTGTTAGTCGTCACCTCAGCTCCGCCCATGTCCCGCCTCTTTGCCCATTTTCTGTTATCCGGGAGTGATGTGCGATAACGCGATGCCAAGATGGCGACGGCCAGCTCGACCCGACTTTACACTTCAAAACTGCTCTTCAGAATCCTATGAGTGACGTCACGGACACTAAGTCCATATTTTTTTAAAGTTTATGGTTTTGACATGAGGCGAGGGTGTCAAATTCTTTTATGCCAAAAATCATTAGGATATTAAGTAAAGATCATGTTCCATGAAGATATTTTGAAAATGTCCTAGAGGGGAGCGCGGGGCACAACCTAACGCGTTTTAACCCTTTCCACACATGCCAGAATGACGAAACTTATGTATTTACTAGTTGCCATATCAACATTATTTAGAGAAAAAATTGCAACAAAATAAAAAAATCTCTGGAAGATATCACTGAACATTTATTTAACCATTGCAAAAGTACATTTCTTACTTAAGTTTAGTTTTCATCTTGTTTTTTGTGTTTATTTAAAATAGGACAAATCTGATATTATTGTAATCTTCTGTCTGTTATTTAACAGTTGATGGTTCTTTAATGCTGATCTAACAGCAGAAGACACGAGCCGTGGTTTACATCCCAGTTGTGCAGATGGTGTGTGTGTTAACACTGCGTTACAATGAGCCCTATTAGAAATATGCCATTATATTCTATACTTTTATGAATTATTTTGAGAAACCATGAGAAAAGGCTGAATAATGTCTGAGAGTTAATGTTCAGAAATGATTAATTATTATCATGTTTTGAACTATGCTGTAAAGCTGTATTTAGCGATGTGTTTGTAGTCAAACTCAAAAATGCTTATATTTTTAATGATTAAAAATGCCATTATTATATTTTAAAAAGTTAATAATTGTATTTTGTTGACAAAATATTTTAGTTTGTCTTGTATATTTTTTTGATTATATCAGGTAACAGTTTAAGCTGTAATTTGGTAATGTTACAATATTACATGTAATAATGTCCCCCACCTATGGGGCATGTTGTCACATTTTATACACTGTATTAATGAAACAAAACCACATAATTGTACTAGACATGTGTGAAATTAATGTGGATTTACTCAAACTGAGAAAGTCAAAAAGCGTTAGGTTGTGCCCTGTTCTCCCCTACAAATATCAAAAATGTGCAACAATATGCATTGTTAAGGACTTCATTTGGACAACTTTAAAGGTGATTTTCTCAATATTTCGATTTTTTTGCACCCTCAGATTCCAGATTTTTAAATAGTTGTATCTCGACCAAATAGCCCAACAAATCATACATCAATGGAAAGCTTATTTATTCAGCTTTCAGATTATCTAAAAAAAAAAAAAAAAAAACCCTAATGACTGGTTTTGTGGTATAGTATCCCTTTAAGGAATGCTTTCGAGTTCTCGCACTGAATTGCAACATGAACACTTCAGATTTAAAGTCAGGTGTACTTGAGTGAGTAAATGACTAGCTGTGGCCTATTGACTATTTGCACAATGAAGTCCAGGTCAGTGTCCAGTAGATTAGAGTACAGGGAGCTCTGAAGCATCCGCACCTCCTCAGCTTTGATAAATAACTCGCCATCCATATGATTCACTAGGGTGGCCTCCTGCCGATTGGTAATTTGCTGAAATTAAAACTTAATCAAGCATACTGCGGGACTGCTTGTGAATAATTTAGAAAGGATGTGAGGGAGAGCCAGGCATCAGGGACACACGATTGGGGAAGTGAGAGAGCGCAATAAGAACATAAGGAGGAAGAGAGTCGAAGTTGAGGAGAAAACCGCTTTTATTTTGTGGGGTCATTTTTCCTCCCATTGGAAATTATGCCACAATGATCTCATAGCTGGAGATTTTGTAGCATGACCTCTTATTCAAGCATTTGGCGTAATCTCTCACTTGAACTCTTAAGAATCAGCAGAATTCATCATAGTCAAACAATTTTCATCCACAATTACTGTACCTGAATCTGAATAACTTTTAATACCTTATTTCAGTTGTCTCTTCTTTGATTAATTCCTTAGCTCTGCAAGTGTTTCATTAACACCAAAGCCATTCGTCATGTGTAATGAAACGCATATTTGCGCAATTTTAAGAGATGGAATTTTTAATCAGGTGATGATGGGATATTTTAAGTAAACACTATTTGTCTTTTAGTCCCAGCCATGCTTTGGCAGCTTGAATTTACCTTATATTGACCCACAGATGGAAATCAAAACTTAGGGATAGTTTATAATCTCCTCATTAAAAGTGTATATATATATATATATCAACATGTTCTCCAACCAATACGCCTATAGGTCGCTTGTCACTTCCCTGAAATACGACCCATAGGAGCGTTTACTAAAGTTGTGCCCCTATCGACAACGTTCATTTTTAATTCTTTGTTTCCTTTTATTTGCGTCATATTTTGGGTTTTGCGTAGCTCAATTCATAGAGCATTGCAAAATACAACATCATGTGATCATGTGATCATGTGATCATGGGTTCAGGGAACGCAAGTGCTCATAAAGTGCACTATAAATCACTGGGTAGGTTTAGGGGTGGGGTGGGTGTAGTTGTTAATAAAAAAATATTTTTGCTAGATGGAAATATGACAAATGGTGGTAAAAAAGTCCACACATTGTATTTAATGTCACCGTCCTGCTGGCGGGACACCTGGCACTCTTTTTTTGATCGCCTTTTTTTCGTATCATATATTTTCATAATTATCATAAATTAGGTATCATACGAAAGCTTACAAACTCAAAATTCATCCTGTGAAAACCGTTTTGAATTTGGACGTTGCGTTACCATGGAAATGATACTTTAAATTCTTCTAGCGGGCTCCTCCCCCTAGTGGGCGGTGTCATGTTTCATATTACGTTTATTTTAACTACTTTATAATCAAAATCTTTTCTAATCTTGACAAAACGCATATCGTCAGAAAGGTCTGAGTCTCAAGGTTCCATATTTGGTGACCGTTTTGTGATGGAAGTGACATTTGGACATAAACTACAGGAAAATGCATTAAAAAAACAATCAATGGAATTTCAATGACACCCGGTAGAGCGCCTAAACAAATTCTCATGGGAACTGAAATTTTTGTGATATCAACTTCAAATTTGGAACACAACTTTGTTAGACATATGGCTTTGATTTTATAGTCATTTTAGATTAAAACGTTTTTATATATATTTTATATAAAATAAAACATATTTAGTACAGTATTTTTAATTTACAGTAAATTTAAACTTCCATAATTGTTTCATACTTTCACATCAGCAATAATCTGCCGAGTGTCTTCTTTAAAACAAGACCAAACTTAGGTCTATATTCCAAAGCATTCTTGAATTGCAGCCCTTTAAGTTTGGATAGCGCATTTTCATGTGTATTCTCAAAAACAGTTAAGGGGTTAAATTAACACGCATTTTGATTTTGATACGTCATGACGACAGACGTAACACGACAGTGTCATTATTTTTACACCAGCTACTAAAAACGTAAATAAAGGTCGTAATAAAGTGCTTAAAAAACGACCTATAGAGTCATTTCTTTGGGAGGACAGTCTGATATATATGTATATACTGCTGATCGCACCTTTGCCTGATTGACTGTCGCTGTATCTTCATCAGTTTTTAGCACATTCATCTCGGACTGAAAGTGCTTTCTTCGTCTCACACTTTTAAAGAAAATGAGTACAAATTGTACCTTGTCACTGGGGCAGTACCGACTTGTTGTCGGGCCGCTGTGCGAGAATGAACTGCGGGTCCAGACGTTAGTGTGAGAGCCGAGAGGCCTCTCTAATGGAAATGAAGCTGCTCTGAGGCGCTGTGCCTTTGTTGCATTCCGCAGACTCAAATTTTATTAAGTACCCTTTAGAGAGAGAGAGAAACACAAGAGGCGAAAAGTCACCATGCTGCATGTTAATTAGCCTGCTGGAAGTCTGACAGAAGAGAGGGGAGTTTGTTAAAGGAGAGAAGGGAGACTTTCTCCAGCCCACTCAAAGAGGAGGAGAAAACTTTACACGCAAACAAAAAAGCAGCTTTCCTCGGGTGCGCTTTCAGAGGAGAGGGAGAGAATAGGGGAGAGGGAGAACTGGTTACCTCTGTGCACATGGTTCTCGCTCACCTCACACGGCATCCAAATTATGTCACGTCTCTGTAATGCGTGACAGATGACACATTAGGAGACAATAATGGGATGGTGCTTAAGTTATAAGTAGGCCCACATGGAGCTCCACAGAAAGCTCAGCGGATTCACTATGTCCTCAGCTCTTCTGTGTTTATTCAATATTTTGCAGAATTTGATTATGCTTTCAGCTTCTAAAAATAATTGTCCGATTGTCCGTATGTCGATACAATATATATTTACATAAAATTAATCAAGTAAAATTATGTATACCAGTCAAAAGTTTCGAAACTGTACTATTTTGATTGTTTTTAAAAGATATCTCTTCTGCTCACCAAGGCTGCATTTATTTGCAAAAACAGTATTATTGTGAAATATTTAATTTATTTGAATATATTTTAAAATGCAATTTATTTCTGTGATGCAAAGCTGAATTTTCAGCATCATTACTCGAGTCTTTAGTGTCACATGATCCTTCAGAAATCATTCTAATAGGATTATTTGCTGCTCAAAAAACATTTATGGTTATTATCAATGTTAAATACAGTTTTTTTTCAGGATTATTTAATGAATAGAAAGTTTAAAAAAACAGCATTTATCTGAAATATAAAGCTTTTGCAACATTATAAATGTCTGTCACTTGATCAATTTAATGCATCCTTGCTTAATAAATTTATTAATTTCTTTAAGTTCTTTCCCAAAAAAAAAAATCTTACCGACTCAAAACTTTTGAACGGTAGTACAATGTTACAAACGCTTTCTATTTCAGATAAATACTGTTCTTTTGAACTTTCTATTCACCAAAGAATCCTAAAAAAAATTTTACATAACTGTTTTCAACACTGATAATAATCATAAATGTTTATTGGGGAGCAAATCATCATAGCCTATAGAATGATTTCTGAAGGATCATGTGACACTGAAGCTCAAAATTCAGCTTTGCATCACAGGAATAAATTACATTTTAAAATATATTCAAATAGAAAACAGCTATTTTACATTTGAATAATATTTCACAATATTACAGGTTTTTTGTATTTTTAATAACTTAAAAATAAAGGTGCCAGGAAGAACCAAAAAGGGGTTTTCACAGTGGATGCCATAGAAGAACCATTTTTGGTTACCTGAAGAACCGTTTTGTGAAAGGTTCTTTAGAGAACCATTTTATAGTCTAAAGAACCTTTCTTCACTACAAATAACCTTTTGTGCAATGTAAAGGTTCTTTGGATATTAAAGGTTCTTCATGGAACCACACACCCCGCCAAAGAACCTTTATTTTTAAGAGTGTTGATGAGCTTCTTTCAAAAACAATCAAAATAGTACAGTTTCCAAACTTGACTGGTAGTGTATATACAAAAATGTAAACAATTTAAATAACAAAAGAATTCCATAGATTTCCCCCAGATATCAGCGCAGAAAAAGTCTGGCAGATTTACGATTTTCACATGTGAACATTGAAATCTTTGAAAACGCAGTGTGAGAAGCCGTGTTATGACAGTGCTGTGCGCAGGGCAGGGTCAGATAGTGCTGGGGTGAGAGCGATGGGACGTGTGTGAGACTTACGGATGAGGTAGCGGGTGGAGGGGGGTGTAGTTTAAAAGGCTGAAAGAGAGCATGATGAGTGCTCAATGGCACCACCCAGCCTGCCGTGAAATCAGAGAGCCCTGCCAACAACCCGGCTGGAACTACCCCCTGTCAGTGTGTGTGTGTGTGTGTGTGTGTGTGTGTGTGCTTCGTCCTGTGGGTCAGACCTGATTCTCCGTTACCCTGTTTTGTTCCGTTTTCCTTTAGACTGCTGTCCGCTGTGAGGAGTGTTTCGGAGCAGTTTGCTAGTAGTTAGGAGTAGTTTGCCGACATGCTTTACTGATCAGGCCAAAAGGGTGCTTTAATCTGTTAATGGCCACTGTAGACCGCTTTTAAAACCCCCATCCATTAGGGGATGTTTTGTTTACCACTCTCCTCCGCTGTTTATTTTTCTCTCACACTTTCTCTTCCTTCGCCCTCACAATGTACTAATGTGTCAAGGCCAGGCATTTTAAATATTTATGATAGATATGCCAACTTCTCCGATTGTATTTTTTTGTAGGATGTCCTGTGAAGGTGCGTTTTAATAGTGAATGAGTGAGTGTGTGAGAGAATAAAGGTGGGAGGTCTTGTCATTTGGGTTGTGCACCAGGAGGAACCGAGATCCTGGGAGGTCAAGAGACTAGCCGTCAACCTCTATTCTCCTCCTCCTCCTTTTCTCCCCAAACCTAGGCCACCCCTTCTTGGGTCACGCCGCAGGCTGATCTCTGCTCTTCTTCCTTTCTCACCTATTCACCACATTGTTATGGCTGAGAATTTAGTGCTAGGCAAACTCCCCCTGGTCAATAAGAGTCCTGTGCTCTTACCTAACTGACTTCATCATGCAGCTCATCCTAGCGGTGAGAGATGAACCGCTGCATCATTACATTTACAGCTAATGTCATCCCTTCAGTATCCGCTCATTCCAGCCGAGGCACGGGTTAATCGCCATCCGGAAATTCATCTTTAGTTTATTAGCTTTCTTCACCTATAGGTTAGATTCAACTCAACACTCGCATTGTGCCAAGCACTGTAATCCTTTAAGCTCTAAAATGAGCGTATTAAGGTTAGATGTGTTTCAGCATCGAAAGATGGATAAAATACATTTAATATATCCCATTTGACATGCGTACCGCAATTCGGGAATCAATTAAATGTGTCATTGCGTATGTTTAAATGATTCGACATTATTTCATCTGTGTGTAAAAAGCTTGATGCAGGTCTCTCTTTCACATTCAATTTATTTTATAATGACGTTTTTTAATAATGAATTTATGGGACTTATTCTGTTTAATTATACAAAAGCAAACGTCCAGCAAATTAAACCCTCGGTTGAGCCGTATAAAAAGTTCACGCACGTTTTTTAAAGGATGGTTTTTGTCCTCTAGAGCAGTTGTCTCAGGCCACCCCTTGATTTAATGCCATCCACAAACCTTTTAGCTGCAGAACCGGTGTCTTGAATTTAGCTTTGCACAATAAAATACTGTCTGCAGTGTCCGTCTGCAATTAAGCTTCTTACTCCCCACTTTTAGTCATTAACCTTCTATGATGCTTTTCCGAATTGAGTCATAAAATTGTATTTTTAATGGGTACAAATCAAAGATGTACCACGAGTTAATTGAATTAAACCGCCATGAATGTGTTCGGCACCCGTCCAAAATTTGAGGATAGCAATACTTTTGAAGTTGATTAAAATATGCGATATTTCACATTATTTTACTTTATGGAGAGAGAAAAGTCATTCATTGTCCCGGTCGAGCTCCATGCGGACGCATTTAATGAGTGATGCTTTTAGAGAAGTCTATTAATGTCCAGTAATGTATACAAAGCTTTAATGTGCTTCGTTTAATAATTGACCACATGAACTTTTAATCCGGATGCATATTCAGCAGCTACATTATTAATAATAAGGATTATTATTATTGTAAAATACAGATAGTGCCATAACTAAACTGGGACAGGTTTATTATATTGATATCGCTTTTACCTTTATCTGAATTATTCTAGAAAGAAAGTGAATATTAGCACTTTATATATTGAGTGCATGATTTAATTTACATACAATTTGTGTCAATCACTTAAGGTGTTCTCTTTATTCATAAACAGTCATTAGCGTGAGATAATTATGCATGAGTAATTTTGTATCACAGGTCGTTTTAATTTTCTTTAAGGTTATACGGTAACATGAATTTAAATTTGGATAAGTGCGATTCATTTAATTATTAATAACAATATTTCTGTTGCTGCCAATATTAAGAAGAATACACCACACCTGATGATAATTACACATGTGATGTACAATCACCGTTAGTGTTTCCCTGTTATTATCCACACATTTCTTTTACTAGCGTCTGTTGGATTAAATGCCGTTTCATTATTCATAATTCTTCGGAGGTTAATTCCCGATTTCATACTTTTTTGTGATTTTAAAGGCTGTGTCGAGGCCCCGTATAATTCGTCCTGTGAGGAAGCACGAACGGCTCTTGTTTCACATTTATTTGTTTATGGCCTTTTTAAGTTACTGATTGGTTTCTGTCCATTCAGCGAACGGATAAGGAAAAACACAGCGCTCAAAACACTCATCCATTTCAAATCACAGATGGTCTTTTCAATGGCTCGGCTCTCTTTTCTCCGTGTCCCGCATTTTGCTCCTCGTTGTTTCTTTGTGTCCAACTTTCTCTTTCCATCGCCTTTGTAAAAGTGCCCCCTCCTGCTCATCTGCCCCTCTTTTCACCTCCGCCTCCTCCCGCCTTTATTCCTCTGCCTTCTCTCTCTCTCTCTTTTTCTGCTGTCTGGTGCATCTGCAACCGCGAATAGCAGAATATCACCCTTCGTATCACTAACACAAACCGGAAACAGACTGGCCAACCGTCAACTTATTGGTATTTGGGGCACAAATATACCGTGTTTTAGCAACTTTTTTCATGTCTTGCATTGAGTGAATGATAACTAAAGATCGTGGACACCAATAAATAATTTCTCTCTTATGTTTGTACTTCCTAATATAGTTTGATTTTACTACAGTAAATATTTAAAGACACATAGACTGTGGATGTTAATTTAGAAATTTTTTACAGTGTGCGCCCATACTATAAAACAATTTCAATGCATTAAAATTAGGGCTGTCAAAAGATTAATCGCGATTAATCGCATCCAAAATAAAAGTTTGTGTTTACATAATATATGTGTGTGTACTCTGTTAATTATTATTTATATATAAATACACACACATTCATGTATATATTTAAGAAATATTTGCATGTATATACTGTATATACATTTATATAATCTATAATATATATATATATAAATATAAATGTTTTATATATAAAAATAATATTTTTTCTTAAATATATACATGCTTGTGTGTGTATTTATATATAAATAATAATTAACAGAGTACACACACATATATTATGTAAACACAAACTTTTATTTTGGATGCGATTAATCGCGATTAATCTTTTGACAGCCCTAATTAAAACAGAACATTTTATATAACATTTGAAACGTGCAGTATATTGCACTTTTAATGAAATTTGAAACTCATAAAATAGAGTAGACATTAAGTTAACAAAAATGTTTTTTATAACGACAAAACAATTTTTTATTTAGCAAATTTTTCCTTTTTATTCATGTAAAATTTGTGAGCGTCATACCACAATTATAAACATATTGTTTATTAATAAATAAATATTTAGCTGGAGAGACAGGCAGATGTTAATATGTCAGTTTCTGCTTGCCTGCAGCTGTTTGTGGCATTTAATAAATGTGTCATCAGCGAGAGAAAATGACTAAAACTTCTCTCTCTCTCTTTTCTCTCTCTCTCTCGCTCTCGCTGAAGGTGTAATAAACTCACGGACTGTCTCTTTCAGTGGCAGGTTCTGGCTTACTTAAGTAGGCGAAGCCACCTCTCTTTTTTAAGTCCTATTGAATGTGGGCATTGTTGGGGAGTGTAGCCATGTTAATGTCTTGTACCGTAAAAATCGCTGCTTCCATGGCTATTAGGTGCGCTGGTGAAGTACAGGGCAAGCAGAGAAGAGCAGAAGCCACGCTACAAAAGCCAGCAGTGGCAGCCGCCGGCATCAAATGCTGCGATAATTGCATTGCTGTGAAGGGCTGGCCCTTTCTCTTCTCTCCATTTTTTTCCCCCTTTTTTGTGTGTGCGATTTGTCTCTTAAGCCGGCGTAACGTCTCGGACGGGGCTGCAGAATGTGGAAAGCAAATTGGAGGCAGAGCGTGAACAATGCAACATGGAACACTGCTGGGGTGTTCTTTAGTGAAACTCACCCCTGCCCGATGAAGAGAGAGAGAGAGAGAGAGAGAGAGAGAGAGAGAGAGAGAGAGAGGAAAGGAGAAAATAAAAACAGAGTAAATAAGGAGGGAAAGAAAGCAAGAAAAACAGACGGAAATAAGACAAACTATTTACCCACTGCAGCATTCAGGCTCTCAAGAGTTTCCTCTCAAAAGTGATCATTTTAAAGCACTTCAGACTAAACCACACAGACTCGCCGTGCCCTTTCGGCCTCTGTTTGTGTGGACGGGACTGTTCCAGTGACAGGAACAGACTTGCGTTTTAGTGCCAAGCTTGTGGAGAAACAGTTTGTGATTGTAAATATATAGTTGACTGAAAGTAAACAGATTAGAGGAGAGGAAGCTTAACTGTTCAAGGCCTCTTTTTGATGTTTAAGAGCCTAATTTGATTTTTCACCTCCCATTGTTTCAGTGTTTTGCTCCTCTAATCCACTTTAAAGTGGAGGCAGCTTTCATCCTGGCGGGGGGGTTCAGGGAAGGAGGGGGTGAGGGAAAGAGTCACTAGCCACCGTTTCCCTTCTCCTTTCCAAAAGCACTAGAAGAGAAAGAGAGCCGGAGTTTTTTTTTAAAGGTAGCTAACCAACAACCCCCTCCACCACCTCCGTCTCTTGTTTTTAAACACTCCAGTGTCTCAATAAAGCCCCCATGGCCGCACAGCAATAGAGGCCTATTAGACCTTGGTGCTGTATTAGAAAGGAAAGAAAGGGTGAAGGGGAGGAGGTGTGGGTCGGGGGGAAGCCGAGACAGAGAAAGGGAAAGAGGGAGGTGGAAATTGCCAGCAGAAGTAGCAGTGAAATGACCAGCTTGGCGATACTGGCTTAATGTGCCCTCCTCTCTGACCCTGAAAACACACACACAAAACAGAGGACGGACATTATCCTCCCGCGGCCCTGAAAAGAGCCGGGATGAAGCCAACCCTTTGTGTTCCACGGCCCTATCCACACCATTGACTACAGCATTTTTCTTAAGTCTGTTCAAGGGCGAGAGAGCTAGAAAGTATTTGTGTCCAATTCTTATGAACCATCTGTGACAAAGTTTGTATTCATTGGACTAGCCGAACAGCTTTGTACATTGGTATGTTTGTTTTTATGGGGTTAGAAAGTTTTGTTTCCTAACAGACGATGTTTGACCTGATAATTGGAAGTTTTTTTTCTTTCTTAAGGGTTGTACAAATCAAATATTTTAGATGTTACTAATTTAACTAATGTAGATCTGTGTGTTTTCTTTGACATCAAATACAAGCACACAAGCAACCGAAAATATACAGTGTGCTCAATAAATAGATTGTGTGCTCTGTGTCTGTATATATCACAGAGAAGAAAACAAAGAAGAAAGAAAAAGAGCCTGGTCCTCTGGGGAAAAATGGCCATGTCTACTTTTCTATATCCATTTGCCTCCCACAAATGTGTGTGATTGTGTGTCTTTGCCCGTTTGTTTGTGTGTAACAAAGCAAGCTCAGCATTACTCTGATAACTTTGCTCAATGCTCAAAGGGAAGCTGTGGGTGGAGGTCAGGATATATGTATATGTGTGTGACTTATTAATTTCGCTGTCTTTAGATTCCTATGTAGAAAGGAAAGAGAGGTAGGAAGAAAGGAAAAGGGATAAGAAATAAAAGAAAATATAAAAAAGACTAGTAGCCCAGCAGCGGTAAGACGGTATCAGCCTGCTTGGCTGGGCAGACATCATAGTGCCAGAGACCTTATTGCTTTTAAGTGGCCACCAGGCAGAGTCTCCGGCTTGAGCCCGCTACCTTTCAAAGTCACTTAATCCCACTCCAGTGCCTCCGATAGCCCTAATGATCCACACAGGAGTCTCTCCACACTGCGCACCTGAATGCTCGCCATGCACACTGACTTCGCTGTCACTGCTTTAGTGTGTATGAGTGTGTGTACTCACACACAAAGCACTCCTTGAGATCACTGGCCAAACGGCCTCAGGCCCTCAGGAGACCCTCATCTTAGCCAGCTGGCTCAAGCCCTGACTCTCTCAAAAGTAAGGAAAGAGACCGTTTCCTTCACTCTTATCTAGCATGGGAAACTCACCGAGTACTTTTGTTAAATACTCTGACTACACCTGTGTAATGATCACTTGAGTAAATGATCATTCAGTGGTTACATTTTCCGAGGCTCCAGAGAAGTGTAACAGGTGGTGGTCCTCCTGCCCCCCCCTCCCCTCCACATCCAGCCCAGCTGGAGTGGTGCATGTGTGTGAGGCGGCTGGGTGGATTTGGGGTGTGTATTGGGGTACTGATGCGAGCCGAGAGCCGGGAGGAGGGAGAGCAGGGCGGAGGTTGAAGAAAACAAGGCCTGTCGGGTTGAGGGGCGTTTGTGGAAAGGGTGGAGGATGACATCACCCGGAAGGAGAGTTTTAACACTCTTTCATCTCTCTGGGTGACCACGGGGGACTCACAAATTTAATACACAGGACAATTCATCCAGTATCTGTGAACTGAGTCGTGTCAGCCAAGCATGTTAAAATGCAGTCTGGAGGATAGTTGAAGAATACTTGGATGGTAACGCACACACACACACACACACACACACACACCTCGCCACTCATCCTCCTACCCGCTCGCATACCACCATCTCCCATACTTTAATGGCTATTTCCTTTTCAATTCAGTGCACACAATACAAACATCAGTCAGGTCCCCAAACGCCTGTCAGAGTCACTGAAGTGCCAGGAACGGATGGAGGCAAATGAAAAAGAAAAGAGCGGCCGACGGTGACTTAGCACCCAGCTCTCGCCCTCCTGTCTGACGGATGGAAAGAGAGGGAGAGAGAGGCTGATGGGTGCCGGTTTAACAATCTGCCTGCTTCGGGCCGTCCTGATGGAGCAAAAGTGTGTTCAGATTATAGGGCTTGGAGAAAGGGGGCGGGCCACTCGAGAGGCACAGCCACTGACATGATGGAAGCCTAATGGCAATAATTGCCGGTGCTTTGACAGGGCCTATATGATAGCGCACAATAAACACCCTGTGTTTTTCAGGTCAAATTTACACCAAATTGCAGCGCTGTGCTGAAACCGGCTGTTTTGCTGCCCTCCGTTTGCTTGCTGACATTTCACTCTCTGATTTACTCAATCAAAGCTGTCTTTTTTTTATCCCAGATAAACAGAGCAGAGCCGAGGCTTTGGATGGCTTGACAGGTGTAAAAAAGGGGTAGTTAAACAGGATATCCTCCCCCCACTTTCTCTTCTTTTTTCCTTCCCTTTTCATATTATTATTTTGGTTTCATTTGTCAAAAGGGGGGGGGGGGTGTCACAGTTTTGTTTTTCTCTGCATGGAAGTTTGGCACCTTAATTGAAGACAAGGAATCACAACCCAGGCACTATTCAATTAGACCACTTCTGCAACCTCCTTTCCCTTCACTCCAGACACAACCACCCTCCTCCTCATTCCATCTGTCCCTCTGAACCCTTAAGAAGCAGTGCACTTGTTATTTCAGAGAAGCGATGGAATTTGTGTTCTTTTTTCGTTTTTACGAGGTCACTTCTCAAGCCATCGACTTTTATATCATCACTTCCTGATAAGTAAGAGTCTCCTTCGAGTGGCAGCGAAGAGAAAGAGATCTCAGCGCAGCCGGGGATTAATCCCCTAAAAGAGGTTCCACTCATGAGTTCCCAGGCAAGGCTTTGGGTTAGTGTGGACTCTGACCCCCTCCATCAGATATCACAAGTGTGCCCCCCCCCCCCCCCCCTTCTCCTGTCCGAAGCCTCTGGACCCATGTTCCCAAACTGCCCTTACTTTGTTCTCTTTGTTCAAGAAGTAATTGCATGGCGTGGGGTAAAAGAAATCCAAGGGGGCCGTAATGATTCTGAAAAGGAGAAGAGAGACTTGGGAAAGGGGTGCAAGGAAGAGCACTGGAAGTCGTAGGTTTGTTGGGGTTTGTGGTGGGGGGGTTACATTATTAAAACAACAGACAACTCAAAAGGAGGCTATCCCTGCACCTGATCGACCAGCATCATGTGTGCCAAAATGTTTCCCTCTGATCTCAGTTCAAAGACAGCAGGGAAGAGACTCAAAGCATTCAGAAGAGGGAGGGAAGAGGGGGGTTCGGATTGTTGGCTTACTACAAAAAGGCACATCCCTAGTCCCTGGAGTCCACAAATCATTCAAGCAAATACTGAGTAGTGGACATGCAGCGTTAAAGCCGGTCTTAAAGGGAGGGATGCCCTGCTATTGAGCACCCACATGTTCAGCCATGGCAAGTGTGTGCAGATGATAGAGTTGCCTTCGTGTGCACATCTGTGTCTGGGTTGATATTACCTCAAGAAGTTTGTGCTCAGGCCGCTTCGGTGTCCATATGTGTGTGTGTGAGCCGTGGTGCCGGTGTCTTGTCCTTGGGCTCCATACTTTATAGTATTGGAAACATTCTGTAAGGCCGCTGAACAAAGCCTTCAGGGCTGATTGCCTTACCAGTAAAACTAATAGTCGAGGAGCTCCTGTGCTCCGGTAAGAAGCCAGCTGCTTTCAAAGGCTTCTCCTCGCTGAAGACCGCTAGCTCCCACAAGCCTAAGAAACTCTCCGAGTTCAACTAGAGGAATCTCAGAGGCTAGTGTTGAAAAGCTAAAGAGCTTGACGTACAGTCACAATGAAGATAATGGAATGAAGGAAGTCTCCTGTGTTGTAAATAGAGGTTTTCCCATATCCCTTTTCTGTTTTTTTAGTCTTAAGCTGAGCAATCTGTCCCTGGATGCTGCAAGATTTGTTTAGCCAAAAGGGGAAAATAGCTGCATTTGTAGAAATTTATGTCCTGGTTTGGCGGAAGATACAGTAATGGAATGTTTTATGGCACACTCTCAGCCTTAATTTCCTCCTGCCGTATAGCAGGCTCGCTGAGGAGAATGCCCGGGCCGAACTGCAGCCATGTTTCCATTATGTCCCTGTGATGTGGCCACAGTGTAATTGTAGTTTCGTGGTGACGCCATCACCACAACATGACAGAACCTCTCCAAACATTATGATCTGTATTTTTGTGAGGAAGGATGCAGTGAACTTTCCACCAACACTTCTGGCTGACTCAGAGACAAAGGCTTAGGTCATCTCTCAGAAAGCAAACCAGGAATAGCGCTTAATACGTTTCCAGTTTAATAAGATTCCCATCTTTACAAAGACGACTGGACACAACTTATCACCTTTTTATTGAATTAGAATGGGTTTGTTTTTCTTGAAGGTGAAGTGAGGTGTTTGTTTTTGATTTGGTCCTTTTTGACCCCTAGAGCACTTCCTGTTTGACCTGTCCCATCTGGGGAAGTCGTTTTAGCCTTTCCTTCCTCTGTGCTGCCCACTCTAATGAGTCGTGATGCCGTAGTTAATGCTCAGCCCCTAATGACCCATCCAGCCTGAGTCAGCCAGCAGACATGGCACTGCAGAGCGGCCCGAACCGTACAGATTTACTGATTCATTCATCTTTCGTTCTTTGTGTCTGGGTGACTTTCTCTCTTCCCCTGTTCTCTCTTCTTTCATCATTCTGTGCCCCCCACTCTTTCTCTTGCAGCCGTTGTTTATGAAGAGGGATTTATTGGTCTGTGTAGGGCTGTTAGGTGGCGGTGGGCTTCAGTGCTCAAGTGGCCAACAAGGGCTAAGCTCAGGGACTGCTTGAACACACCTCAGTGGTCCGAGTGCTATCCTAACTTCCTCAAAACCTGTGTCTTTCCCTTGTGGCTCTAGAAAAGGTTAGCATGAGGTCAAGAACAAGGTGTTTCTCTCAAGGAGGTGGTGTTGGGACTTCTGTAAATGTCATTTTTTCAGACTATTCCTGTATTTATTTATTTATTTAGTGTTTCCTTTTTTATGTTTCTTGGTAATTATCCTCTTTATTGGTGATGGGACTTCTGTAAATGTAATTTTTTCAGACTATTCCTGTATTTATTTATTTATTTAGTGTTTCCTTTTTTATGTTTCTTGGTAATTATCCTCTTTATTGGTGATGGGACTTCTGTAAATGTAATTTTTTTCGGAATAGATTCCAAAAATCAAACTATTCCTGTATTTATTTTTTTATTTTTTTATTATTATTTTATCTTATTTTATTTTATTTATTTTATTTATTCATTTACTTATTTTTATTTTATTTTTTTATTATTTATTTTGGTTTATCTTTTTTTTTAACATTTATTCATAGATTAAATTTTTTTATTTGGCTGTTTTCAAGGTATTATATTTCTGTTTATTTTTTTCTGTTTCTTGGTAATTATCCTCTTTATTGGTGTTGGGACTTCTGTAAATGTAATTTTTTTCGGAATAGATTCCAAAAATCGGACTATTCCTGTATTTATTTAATTTAATTTATTTATTTTTATTTATTTTTAAAAATTATTTTATCTTATTTTATTTTATTTATTATTATTATTATTATTATTATTATTATTATTATTATTATTATTATTATTATTATTATTATTATTTTAAATCTTATTTTATTTTATTATTTATTTTGTTTTATTTGATCTTTTTTTTTTACATTTATTCATAGGTGCAAGGTATTATATTTCTGTTTCTTGGTAATTATCCTCTTTATTTAGGTAAATATAGATAAGGGTGTATGATGCAAACATAGCTGACTGTTTTATATAGTCTGGCGTTTCCCTTAGTGTTGTTTCGACTGGGCTGTGTCTCATACCCAGGCAGACAGACAGGTGTCTGAGATTGGTAGTTAGTTTGGGTAATTAGCAGGCTGTGCTAAGCTGTAAACCTTCATTGCTTTCCGGAAGAGCCTGCACTTTTACGAAGGACAGACGAGAGGACAGGGGAAGTGGGTGGGCTAGGATGGGCCCTCCCATCCCTGAAGCACGTCTGGAAATCCACACCATTCCACACAAGGCAAGAGCGATAGGCAGGCGGAAAGACATTTAAGAGGAAACGTGTGTTTTCATTTGTTGTCATTAAATACATTTACTATTTACTTAATGAACATTCCTGGTCTAATAGTAAATGATTCATTTGTGGATGAAAGAAAAATAGTACAAAATAATAATTTAAAAAAAAGGTAGCAACTTGCTTTTCCTCTGAAACTTTTCTGCAGACACCAATCCACTGAATATCGCATTTCACTTGCAAATACAGACGTAAAACGGTTTGTAAATGACAAACCAGTTTTTTAAGCTTTATTACTTTTGGATCATTATCATTAGTGTTTGACAGCAAAAATCGTTCCTAGGGCTAGATTACATTTAAAGACCATCAAGCTCGCTTTTTAAAATTGCCGCATCTCCACACAAATACATCCTCATACCAAAAGCATCTCCAGGACTACCCTGGAGCGAGTGAGGTCACAGCTGTGCTTACTCCTTTGTAAAGTGCAAATCTCTTCACCCTCTCCAATAAGAACAGATAACAGTACTTAGCTTACCAGCACCCGTCTATTCATTCTCACCACTCCCCTTCCTCACATTTCTTTAACATTGTCAGGATTTGCTTTATCAAAGGAAAAGTCTGAGACCACAATGAAAATGTGATAATCAAAAGATTTTAGAAGTACATACTAAAAATTCTGAAACAAATGTAATTCTACTTATCACTCAAATTGGTGTGATAATAATATCATTTGTAATGGATATAATTAGTTTAAATAATGCAAAATAAAAGCACTTTTCACTAGTGATCTCGGTCTTCCTGCTGTATATGTTCGTACAAACATGCATATGCACATCACACGCTACACACCTCTATTCATTACTTGCATCAGGGGTCTTCGATATTTCATTTGAGCGTGCTAATCGTATTACCTGACTTGACGTTTTGCAGATAGGGAGTAATGGGCACAGATTTGTGGAATTATTGGCTGATGGTAATGTATGTGAGTGTCAGGATATGTTTAGTGCTCTTACTAACCCAAGTAGTTAAACAAAGACTGATTATTTGTCTCGTTCTGTGTGTGAGAGAGAGTGAAAGAGAGCAAGAGGATGTGTATATGACACCATCACAGAGATTGAGGGCAAACTGTGTGGTTTGTGTGTGTGTGTGTGTGTGTGTGTGTGTGAGTGAGAGGCGCTGTGTCGGCAAAGGAGAGAGATTGCTGATAAAGATCCGTGTTAACCCTGCGTAGCAGCCGACTGAATGGAGGGGAAAATTAGGCCTGATATAATACTCATGAACGGGATTCGTGCGGAGAGGAAGATGTGTGTCACCAACGGTGCGCAGAGAACGTTTGAGGACTTGAAACAAAAATCTCTGCACTCACATTTCTGTATATTAGCCGTTCCGCAGCCCACCGTAAGGTTGTGTGATGAGATATATATTTCCCAAGCTGCGTGTTATTAAAAACCATGTTCATTTCGAAATATTATTTTTGGAGCAAAGCAACAACGAGCCGTGCGCACCGCTAGAGATGTTTCCCACAGATCTGGTGGCCTGAATATAATGTAATTTTCCCTTGCGATCCATAAAAACTGAATGTGTCACATTTCCGTCCGTGTTGAAATGACCCTCTAGTATTTAGAAAATGTCATAATTAGTAATTGTGTCTGCCTCAGCTGGTGTGTGTGTGTGTGTGTGTGTGTTTGGCTGTGGCAGACCCTACTTGTGTGAGAGTTTGGCCACAGAAGACATTGTTGGGATTAAATGCAGGTTAATGGGCTGTTTGGAATGGTTAAGACTGAGTGAGAGTGAGAATGGTTGGAAATGGCTGCCCCAATGTGATTGATTCCCCAGTTAAAGAAGGCCTGGGGACAGGATCCATTAGCACCGCTGAGAGGAGAAAGAAGACTAGCAAGGTGTTCTGCCTTGTTCATTCACTCCTCGGTAAGGAAGCCAGGAGTAGATAGGAATAAACTCCAGCCAATTGTGAAAAGGAAGGGTTAGCTGGCAGCAAAGCTAATGAGCAAAACACACTATACACGGCAAAGAAAATGACTTCTTTAATTAGTCTATTTTTATTTGTTTCGTAGTAAATGCATTTAAAATTGTATAAACAAGAAGCAAAATACATTTATTTAAGCAATACCGCAGACATTAAGCCGGGTTTTAACTTGATTGTAAGTGCAGTAAGACATTTGGTTTTACATGCATTCTCTGAAAACAAGTATGAATATCTTATGCAGTGATATTCTGTAAATGTATCTTGTTAGATATTCATCTGGAAAGAATAATAAAAACTTTTGCAGTGTGTAGGTTGATATATGTTGTATGCATGTTGGATGGGACATCTTTGTGTGTGTGTGTGTGTGTGTGTGTGTGTGTGTGTGTGTATGTGCTTGTGTTCTGTTTTGCTGATATCACACCTTTTATTATAAAGTTAAGAGTAAAGACCCCCCGTGGCATTTTGCAGGCAAATCAGTAGAGCTGTGAAAGAGATCTATAAAACAGTCCCCCGGTGGCCGTCAAGAAACGAGGTAAAAATAAAAAAAAAACATGGCTGAACACACACACTTTAACTGCCTGACCCTACCATCCATCTGACTGAGCTATGACACACACAATCGCCTCATCCTTCTTTCACACCAGCGAAAGTCCAAGGATTGACAAAAACAAAGAGCTATTATAAAGGAAGAAAAAGGGATGGCAGAGATAGTGTCAGGTGTGCAAGAATGACTGCGGGTAGCCTGTATGTGTGTGTGTGTGAATGCGTGAGGCTTGTTACACCAGTTAACAGTGCAGAATAACACGATGATTTGCCATCTGAGTCGGGCTGTTATGTGGTCCTCCCATCTGAAGTCTATTGTTACCTTTCAGCTCTGCCACCACGGTGAGCTCAGTGTGTGTGTTTGATGCATGTGTCATGTACGTTTGTGAGAAATGTTCCTGGGTTCCTCTGAGATCTGGGTCTTCTCTGATAGTAAATCAGTAGCTGTGTTAATTGGTATGAAAACAACACTTTGGCAGTATATAATGTTTTATGTGTCTTTCATGTCCTTAATTGTAATACTAATGAGGGGTTGTATATCAGGGGAGGGCCCTGCTCTGCTTGGCTTGCTGTGTTGGATAAGCTCCTTAGTGGCATCACCGGAATATTCTGACGCCACAGCGACTCAGGCAGAACACAATCGGCTCCCCCTCTCATTTGCAATCGGTAATTAGTATGCAAATGAGCCCAGGGGACCACACAAGTACTAGTGTATTACAAGGGTCTGATTATGACTCCTCAGGGTCCTCAGGGAAGACAGTGGAGTACTGAGGAGCTCTTCGCCTCCCTACGCTCCAATGGCTTCCGAGAGTTGCCTGTTTATATGGCCCTCTTATTGGTGTCTGTGCTCGTCAGTCACAACGTCTGCCCAATCTGTACCATTTCCTGTGAATTAAAATGCAGTGGGTTTGAGCATGACAGAATATGCATGGCATTACGACCTGCTGTTTATGAGTTTGCCGTTTTTGTGCATCGAGCTGAAGGCGTCTGTGCCGGTAATCCTAGTAAAGCTACCTTGTGAGTGCCATGAATAAACGTGGTTATTCATGGCATGAATATATCATACAGGAAACAAATTTTGTTAGATTTGTTCACGCTTCTTTGGTGAATATTACTCAGTGCATTCTGAAGGCTTCACAGTCCACCAGTAAACCCAGATGAAAGCAGACAGTTGGCTGGAAGAATTGGTTGTCCATAATGGACATGCTGGCCTTTGACCTCCGCAGCCCAGAAGTGTCAGTCTGAATCGGGTTCCTAGCTAAACGTTGCCCTTGTGCCTGATTTTCCAAGTGACCGGACTTAGGGAGAACAGAGAGATGCAGGATCTATAACACCTTCCCTTTGTTGAAATTGCACAGCAGCCTGAGATATTGGCTGGAGAGATTATTGGCATATTGATGGCTTTAGATCAGCCACAGGAGAGGAGCGGTGGGCTCTGCCAAGCCATAGTCAGGGTGAGGAGATTAGGTACTCTAGTGTGAGCATGAAGATAGTCAATTGGTTTAGGGTTTGGTGTTCACAAGGGCAAATCATACGGTTCTATGGGAGAGGAAGAGAGGTAGATCTTTGAGTTCTCCTCTCCTCTCCTCTCCTCTCCTCTCCTCTCCTCTCCTCTCCTCTCCTCTCCTCTCCTCTCCTCTCCTCTCCTCTCCTCTCCTCTCCTCTCCTCTCCTCTCCTCTCCTCTCCTCTCCTCTCCTCTCCTCCTCTCCTCTCCTCCCCTCCTCTCCTCTCCTCTCCTCTCCTCTCCTCTCCTCTCCTCTCCTCTCCTCTCCTCCTCTCCTCTCCTCTCCTCAGCCTCCTCATAGCAGTATGTATGCGTCAGCAGTCCAAATGCTCCACTGGGGGCCTTTTCCACAAAGCAAATATTATTGCACACCCAAATAATTTATGAGAAGCATTCGCCCCCCCCCCACCGGCAACCTCTCCTGTATCTCCTCTCCTGAAGCTGCTCTCTGATGGCTCTCATAGAGAGGGTATTTATGACAGAAGGTTTGTTCCCTGCCTCCATATTTCACACACTGAAAGGGGAAGGGAGGGTGGTAATGAAACAAACTACGCAAAGGCTTGTGCTGTGACAGCTGTAATTGTGGAGCACATTAAAAGGAGAGTGAGGAACACCTACTCCACCTTATTTTTTTCCCTGAAAGGACAATGTGTCAAGGGAAAAGCCCTCAGATGGCTCGACATGTTTGATAAGCCTTGTTGTGTCCAATATGAGATCCCCCCACCCCCCCTGATGCTCTGATTATAGGTGTTGGCTTGAAGTGCTCCACGTCGTGAGTTTAATGTACGGTCAAAGACGTCCCCCCACAATCCTTGCTAGGGGGGCTTGAATAATGCATGTATGCACTGAATTTGGATTGAGAGGTTTCCCAAGAATAGGTTTGAGGGGGTCAACCTATATGTCACATGAATATGAATTAATCATCTCCTAAATTGGGTGCAGGTGCCATTAGTTTAGAAGGGTCAAGCAACCGCCAATTTTTTACTCAATTAGCAGTTAACGTCGTACCATAGGCGTACCACAGGGAAGCCCATGGAGATGGTTTGGGGAGGGAGTTTATTATAAGTTCTTCATTAAGTGGGTACTGGCCCTCTCACTCACCTCACAGCTAAGTATTGTTTCTATCCAGCCTCTGACTTTCTCCTGATCTAGTCTCTTTAGGGAAAGAGAACAAACCCACTATCCGGCAGTAAATCTATGTGAGGCATCACTGCTATCAGGGTCCTGGCACTCACAGTGAGGTTAGTGAAGCTTAATGATGCTATTCTGCCACCCAGCAGCAGCTCAATGGCCTTTTCAAGGTGGACAGCTCTCTCTAAAAGGGTTAAAGCCCAAGGAGCTAGGCGCATACCCCCCTGGGAGTACCCCCCACCCCGCCCCGTCGAGGTGGCATTGTTTCCTTGGACAAACATTCCCACAGAAAGGGGAAAAAGCCATTTGGCTCCCCCAGCTTGTGCTTCTTTCACTGGCTAAAGGGTCTTCCCAGTCAACAGCTGGACATGACGTGACAAATTGGGGCCTTTGTCTTTGTCCTGAGGAGGTAGGGGGAACGGAGGAGAAAGTGTCGTGAGAGGGTGGGGGGGGTGGCCTGTGACATTGAAAGTATGTGGGAGCCATATAATGCATTGTGAATTGCACAGTTTAAAGGGAAAATATGTTGAGTCTTTGTTTCAGATTGAACCGCTCCACTTCATCGAACAAGGTCTGAAAGAACCATTTTCCACAGGTCAGCCAAGCTTCTTAGTTGAGTTGTTCAGACCACAGGTAAGCTGGAATGCTGATGCACAGGGAAAAAAATCCTAACTCAGACCGGTTTTATGGAAGCGGATTTGGTTACAATGAATCTCGGGCAAACCTTGTAAACTAACCCGGAATAGCTAAACATCTCACCACTGTAATTATTTTCTGGATTCTGAGAGGCTGTAAAAGAGCATCTGAATTCAGGCACTAGTTAAATTGTAGGATAAACTCGATTTGAAAGTTTGATTTCAATTTCACTAAAGCAATAATTTGTCTTTTTGCAAATGTTATTCAAAACTTGACTAAATCATACCAGTCCATTTTTTTGCAAAGTAAGACTAGCAGACCTAAATAATACAGACTACAATTGGCCTTGCCATTGCTATTCTTGCTCAAAATAATTTTCGAAGTATATTTAATCTTTTACCGTTCATGCAGTGTGTTTAATATTCGTTGTGTCATGTATACTTAGACAGATATAACTGAGCACTTAGAGATGCATTGAAGCCTTAGAGTCATGCTCGGCTCAGCAACACTTTGGCGGCCATTTTATGAAATTCCCCTCCCAGAATGGGGAAAGTGACCCCTCCCCTGCTGATGACCCTGAGGTGAAAAAGCTCTGCATTTGACAGAGTCCACCTCTTAACTTGTTAACTTGCTAATTGGCCCGCAGTCACTTCATGAGCTGAACAATGGACTGCTAGCTGAGCGATGAGGCTCTCTCTTTGAGAGGCTGGACGAAGGGGGCCAGGTGGCAGTACTGGGGAGCAAAAAAGGGGGTGGCTACCCTGTAGTGTTGTGTGTGGGGTCTGGGTGGGTTGCCAAGGGGACGGCAGGCTGATATATTATCTAGAAGAGTATCAAGCTGACCCAGGGAGATGGGTGGGGGCGGGTGGGGCACGATAGGCTGCATAGCCCCAGTTACCACCCCCACCCGTCGCCTTTTTGCCCTCTCTTCTCACTCTCTTTGACCCCCCACTTGCATTGGAAAGTGGGGCTTGTTTGCCCAGTGCAGGCCTGGCAGTGTGGAGCCCTGAAAAAGGGACTAAACGGAGGGCTGTTTAGACACAGAACATGTTAGGTAATTAGGAAGAGCTTACAGGGCCATTTCACCGACAGCTGCTCCCAGTGCAAACATGAGGCCGGCCAGAGAGAGCTAGTGCATTGTGATCTGTTTGTGGGAACAAGATTGCCAAGTACAATAGACCAGCATGTGCAGTGGGCAGCAGCAGGGATGCCAGGCGCCCAGAGTGTGTCTGTCTGTGGCAAAGCGCAAACATTACAACAGAAAACAACAGAGGCCGGTAGATTTGAACAATCTGTCATGTATATGCAGCACAGTGTCTTTTAGGGGCAACATACCTCTTGTTTCTCACATGCCATGTGGCATACTCTCACATTTTATAGCTTTCAATTGAAATGAGCTTTTGTTGAAGAATAAAATACACAGCCTGGCTATTTTGTGTGGAAGGGGAGCTCCTGTTGGCTCCTTTTCGATCTTGGTACCATTTGAGGCTCAGTTGGACGACTGGAGTTAAATAAATGGCCACGGAGCTCGCATGTGTTCACCATGTTACAATAACAGCCTCTGCATGGCCTGTCCCGCCAATCCTTGGTGTGGCACTGCAGGGCCAGGGCAGGTGAACTCATGCCTAACTGAGTGCTCTTCCTAGGGTTTGGCTCCTCAGGCGAGACCCAGGCCTTACCCCGGACCTTGTATATTTTCCTGGCTTCTTTCTGTTTATCCACAGCTACTCCATCTGGCATGCCATCAAAGGAAAAATATACCCTCCCCTTATTCTACTGAAAACCACCAAGGTTGCAAGAAAAAAGGCCAAGTTTTTCTTCTCTTGCATGTTTACCTCTTTCATTTACTGTTCCAAATTGTCTGCATGTTTGTATCACCCCATTTCTGACTATCCAAATCTGTCTGACTGGAGCTACTAAGGCCAATTTTGTCCGTTGCAGTGCGATCTTAGAAACTCTGTAGTTTTCCTATTTAAAAAAAAATTAAATGGGCAAAGTTATTTCCGGTTTTGAAATGTAATGTGATGCAACTCCTCAAAAACGAAAAACTCTAATGACTTGGAACAAGTTATATATTAAAAATGTTTAAATAGTCTTTTTCTTATAGTGGGACCTTCTATTACCCCTTTTCCACCAAGTGCTGGTGCTGGTGCTGGTTCGGAGCCAGAGCCTAGTTTTAAATCGGTTCTTTGTCTTTCCACACCCAAAGCACCAGCTCTGAACCAGGAAAAGTGGTAAAACATTGCGGGTCTAGAATTAAGAACCGCTTGTGTCAGGGGCTGGGTTACCGTGACCAACAAGACCAACACAAACTTGTGACCGCCATTTTTGAAATAGCAGCTAATGGAGCTAATAGCTGCTGCTCGTTTGTAATCTCCGTCTATACGGCGAGCTGCACGAATGCATTGGATTCGCTGTGTTTTGATGCTGATGTAGGATCGTAAATCCATGAGCATCAATAGTAAAGCAACGTTCACCATTGTTGATGGAAGGCTTGTTCGAGATGCATTGGCACTGTGCAGACCGATCGCCGTATGACAACGAGTCTAACGAGAGCAGACGACTCCTTAGCACTAGCTCTGAACTAACACCCAGTTCATTCTGGTGGAAAAGGGGTAAAAGTCATTAGCCCTTGAATCTATCTGCCTGAAGCTACAAAAGGCCAGTTTTGTAATGCTATATTTGGCTAATTATAGAAACACTTTAATTTTCCCAGTTGCATAGCATGTGTCATGCCAAGTAGCCAAGCTAGATCTGAGAACCGACTCAAAGTTTCCCAGTGGCTAACAGTCATTTACATGGGCTTTGTCCTGCTCTGAGTTGCAGTGGATCATTTGAACGCTCCTGCTCCTCATTACAAGCCTGCATGCTCCCACTAAGTAATGTGGATGCTGTGCACAGGACTCAGTGACTCCTAACAAGCCCCTATTGTTAAACTGTACCTCCTCAACCGCACCATGAGTAAACCATTACATCAATAAGCCGGCATCGCTCAAAAGGGCACAATTAAATCCTCTCTCCAGCAAGACTCCCCCTCCAAAAAACGCTGTTTTTAGCAGTCTGGCACACATAAACAGCAATTCGCCTACATGTGCGGACACACACGTATATACGCACCTCTTTTCGGTCTCCCCCGTGCATGGGCTGATGCCTTTCATGTGGGTCCCTGCTTTCCCAAACAACTCACTTGTCTGTAGCCCTGATGCTATTTTCTTACTCTAAGGCGCTCTGAGAAGGGGGGGCTGTGCAACGCGCACACAGGAAGGGGTTACCCATGTCGACAGGAACAGAATAAGCACTCCATCAGGCCTCAGTGTCAAACAATACAAACATGATCTCTATATTTGGAGAGGAGCCGTGCTCTGCTTGGTTCATGGTGGGAAAAAAAAGGGGCCGAAAAAGTGCTATCATTTAAAACCACTGGCACAGAATGATAAATAAAACCCTTCACGGTCATGGTCGCTAGAGCGCAGGATCGCAGGAACCTCATTTCCCCCATTTTTGTCTCTACCTTGTGTGTGTATGTGCACGAAGAGGGTTCGCCCTTGACGGGTGTGCCCCCCTCCATGTCTGCGCCCTCTTCTGAGCTTACCCCCCTGCCTGGCATCTGTTAAGCTGCTAAAGAGAAAGTTGTGTGCTGAGACCGGTGCGTCTTGCTGGGTGGATTTGAACAAGCACATGTCTGTTCTACCCCGGTGGCCTATGAAATGAGAAAATCAGCCACTGTGATGCCGACGGGAGCAGGGCTTGGGTGATAAATCTGTGAGAAGGGGCTTTTTTTTGCATGTGTGTGTGTGTTTGAATATTAGTACTCCTTACATGTGTGTGTGCGAGTGTAGGCAGTTCCAAGATTTGGGGATTTGATTTCACACTGGCAGAGATCCGTGTGTGGAAAGCCATCACCCTAAATGCACATCACATTAAAACATGTATGAGTTCATTCTTCGTCCTCAGTCATCTGCGTTTCTGCCCTCTATCAAATATTCAATAATTCATAGGCTCGCGTCGAACGCAGATTGTCAGGTTACAAATTCCTGAAATCATCACCCAGATAAAAAATGAAATTAATTCAGATCTGGGTTGACTACAAGTGTCAGCAGAAAAGTGTTCAGTATTATCGTCAAGCCTGAGGGATGTTTTTGTTTCCCCTTCTAACATCTCGTGAACGTTACCACAGCTGGGCGTCTTACTCCAGGGAAACCAAAACATGGTATCAGACCTCTCATATGCCACCATGCTTTTAAAGATGGCTACAGTCAAATGTCACACAAAGCCTGATAGGATCTGCTCGAGAGATATGGGAAGAGGAAAAGAGAGTGTTTCATCTCTACTCATCTTCTCATCCTCAAAGGGAAAAGCGTCACTGGGTATGTGGGGCTGGAGAGCAGACAGATCTGCACCTGCACCGTTTCCGCACCATCGCCTGTAACATCAGGGCGTTTGAGGGACAGGTGTTTATGACAGAGCAGACATTGTTTCCGATTGCTACGTATGATTCTTTCTTTTGTGTGATCGTCGAGGGACCCTCCTTGGGTTGTAGCTCATGTCGTAAGCACTTTGACGGGCAGCTCCATCACACGCCAGTGACCGCCGCGGAGCAGATGTGGGAGATCAGTGATGTCACTCTGTCATGTGGCAGAGGGCCACTCACAGGTGTGTTTGTGTGCGAGGTGGACCAGTTTATGAGATGTCACCGGCCTCTCATTACTCCTGCTCTCTGCACTGTTAAACCCTCGGCAGCCTCACAAATAGAGTTGTCTTGGGGGAAATGGGGCAGCTCCTCTCAGACTGCCGGCACCTGGTTTAAGAGAGAGGAATCTATCTATCTATCTATCTATCTATCTATCTATCTATCTATCTATCTATCTATCTATCTATCTATCTATCTATCTATCTATCTATCTATCTATCTATCTATCTATCTATCTATCTATCTATCTATCTATCTATCTATCTATCTATCTATCTATCTATCATCTATCTATCTATCTATCTATCTATCTATCTATCTATCTATCTATCTATCTATCTATTGTCTGTCTGTCTGTCTGTCTGTCTATCTATCATCTGTCTGTCTGTCTGTCTGTCTGTCTGTCTGTCTGTCTGTCTGTCTGTCTGTCTATCTATCTATCTATCTATCTATCTATCTATCATCTGTCTGTCTGTCTGTCTGTCTATCTATCTATCTATCGTCTGTCTGTCTGTCTGTCTGTCTGTCTGTCTGTCTGTCTATCTATTGTCTGTCTGTCTGTCTGTCTGTCTGTCTGTCTGTCTGTCTGTCTGTCTGTCTGTCTGTCTGTCTGTCTGTCTGTCTGTCTATCTATCTATCTATCTATCTATCTATCTATCTATCTATCGTCTGTCTGTCTGTCTGTCTGTCTGTCTGTCTCTATCTATCTATCTATCTATCTATCTATCTATCTATCTATCTATCTATCTATCTATCTATCTATCTATCCATCTATCCATCTATCCATCTATCCATCTATCCATCTATCCATCTATCTATCTATCTATCTATCTATCTATCTATCTATCTATCTATCTATCTATCTATCTATCTATCTATCGTCTGTCTGTCTGTCTGTCTGTCTGTCTGTCTATCTATCTATCTATCTATATATCGTCTGTCTGTCTGTCTGTCTGTCTATCTATCTATATATCGTCTGTCTGTCTGTCTGTCTGTCTGTCTGTCTGTCTATCTATCTATATATCGTCTGTCTGTCTGTCTGTCTGTCTGTCTGTCTGTCTGTCTGTCTGTCTGTCTGTCTGTCTGTCTGTCTGTCTGTCTGTCTGTCTGTCTATCTATCTATCTATCTATCTATCTATCTATCTATCTATCTATCTATCTATCTATCTATCTATCTATCTATCTATCTATCCCTTCAAACTTAAAGAATTTAAAAACCATTTAACCTTACCAAGTGCTTCAATTCTACTACCTTACTTCCAGATTCACATTTCTATTCTGCATCCTTTGTGCTACATCAATGCAAATTTAGGAATATTTATGTTTTGCATAACTGGGAGTATTTACACAAAATTACACTCATCACCTCAGTTATGGATTTTTGCAAAGACCCCACATGAACAGGAATTAGGGTTAGTTTAACAAGCGTGTCCTTCCTGTTGACCCGTGCATACGTGTAAGTCAGAGAGCTGTGAGGAAGCAAGCACGCCTCATGTGGCGGATTTACAGAGCCATTGGGAACCCACTAACTGCTCTGGCTGAACTAGTTTGTTTTAAGCCCAGATTGTCAGGTTCCCTCTCCATCATGCCTCTCATGTGGCTTCAGTTTGTTTGAACGCGTGAGGAAGTGAAGGTGTTCAATGAATCAAACGCTGTGCTCAGATTTCAGAGGTAGAATTTGCAGCTTTTTCCAATCCTCTGCAGTCTAAGAAACTGCCACATACCAAATCCAGCCTGATTATTGATCTGCTCTCTTCTCATATTCAACAGGCCAAGAGGACCTGGGTTTGTGTGCGCTACCGTTGTCATGTTTTATCTTTAGTTTTGCCTTTTGTTAGAAAAGACTACAAGCTTATAACAAAGTCACACAGACTAATAATTATAAAGACGTTTCAGTAAATCTGCAGTCAGCTTGACGGTACAAGGGCAAAGCTCTTTATTGATTGGCTGAGCTCCACAGAATGTGTAGAATTTTTCAGTATAACCAGTAATAATAGGATTGTTATCAGCAGGAAAAATTTTTTTTTTTATAAAATCTAGAAATCGACCAAAACATAGAGTAGAAAGATGCAGAACGTGGCTGAAATACCGGTTAAAAGTTCTCCAGTCCGCGCACCAAGTGTTCCCACCACAGTGAATCCCTTAAAACCTGATCCTGGCTGATTTTCAGGCCTGCCTGATCGATTTTCCTGGGTGAAAATAAAGGGATACAAAAGCATGTTAGACGCTCTGGAATCAGATCCAATCCATTAGAGAGATCAATACACTGAAGGCAAAAGGGAGAAAAAAGAGCCCTGAGTGTTGACAAAACCAAATAAATATAGATGCGCAAGAGAGGAGAAATTAGATTACTGTCAAAGAATCTAAGCACAACACTTTTAACCTCTAACCTAACAATGTGTGTTTACACCACAGCACAAGGGCGCGGGAGGGGACACGGGCTTGAGACGTGAACTACAGGCAGCCTCGAGTGTCCAAAATGAAAACGCTGTTCACAGCTACATTCACAAGCTGCCTCAGCATCTGTCCTTTAAAAACTTACTTATACACAAAGGCGTACACATAGGTGGCACTTTTTGCCAGGGTCGATATGGTTCTCACCACTTCTTGCTGCACGGATGAACCTACCCGATGCAAACGTCTCCAGTTAACTAGCAGAGCATAATTTTGTTTGTTTGTTGAATAAGAGGCGATTGGGCGCTCGTTGCCGCTGTTATCAGAGTAGCGCGGATTTCTCTTCTGGCTCGCTTCACATGGACGAACGCTTTGAAATCACAAAACAAACTGCACAAAAACTGTCCCTGCTCTTGATATATAACTACTGATGATATTCGGGTTTTGATGAGAAAAAGAGAACCACAAAAGACTATAGACCCTTTTCACAGACTGTGATGACGCTTTAACGGTCATCAATATCCTAAATCCTGCAGTTTTGTTTTTTTTAAATATATACATTAATAACACTAATGTATTTTGTTACTTTTGCATCAAATTACAAAAAACAAGTTCCCGCTGCTGTGAGGGTGTTTCTAATACAGCGTCTATGGGAGTGATGGTAAAAATGAACATATTTCTCTTTTTTGACTGCCGTTATCAATCTCACTCAATTCTTCCGTCTTTTTGAAAGTTGTGAAATCACCATTGTGGCGTTTTTCTTTTGCTATTTGAGCAAATGGGTACACAAAAAAAATATTAGAACCACTTTATATTAGGTGGCCTTAACTACTATGTACTTACATTTTAATTAATCATTTGATACATTGCACTTATTGTGTACTTACATTTTTAAAAAATACCTGCATGTAATTACATCTGTAATTAATTTCTGTAGTTACATTTGTAATTACACTGTTGACACTTCCCTTACACCTAACACTACCCTTAAACTTACTCATAGCACCACACCTGTCCATAACTTTACCTGTATCCCACCTCAATATCAGCAAAGGTGTTTTGCAACACAATATGAACACAGTAAGTGCATAGTAGTTAAGGCCGCCTAATATAAAGTGGGGCCAAAGCATTTCATGTATTCTCTCATTCACAACTACAATAGTTAACCCAACTATGATGACTTCCGCACTGAGAAATCTGTGAAAAGGGTCTATTAGACCTCTAGACTATTAGGGAATGCAAGCAAAGATTGCAAATCTATGCATTTATTCACATGAAAAATCTTGGCACTAACAAAATATTGTGTTTGGATGGAGTTCTATATCGATAAATTAAACCCAATGAACTATTGACATTTTGAAATATTAATATTAATATTATATTTTTCTGCAATTGTACATATTTTACATCTGATATAACATTGTATTAGAAATGCTATATCAACTACCCCCTAAATACACACCTGTCCGGCCCACTTTTTAAAACAAAGTTACGCCACTGCATATACAACAGATGCTACATGTGTATTGAGTGTGTGTTCATGTGAATTTGTTTGGATGTTTGTTAATGTAATATCTCTCTCTCTCTCTCTGTTTTTGCATGTTTCTTCATCATGGTTCTTCATCACGGTTCATCACATTTCAGGTAAGTTTTTTTATAATGCATAATAAGTGTGAGTGTGTGTGTGTGCATACACATATTTATATATGTGTGTTTACAGTGTTTATATACTGTACATATGTTTTTACCTAAATTTCACTGCTCAGCAAGTAACATTTTAAGTGTTACTAAATATAAGGCAACTTTTTGGAACGCAGACACCCCCTATTACCCACAAACACCCTTCCATCTGAATGCACTCATATGTAATGTAATGACTGCAGTTCCCACAGTCTGCTCTCCAGATGGAGTCATCTCAGGGCACCTGCTCATACAATCTCGAATATTAGGAAAGCGGGATACAGCTTGCAACGACACCCTTATCCGATTGATTTCAATACATTTAGGATAAAACTACACTGTCCTCTGTGAAACATGGCTCTTTGCCCTTCACCTCTAAGACAGAGCGATTGTTTGTTTTATTGGCTGTCTGTTGGACTGGTCCCTCCCTTTCCTCCTGTTTCTCTGTCTGCTCCCTCCCTTTAGTGGTGGAGGTGCCACTCAGGTGATTCCCATTGATTTCCACTACACATTCGTGTCCTCTCCAGGTGTAAACAAGCTGGGTCATATTGATGGCACTTGACTGATCGGGCCTTTCTGGCAGCAGGACTGCTCGATAGGCCCTCTCCTGTGAGAAAGGTCTTTGTAGCAGGAGATCAGGGCATTAGAGGATCGGAAGGTAGAAAACAGGTCTTAAATGTGTAATTCACACCAATTTGGTTATGTGATGAACGAACTATATTTAGTGAATCAATCAAAATACACAGAAAATGGACCCATTATGCTACAAACGATACATGCGGGGTTGTGCGCCATTCAGAATCGGGAATGCCTTTGCATAGAAAGTTGAATTTGAACAGTTACAACAACAACATTGGTAATGCTGTTTTCCCATCCTGGTCTGCAAAATTGGATTAAAAATGTTGAGATAAACACAAATTTATATGGGGGACATATTTTATTTTAAAGGGTTAGTTCACCCAAAAATGAAAATTCTGTCATTAATTACTTACCCTCATGTCGTTCGACACCCGTCAGACCTCCGTTCATCTTCAGAACAGAAATGAAGATATTTTAGTTGAAATCTGATGGCTCTGAAAGGCCTCCATTTGCTCAATGGTACTCTACACTCTCAAGACCCTTAAAAGGTACTAAAGACGTCGTTACAAAGTCCATCTCACTACAGTGGTTCTAAAATAACTTTATGAATCGGCGACAATAGTTTTTGTGCGTAAAAAAACCCTAAATAACGACTTACATAGTGATGACGATTTCAAAACACGGCATCATGAAGCTTCGAAGCGTTATGAATCACTGAGTCGATTCAGCGGTTTGAATCGCCAAATTTCAGCAGTTTGGCGGTTTGACACGCGATCCGAATCATCATTCGGCTCAGTGATTCATAACGCTTCGAAGCTTCACGATGCTTTGTTTTGAAATCGTCATCACTATGTAAGACGTTATTTAGGGTTTTTTTGCTCACAAAAACTATTGTTGCCGATTCATAAAGTTATTGTAGAACCACTGTAGTGAGATGGACTTTGTAACGACGTCTTTAGTACCTTTTAAGGGTCTTGCGAGTGTAGAGTACCATTGAGCCAATGGAGGACTTTCAGAGCCATCAGATTTCAACTAAAATATCTTAATTTCTGTTCTGAAGATGAACGGAGGTCTTACGGGTGTCGAACGACATGAGGGTAAGTAATTAATGACAGAATTTTCATTTTTGGGTGAACAAACCCTTTAATTCAGCTTACATTCAAATTTGAAATGCAATTCCGCATCTTGTTTGCTACTTTATTTCAATTTAATGGTAAACCTAATCATAAACCTGCATATAGGGTACATCCTCATGTTGGTTTGAGTTAAATGACCAAAACATCATGCAAAATGTGTCCAGCTTATATTTGAATGTACGTACGATTAATTGTTAAAGATTCAGCTCGTATATTGTGGAACTGTGGGGTTGGTAAAATAAGGTTAGTGGTCTGTGGATCTGCTCACTTACTCACTGGTCCTCTGTGGCTATTGTACCGTCATTGCCAGCCATGCAGAGACAGGCTTTTATTTCTTTTATCTAACTGCTAATTGGCAGCTGAGCGGGTGAGAGCGAGACAGAGGGTGCGAAAAAGTGGGAAGCCATTAATGTTCGGTAATCATTGGGCCAAGTAATAGTTATCAGTGTTTTAGGGGCAATATTATCACCATGTAACGAAGGGCTTGATTACTTTATTAGCCTCTTCAAGTCATTCTGCTATCGCTTACCAAGTCGACCCCGGAGACCCGATCCCCCCCCCCCTCCCGATGCTCTCCTGTCTCTTCACCGGTTGTGCACCCCGTGAAGAAATCAAATTATGGGGACTGTGTGTTTAAATCACAGACCCTGTACCCGAAGTGACATAAAAAATGACCACAGGGGGGTTATTCAGAGTTCAGCCTGGATAATGAAACGGGCAGGGAGGTAATAGAGGCAGAAGAGGTGTTCTGAATATGGGGGCTGCAGTGGGAGGGGTTAATAAAAGGGGTTCATTTAGAGGGTATCTCCTCAATCTGACCTGCCGCGCTTCTCTCTTTCTCCACTAGACTCCTCATGTCTCTTCCGCTTTCGTGATGATGGACTGCATAGATGATATTTAACAGGTCTTTACTAGCTGAGAGGGGAGTTGTGTTGGAGTTGCACCTCCTCGCTGATTGTTTGTCCTTGTGGGAGCGTCTGTCTTCCTAGTCCATTAATCCTTACTTTAAGCAACATAATACTTGTAATTTGACAGGTTCGGAGGCTACGCATCCTTACGCATGTTCACTTTATTAGCGGCAGAGTAAGATTAAGATGGCTTAGATCAGAGGCTGGACTTACAGATTTAAGTGTCAGTTTCAGTCATAACAAGTCTGGCAGATTCAGCTCCAAGAGTTGGTTAATTGTGTGGGAAAGCCCAGGTGGTTGTGCATTTCTGCAGGTGTGCTCTCCCATCAGACACCTGTCATTGTTTGCAACTTAATCCAGCATGTTTGGATTGCCATGCCACATTCTCATTACTCTGGACAGTTTCAACAAACAAAAACGACATTCCTAAACTCTAATCTCTAATCTACATTCCTAACCTCGCAGCGTAGCCGCAGTATTAAGGCACTTTCGCAATGGACGCGCAACGGAAAAGCGAAGAGGAAAAACTAATACTTCGTGTGCGAATAGTTCGCGTCAAAACCACTGACATCAGCCGCGACACGAGTTTGCGACGTCTCCAATATTCCTAAAACATTCGCGGCGACAGCTGAGAAAACACGAACACTTCCTCATTCAGTGAAGACAAGCTTTTTATTTTATTTAAAAGACCGAGGTTTTGGGTGGACACAGTCTTAAAGAACAGAGAGTCTTAAGGGGAGTATGCTAATCTCGTACAGGAGCTAAAACTTTATCATGGCCGGTTCCGCTCTTACTTTAAATTGTCCGTGGGACAATTTGAGGATCTCCTCTAGAGACAGTAACACCGCATCTGACCAGACAAACCACAAACTTCAGGGAACCAATTGATCCGGAGCAGCTGTTTCCAGTTCAGTCACAGTGTAGGCTAAACATTGAAGTGCCACAGTCGTACTGACGGAAACACATGACCTTTGTTTCCTTGTATGTGATTGGTTTAAGCCTTTTCTGTCGCTGCGAGTGTAAAAAAAATCGACATCGAAATGAAAAAAATAAACATTGCTTTTTCACCACAGCACATTTGCGTTCGGTGTGGAAGCACTCATCACACAAACAGCTGATCGAAAAATAAAACCATCGCGCAAATTATTTGCGAGTCAAAAACGCGCCCAGTGTGAAATGACCTTTAGTGCCGCATAATGTGTTAATGAACTTTGACATTTCAAAGATAAGTATTTCCCTTTTTTAACATGTATTTATATAATCATATCATGTTCTAAAAAAAAGAATTTTCCTTTCATTAAAGTCACTTTTTGTCCTCAGCATAATTTTTTTTTTTTACTTTTAAGGATTGACTATGAATAGATGATGATATAATGATATTAAAAATATAAATTAAGTAGGTAAAATGCAGGTAAAAGTTATCTCCTGTGTTTCACTTTTCATGACCTTGAGCCTCATGTCCCCAAACACTAAATTGGGGTTTAATTTCCCCCATCACTATGACCGATCCGAAATAAAAAGCCCATTACAGGGCCCTGTCGGCTAGGTGTTGCTGACTGTCTTTTATGATGGTTGGCGAAGGCAGGGAGATGCAGCTGATGTCTTCATTTAGAACTGGTCCCTCTGGCGCAGCTCCGCCTGTGAGCCTAAAGTCCACACGGCCCAGGCAGCAGGCCTGCCAGCCGGGTGATTAGTAGTAAAATTTTAATAGGGATCTATACATATGTCTAGATGTCATTTTTACGAGGACGTTTATACAGGCACGGTTTCGATCATCATTCGCCCCGAGCCCGGCCAAAGCCGAACGTGCAGCCATGAGATACACATCTTGCTGCTTAACCTCACATCAGCCCGTCGGGGGGTGGAGGCGTGTGGGCAGCAGAGCTTTATGGCATTCAAGACTGACGTTCCTCTTAGTATAATGGAACAGTCTGATTATAGTGAGGTTTGGGTGGTGTTTGAGGCAGAACCTGATATGATATTTATTGGCTGAGATCCCCTAGAGACACAGGGCTTTATGTGTCTCTCATAAGAGGGGTCCAAGGTTCTTCCCTGGACATATTTACAGTAGGCCATATTTACAGGCTGCTCCAATTAATATGTTTAATCAAGTTTCATGTTCTTAGACAGCCAGTAGATCTCTGATTGTTGCCATCAATCTATAACAGCACCAGTTTGACATTATATGATCACATCTGGTCTATTAAGAAAGAGCACAGGTGTAATGGTTTGGGAGCATGCACTCTAAAAAATGCTGGGTTAAAAACAACCCAAGTTGGGTTGAAAATGGACTAGCCCAGCAATTGGGTTGTTTTAACCCAGCGATTGGGTTGTTTTAAGCAACATTTAACCCAACCACTGGGTTAAAACGACCCAATTGCTTTGCGTTTTTTTAGAGTGAGACTATTTTTGCTACTGATAAGAATTAAGCTGTTTTGATTATTCATGATTTTTATGAATGAAAAGAAGATATTAATTAGGGTTGTTTTCATTATTAATTATGCTATTTTTATATTGTATTTATAATAATAACAATAATGATGTATTATTAATAAAAAGAAGTGTGTTAGAAGGTTCCTTGCTGTTCCTCAGGGGTGGAACAATAAGGCCAAAGTCCACGAGTGCGCCTAATAAATGCCTTCGAGTTGGTTATCTGGCAGCGCTTTCTGCTATCTGAGTATGTGCGGAGGTACATCACATCCACTACAAGGTAAATAAACATAATTTGAGGTCAGAAAGGCAAAGGTTTAGGAGAGGTGAGCCAGAGGTGAAGATCTGTGTAAGAAGAAGGGGAGGGAAGTGGGCAAGAGTGGTCGCTTTCCTAACAAGTGTGCTAACAGAGTTACAAGACGGGTCCCAGGACGGATCGAGGGAGTTGACTAATGCGTAATGAGAGAGGATGAGAGCGAATGGAGTCCTTTATATTGGGCTGGATGGGGTGAGGTGGAGGAGTGAGGTAAGCGGCACGCAGCCTTGCCTGCGAGGTGACCCTTTACAAGGCTTACATCGTGGACCTAATGCAATTAACACCAGGGAGTGTGGGGTTAAGACAAGGTTGCCACTGGTGTGGCCACGGCCTAGGGCTGGCAGGGAGAGAATGAAATCGGCCTGGAATTGAATTGGGGGAGAGAGGTGATAGCTCCCCCGGGAGAGCTGATTCTAGGTACACGGAAAGCCCTAAGGACTGGAAGCAAGGCGAGCCAGGTCACCATGACTAACATTGCCTGCACAATCCACATTACAGCAACGTATCGCTCTCACCTGAGTGGGCCGCTGGGCTCCGTCCTGCCCTTAAAGTCGGCTGGCTTCATCAGTGTGTTTTTCAATAAAGACAGCGAGGAGTGCCAGTGAGAAATATGTGCACTATGGGGCATGACATTTGGCGGCCAGTACAACGGTTACAAAAACGGATTTAGATCAATGCCGTACAGCCAAAATAGTGTACAATATTAGATATTTGCTTCCTCACAGCTCTGCTATAACCCAATATGTCTTATCGGAACATTTCTCAAGCGCAGTCTTCGTTCCGATAAGTGAACGCAGCTCTGCCTTATGGTAGATAATCTCAGGGAGTGAGATATGATCGCTACTGACCACTTAAACCGAGCAAGGCCCTTTCACTGCCATAATAACCAGCAATTTTGTGGCTCACATCTATCAGTGTGTATATCGACCTGCCACCGCTTTGGACACAGATGCTGGGGCTATTAGCCCCTTTTGTTTGTTTTGAATGAGAATAGAAAAGGAATTGGCTCATTTTGATCTTATTGTCGGTAACTCTACCTCCCTTGTGGCCGAGACAAAAACCAATCTTAATCTGGTTAGAGAGACAACATCAGCTTTTCTAATGCTTTTGAGGGACAAAAAAAAAAAAATCTGGTGACAGATAATAATGTAAATGGAGGAAAGGTTTGGAAGGGCCGGCCACAACTATAGATTCTACCGCTGTGGCTCCAGCCAATGCATTAAAGGGGCCTATGATTGCTTGGAAATTTATGGCAGATGTAAGTGTATTTGATTGATAGGGCTGTTTAAGAGCGACCTGTACAGCCATTTATTTCATTTGTAAAGAGCGGTAGAGGAGATCTTAAAACTCACAGAGACTGAGGGAAGGAACTGAGCGAAAAACTTCCAGTGTGTATTTCCAAGGAACATCGTTTTTTCTTTTACGTTTTTATTGCAGAGAGATACAATTCACATATGTCACTTTAACAGCTTTACACTTTTACAAAAATATGTGTTACTCAGGAATAGCAAAACTCTCCAGTGATCAAATGTTCATCGTATAAAAGCGTTTCAAAGTATCTCTATACTTTTTCCTTAGTTTTAACTCATCAGGAACTATTTACAAAAGAAGGGGGGAAATAGACGAAATCACTCATAGAGAGATGACAACAACCACAAAAACAAACAAACATCTATATCAAAAAAGTATTTGGTTCAATAGGAGTTATATATTCAATACATTTGGACCAAAAATCAGCAAACAAATCACTCCGAAAATTCACCAAAAATGTAATTCTCACCGTATTGAAAATGCTTACTTTAAAAAATAAAAAATAAATAAATACTTTAAAACAGAACATAGTTTTTTAAATCTGAAAGGTACCATGTAGTTCTATTTTTTGGGTTGTATACTTATGTCAGCTGATGAGTGAAAATGTATGATTATGTAAAGTACTGGGATAAAACGTGCTACAAGCATCATGGATTTATCAAGTTTATATGTGAATAAATCATTTTGGATTCAATTGTTTATTAGGTTTTTTTTTTACATATTCTTTAAACTAGTGAAAATTCAATGAAATGGCATTTGTGTTGAGACCATTCTATTGATCACCACTGATTAATTTAGTAAAAAGTATAAATATTAACTGATTGTCATTGTCGCATTTTTCAAGAATGAGGAAGTGTATTATTAATTCCCAATCAAGTTTATTTTATGCATGTGTATGTGCAGTATATGTGTGTGGCCGGCTCATGAGTTGTGTCCAGCCTTGAGCTCAGGAGAGAGAAACTCAATCTGCTCATTGCCACATCCTGTGTCCTTTGCAGCCTCTCTGTAACGAGGTGCTTTGACCTCTATCATATCACTGTGCTCAGATGACGTGTGTGTGTGTGTTTGTGGTGTGTGTAATATTCCCGCAGCACTGGACTCAGTCACATTGGTGGTTTTTGGTGCTTTGCAGATCAGAAAAATGTATATTCTTGCTCTCAAACACACACACACACACATGGGCACAAACTCTCCCAGTGGTGCTAAGTAGCTGTGAGTAATAGTCATGCTTTGGCAGGCAGCTGCTGGCTCTTGTTTACATGATAACTGATTACCCTAATTTTGAGAGGAGGGTTGATAAATAGTGTTCCCCTCTGACAACCTCTTTCACATCAGGGGCGATAATACCTTTTTGATTATTCAATAAATAACCCATAATTCGACATTGATTTGACTGTGAATGTGCCGTTGGGGTGGGGCGGGGGGGTATGTGCTATTGACCCTTTGTGGTCAGTTCCACACCGACCACCGGTCACTAAAGGTCAGCGCCCTGCACCCTGTGTCCACTTCAGCCCTCGCTGATCTGATTAGTATAGGGCTCATCCGTTGGCCTCCACTCTTATTAGAAAATCTTACTCCTTGCTTAATGGCTTCCACTTAATAACTCGTAGAATTATCCAATAGCTCGCGACAAGCGCATTACGGTGACAGGTTTAACTGGGAGGTATATTGAAATCTGGCTGTGCTGAAAAATGGTTTGTTGTTGGAAAGCATCATTGCAGGGTCGGGCACTGATTCACTTAGTCAGTCGTTTGGATTGTGTATCATTTTCCCCATGTAGCCATCGGTGGTCACTGATGCAGTTATTGGAGTCTTCCTGCTCCAAATATTGGAGTATTGATCAGCCAATGTCCCTTCTGTCCATTCTCTTTTCATTTATATGCAGAGCAGATGCCCTATGCTGTGAGTCTTTAGAATCCCTCCAGTGTGTAAAAAGTCAAACCCTTCCTCCGTCCTACCTTGGGTATCTACGGGAGAGTGACAGGGAAAAGTAGGCCTTACATTTTAGAAGTACACCAACTGGCTTTCCACAGCAGATGCAATGCTGGATTTGGCCTATTAAATACCTTCTCTCAATTGCCTATTATTTCCCCCAATAAAACCGCTGCAGACTGCATGATTTCTTTTTCCCTCCAAGTCTTTTTGTTTCGGAAAACATGCTTCAAATACAACACAAAGGGCCCTAATGAAGTGAAACGTTTGATCTTCCAAATAAAAAACAGACCGGGGATGGGGTACGGCGCTCAACAAATGCAGCGGTTCATCGTAGGTGTGGAAACTCAGTCTTTAAAAAGACCAAGTTCAGCTCGTCTAAGACTGGCCAAAAAAGCCCAATCTGCCTCCCTACCCTCAGGACATCGGCAGCACTCTTATTATGTAATTACTAAGAGCTCAATTCACTACAGCACTGGACCCCAAGCTCAGGGGCATCTACTTTTAGATCCGTACACCAAATGAGGACAAAAGGCAAACTCATGCCCATACAAAGGTCAACAGCCACAACACTTACTTGACTATTACTACAAATATCTATGCTTAACTAATGTTTTCAGCAGCCTTTTTTTGTAGTTTATATGTACCTGTCCTTTAGCCTAGAAATCTAGATGCACCCTAGTATGTAATTTGCAGCCAGGGTCATCTAGCAACTCTCCGAAGACTTGCGAGCCTGAAAAAACGAACTCTAGTCTGGCCAATCACAGCGTGTATAGAGTCGGTGGGCGGGCTTAACATAATGACGGCAGAGTCAAGACAACCGTTTATCCCGCCTCTCGGATTGAGCCCTGCCAAATGGTGTGTTCCCAGACCCAACATCTTGATGTGGGTCTGGCTTGTCAGGCTACCTCTCCTTGGTATAATGAAGGCTTTGCAAGCTTATATTTTATGTAATTTTTTTGAACTGGTGAACTAAGAAAGCCTTTATTGTCTTTGTGAATGTTAGTTTTGGTGCTACCAGGTGAATTATGTTTGTGTAGTTTAGACCCTCCATGATTATATCTATATCTGATTGATTATTGTAAGCACAGAACAACTGATTATCATAATAACTGCTCACATCAGCCCTACTAAAGTCACACCGCTGCTTCTGAATGAGAAGAAAAAGCCAAGCTCTCCTGCTCCTCTTGGTTGGCGGTTTCCCCACAGGAGGAAGTGAGAGATAGAGACAGATGACAGAGACTGGGGCAGAAAGATGATTAAGAATTACGATCATTATGCCTCACTTTTGCATGTTGGGGGAAAATCATTCCATTCATAATTTATACCCTCAATTACTATTAATAAAGAGATATTTCAGTGGGCGAGAATGGCGGGGGACAATTACATGTAAAGTGGTATTAACATTCCTGTTTGAACATTTCTAACCCCCATTCCTCAGTAAGGCTAATAAGAAGAATGACTCCCTTGACTTCTCCCCGAAATGATTGTATTGCTATGATATTCTAATCTATTAGCCTCTGTGTAATGTATTGGCCCAGATAATTGGACCCATGGTGACGAGGAAACTCTGAGTTTGGACAGAAAGTTCTACAGTGAAATAGGGTCAGAAGACATTGTGATGAGATTGAGATTAGGGAAGCATACATTAGTGATTCTGGCTATTTGATAGGTGATGGAAAGTAATGCTATTACTTTTAAAGTAAATCTTAAATTTAAGGTAAATTGCTTCCATGACATCATGGTAAAGAAAAACTTCAAATATCATTCAGTCAGGACCCTTAATATTAGCTATTATTTCCAGCCGCCATTAAGTTCTGTTGAGTTGACTGTTTCTGTTTAGTGCACTACTCCACGCTGGCTACAGGACTGGCACACTTGGCACACCTCCTGGAGCTCCATTAGACACCCACTTACATGCGCGCACACCCCTGGCTGACGGGACTTGCACCTGGGCATTAGGTCTACGGGGAGCCACTTCATTACCTGTGTGCCAGGTGCACAATGCCATTGTGCAGAGAGCATCGGGAGGCCCTTCCCTCCATTATACGGAGTAATCATTGATTAAAGAAAAAGACTAAGGAGTCGGAGATCGTAAAGAGCTTGTAAAGCGTTCGGCATTCTAACCACCGCTGAGTCTATCAGGTATGGCGCCACGTGCCTTTTCCCAAGGCTACAAATATAATAGGCGGTTTACTCTTGCTTTTCCTTTTCTAGGAAATGTTTAATGGCTGCTTCATATAAAAAGTATTCGGTACTCGTAAAAGGTTCCAGATTGACAGCTTTGCAGCTGAAGCGTTTTCTTCTGTGCTTTTCTGTCTCAAGGGGCGGCTGTAGTGGTGCTTTAACAGAGCATCGGGGTCTCTTCACCGTGCGGAGATGACATCTTGTGTTCCCTGCTATCACTTCGGGGCATCAATCCCACCCCCACCTCACCCGCTATGACTCCCAATTGTTTGTGGGGCGACCCCCTCAGCATGTGGCAACCTTTCTGCCAGCTGTGCTTTTCCACTTCAGACGCTGGACGTCTAATTCCCACCTCACTTAAGAGAGACGACGGGCATGATGTAACTCCCATTGAATTTCAATTGCTGCATTCTCACCCCACAAAAAAAAAAGCACACGCAATGCATCGCCCACTTACGGGCACCCATTTCTGATAAGTTCCCCCTCCCTCGAGCCCAGTGCTCAGGCTTTGCCAGGCAGGAGCTTATAAAAGTAGACTTCAATGAATGAAGCCCACCGCGGGGTGCCTTTCTCACCACGCCCGCATATCTGGTTTGATTTTGGAGAAATGACTGAATTCCTGCCGTTGGAAAGCACAGTGGAACATGCTCAAGCTCTATTAAAAGCTGGGTGGGGTGAGTTGGGGTTTAGAGATGGATGGGTAGCAGTGTGTTTAGCAAGGCTTGTCTGGGATTGCATAGAACAGGACTTTCCTATGATCGAATGATGGAGGACACAAATAACACAGACTCAGAATACTGTGGGTAAACAGGCGTGTCATCTCTCTGGCCTTCCTGTCTCTGACCGCCACAGTTTGTCTCAAAGCGAATAAATGCAGCCGTCAGGTCAACAGTAGGGATGAGAGTCGTGAAGAATCTAACGATTCGGGTTCTGGTTCCATCTCCTCTTTTTAACTATTGTGGTTCAACCAATTCTGGGTCAAATATGGACAAATCCTAGCCTGACAAGCCAGACCCACATCAAGATGTTGGGTCTGGGAACACACCATTGGCAGGGCTCAATCCGAGGGGCGGGATAAACGCTTGTCTTTCGAATTTCCTCTACACGCAATAGGATAGTGCTACAACCAACCAGAGCAATGAAGAAGGTGAAGCGGAATTAGTTGATCGATTAAACTTTCGCCATATCCGGTTGGCAAAACTCCAAACTCATCTTCCTTTCTTAAGAATGACTTCAGTGGCGTTCTTTGTCCTTTTCTCAAAGAAAAGCTGAACTCCAAGTCTTCCAGAGAGATTGGAAAGACCGCTGTTCGCCAGCTTCTTTGTTTACGAGTAGCACGTGGAAACGCCGCAACTCTGACGTCATTATGTTAAGCCCGCCCTCCGACTCTATACACGATGTGATTGGCCTGACCAGAGTTAGTTTTTTCCAGCTCACAAGCCAACGGAGAGTTGCTAGATGACCCTGGCTGCAAATTACATTTGCTGCCGCTAGGGTGCGTCTAGAATTCTAGGCTAGACAAACCCAACTGTTGGGTTAAAAACTAAATTAAAAAATGTAACCCAACGGCTGGGTTTGTCCATATTTGACCCAAATTTGGGTTGAAACAACCCAGCAAGTGTATATTTCATTCTAATTTATTATTATATTACATTTAAATATACAGTACAGTATATACTAAAAAAATTGAATATTAAATTAAATGTTTTTTATATTTATATAGAATCATTTCAATGATAATTTTAAAGCATTTTTTTAAAAATAAAATTGTTTACACAGACCTTTTAATGATTTTTCAGTCTTTTTTAGAAGTGACAAATGCAATCCCACAGTTGGCCTCAACTATAAACAACAATACTAAACAAAAATGTGGTTACATATTTCATTTATTTATTAAAATACTACAGACAAAAAGCATAACGTGTATCTTTTATGTTGAACCAGTCAGTAATTAGTATCACAGTTTGTTGTAAGCTGTTTGATTCACTAAAATGAACTCATTTGAGCCACTGGTTAAAGCTACACTGTGTAACTTTTTTAGTTTATTATTAGCTAAAAACACTTAGTTCTTTCAAAAATATATGTGCTCATTAATGTATATTTACTTCTTTCAAGTAATAAAGTATTCTCGTAAGTTTATAATATGCCATTGAAAATACATACGGGTGAGGGGTTCGAATGCGGGTCGCCATGTTGCCCCTCCATCTTGAAAGTACATTAGCCAAAGAGGGACATACCCGTAAATTCAAGCTTCGCCTTTGGCGTTTTAAAACCCGATGGCACCGTGTCGAATGTGGAAGAGGTCGAACTGGAAGCCATGTTAATCTTAGACTAAATCGGCCACAGTAAGAGTTAAAACGAAATCGGAATTGAGAGGAAGAGAAACTAATATTCACTGGATGGTCATATACCTTTTAACCGCTAGATTGGGGGAAATATCACACAGTGTAGCTTTAAAGAATCAAACTACATCGGTTGTACTGAATGCTTTTTACCCCAGTCTTTTTTATGTGTTCAAACATTGTGTGTATTAGATTCAGTAATGACCAGTAACGGAGTCTTACATTAAAGGTTACCACCATCATCTCTCTGCCATTCCAGACTGACGCACGTCTCACTCGTTTAATGCGGATGACTCAGAACCTCGTGTTCAGAACTTCTCCGCATTTTCCTTCGGCACACACCAGGGCCAAAGTTCTCTCCCATTTTGTCTAACATCGTTTTGAGTCAAACACAATATTTCTGAGTGCGGCTTTACGAGGCTCTCATGTGCACCCAGCTGGCAAAGAGAAACAAAGAAAGCGGGAACAATCAGAGGGAAAGGAGGAAAAAAAGACTTCTTTAAAATAAACCTGAACGGACGAATTGAAGGGTTTTGATCGTCTTTTGAGCCGATTACAGAAACAGCACTTGCATTGTTTGGCTAATTTTTGCACTTGTCAGGCCATCCATCCACTCTTGACGGGTTTCATAGGGATTTTGCTGCTTTGACCGTGATATAAAACTGTCATAATTTATTTGAAACACTAAAGGAGAAGACCAACATTAATCACCCTTTCTTGTTTATTAAAGCAATAAAGATTTCACAGAGTGCTTTATTACCGGTGCCAGATTGGGAAAAGGCAGTCTTTTGTAGGGGGGCTAACAAAGACAAGAGCCCATTACACCATCGGAGAGAGAGAGAGATGGAGTCATGGAGAAAGAGAGAGAGAGAGGACAAGCCAGGCTTGTTCAGACACAATCTTTATTGTGTTGTCAAAATGTATGACATCATCCTGACCTTTGACCCCAGGCGCTGCATAGTGCTGATTGGACAGGTCCATCCGTATTGACTTCCTCTATACTGCTGATCTAAGGAAGGGTCACACCTGAGCCGAAACGCGGACTTGTGTGAGCCGACTCGGGAAAGATCGCACTCCTGATGATACACACTCTCATTCTGTGTTTTTATCTCTAGACAACAGCTCCGTCAGGTGATCAATAACATGATTAATAACATCTGGCATCTCCTGAGGATCTCACTGTTGGTTCTTGCAGATATTTACACAGGGGCCATTTGAGTCAAGGACACTGGAATGGGGGCCTGGGTAAACCTCTGTAAAGCCTTACCTTTGACTTTGAAGCTTTTCTATATTCATCGACAAACCAAAATGATTTGGAGACCAAAGAGATTCATTTTTTAGATCAACTAGTCAGAACTTTTAACGGCATGCATGGGAATATTCTTACGCCAATGCTCACATTGCTCATAAATTCCCCCAAATCCCCATTTGGCTTTGAATAATATGATCTTAATTATTATTTTTGCCCTGTATAACATAATTCTAGGGTGTAATGATTTTTTATGCCCCTGACATATTGTTTGGAGGGTGACATAAAACTCTGATGACATGTGACATTTGGAAAAGGTCACCCCGCCCGTCCCTCCTCATGTCTGTCTTCATAACACTGGCACTTGTCATATTGAAGCTGGCATTGGCAATCTTTGTCTCACAGGAAACCCTCAGCGCTGTTCTTTTTGCTGGCTGTGGTTGTTGCCAGGCCTGGTGTTTTGGTTTTGTGTGTGTGTGTGTGTGTGTGTGTGTGGTAGAAGGCAGGGAGAAAATTGTCACTGAAAGGAAAGAGGAACCAGATCACTCCCCCTCGGGGTTCCTGGGGGCCGCGAACAGCATGTCTGAGCCCGGTTTGTGAGCACAGAATGACAGGGAGAAGCACTAATACTAATGTGGTAAATACGTCAGAAATGAAGGGAGGGAGAAGGCATGATGGAGGCTCGGTACGCTGAGCGGAATGACACAAATAGGAGGACTTGACAAGGGCTGATCTGCCTCAATTAAGTGAAATTGCATTGTTGGGTTATTTTGTGGGTCGTGGTGGTTTCGAATCTGTCAGCACTTTATGACTCTTTAATTTACAGGGTTCCATATTTATAATCATCTTTAACATAATTTTGTCATTAAATATTTGATTTCTATTATATAATATTATATATGTTATTAAAGCATTTGGGTCAATGACAAATAAGGTTTTTAAGATAAAAAAATAAAAAATTTAAGCAAAACCGTTTTAAAATGCATTTTTATGTCCAAAAAATTTATGGTGTTAAATCATTTTTACAGCTTTTAAGACTTATTAATTCATTATTAAACAAGATTTCTGATTTTACCACCCAGAAAATGTCAGGTGGTGCGACTATATATTCATTTAAAATAATATACATTTAATGTACTTAGCACTGCTGAAAACTTGTATGAATCATTGTAGTGTCTAAAATGCATATCATATGGTAAATTCCCTTTCCATTTCTTTATGTATTGCCCTTTTAGTCCAATTCATATAAACAGACAAACACCCAATTTTCCATAAGGAGTTTGTATGTTTTGTTTTTAACTGTAAAAATGATGTGTATACATGATATAACGGTTTACAGTCATATTTCTTACTTAATTTTGCATTTGCAGTGGGAATTGATACTTTTAAATGTAAATTTGCTGGTCGCACCACCTGACAAACTCAATTCAAATCTAACAGGCATTAACTTGGACACCTTTGACCACATGCTCAGGGTTATACATGCATTTTTTAAATCAAATACACATTTTTATAATAACAAAACAAATTTTCAAAGTTTTCCAGGGGTCATACCACCTGACATGATAAGTTGAATCAACCTCATCATTATGTCAAATTATCTAATATTTATGGGATGACGACTAACAGTGTTACTGCATCAAAGATGTCCTCTGGGGTCTTCTGTGTGATGTCATATGCTGTCACATGGTTTTCTTAAAGTAACATTGCATAAAATTGAATTTTTATGTCGGTCGCCCTCCCTGACATTTGGAGAAGTACATTTTTCGGACATTTTTCGTTTTTTTAAGTAATAGAATAGTTTTGAAATAGGACTGATACACTTTGTTCCCTCATTTATAAGGAATTTAACGTAAAATCATGCCAAACTATTTGATTAAGAAAATGAACCGTTTTGTTTTCCTCTTGTACGTTCGGACGGTCGCACCACCTGACATTTTTGGTCTTTCAAACACCACAACTCAAAAAGTCAATTAAATTTCCAAAAAATGAAAAGGGTTTCTTGTAAAGGAAATATTGTAGATCAATTTGATATATGATATGTATTTATTAAAATTCTTTTTAGGGAAATAATGAATTCGGACACAAAAAATGTCATGTCATTGACCCATTTACATTGATTGAACAAAGGTTTTTTAACCTCCATCTTTAGACTGCATTTAAGATTTTTTTGTCATTATTTTTCTTCCTGTCATTTTCAATCATAGAGTATTATTATAATATGAAGCTATATTATATTATATATATTTTTTTATATTATATTATTTTAAATTTGATTATATTTGATTATATTATATTCAAGAATTTCAAGAATTATTTTCCAACTTTAAATTGCAACGTACAATTGGATTTACCATCCTTGTCATTTTTATCCTTCCTGTCAGTCTTCTCATATCCACCTGCCTTTTTCAATTTCTGTTCTCTTGTATATTCATCTGCGCTGTTGTTTCGTCATGCTGTGATGATACGCTTTTACCATTGCTGTTCGAAATTACCCTTTTCTAACGACTGAATTCTATGGTTTTAAAATGGCTGACCTCTGATCTCCGTCTGTTAAGTGATGTTTTTTGAGTAGGGCATTGCCTCACAGAGGAGATAAAATATACATTTTTATGCACATAGGGGTCCCAGGTTTGTGGTCGTAAATTATAGTAGGGCCGTCCTCACACCGCTATCCCACAGTGCACTGGGCCAACCCTAAGCAAGGTGGAGCTGTGGGACAGACAGGGCAGGATGCAACAGGGTGAGAGGCAAAACTCAGGGTTGCTGGGATGGTTTTGTCAGCTCTGAGGGGTGGAAAGGCCACCGAGTGTGTGTGTGTGTGTGTGTGTGTGTGTGTGTGTGTGTGTGTGTGTGTGTGTGTGTGTGTGTGTGTGTGTGTGTGTGTGTGTGTGTGTGTGTGTGTGTGTGTGTGTGTGTGTGTGTGTGTGTGTGTGTGTGTGTGTGTGTGTGTGTGTGTGTGTGTGTGTGTGTGTCCATGTAATGTATGGGCTATAACACTTAGTGCTTATGCCCTGACAGCTTTAATGGTGATGGCCATATTATAGAGAGTGTGCAGAGAGTAAAAGGCCTGCTTTATGGGGAATGCCTGCAACGGTGGCAGATAGCAAGGACAGTGTGTGTATGTCTTACCTCTATCTATCAGCACTGTTTTCCCCATGCACAAACACACATAATCTGTATTAGACACAGTTGCTCCGTTCCAAAATGTAGTAAGCTGCATTTTAAGGCATCATCTGATTTATCAATCTATGTCCTAAAATGGCTAATTTTAGGCAGATTTTAAATAAAGTTTTGAAAACCATCCCAGAAATCATTGTGATGAAAACACCCAAGGATGGTGGTAAATGTATATTTAATTTAAGACTGAAAAGTATCGATAAAAATAGTTCAGTGTTTAGTAGTGTTGCGCTCCTGTAGCTAACCTTACACAATGATTACAACATTTCTACAGCACGCATCCTTTCTAATCTCAACGATGGAATAGAAACTCAAAAGTGTGTTATAGGCCGTTGGCTTGAGTGCTTATGTCGAGCTATTAGCGGTAGATAGATAAATAAACACATACATTTAGCTAATATACGGTATGTATGTATTATCGCCTGTGAGATTGCCTTCACTTTCAACAGTTCAATGCTACTTTGACTTTACTTAAAGCTACACTGTGTGATATTTTCCCCCATCTTGTGGTGAAAAGGTATATGACCATCCAGTGAATATTAGTTTCTCTTCCTCTCAATTCCGATTTCGTTTTAACTCCTACGGTGGCCGATTTAGTCCAAGATTAATATGGCTTCCAGTTCGACCTCGTCCACATTCGTCACGGTGCCATCGAGTGTTAAAACGCGAAAGGCGAAGCTTGAATTCACGGGTATGTCCCTCTTTGGCTAATGTACTTTCAAGATGGAGGGGCAACATGGCGACCCGCATTCGAACCCCTCACCCGTATGTATTTTCAATGGCATATTATAAACTTACGAGAATACTTTATTACTTGAAAGAAGTAAATATACATTAATGAGCACATATATTTTTGAAAGAACTAAGTGTTTTTAGCTAAGAATAAACTAAAAAAGTTACACAGTGTAGCTTTAATCGACACACTTTGGCTATGTTCGTTATTCTTTATAATGTTATGTCCTTAGACACTAATCACATAAATATATTTTGTTTTGTTCTCTTCTTTTGAACGTCAAAAGATGTGCTTGAACCATTGGCCATTTTGACGAAAGCTTTCTTGACTGTGCGCAGTGTGTTATAGAGTTATGATTGGCTCAACTATATGTAGAGAATTTTAATATTTAATGTGCATGATAAGTTTTACATAAACAGTGTTAATCTGGTGGGTGTTGTGAGGGTGGATGGTGGTTTTATAGAGGGGATGCTTTTTCTTTTCTTTTTTTCAACAAGGGGGATGTCATTCCCTCACACCCGAACTCAAATTGAGCCCTGGTCATTGGTAACGCTTCATCGTAAGGATGCTTAGACAGCAAGGCAGTGAAACAGAGCTATTGTGTATGTAAAAGAGAGCGACCGCGCCTCATCCGTTTGAGCTAATGAGGAACAGCTGCAGACTAATGAATCAGGATGGGTTTAATGACCGCTGCTTAAAGCAAACTCTTCACCTGAGGAAACTGGAGCAGCAGAAGCTCAGCTACACATCGAGGGAAATGTGATCATTTTCTGCGGTGGGGCAGTTGAGATTGAGTGAGGTGTGTGTTCGGTGTCTGCTCCTCGTTCCCTCACTGTCGTGTGGCCTGCCTTCTCCACTTCACACGCTCGCTGTTATTTAATCCTGGTTTTGGTGCGGATGCCGATTTCAAAGTGGCAGTGTGAGAACGTTCTCAAAACGTGTCTGCGGCATCATAACCTCGGTTTCCTGTAAAGAGACCCCAAGCCTGTTCCCTCTTACCCTCCTGAGTAGGGCAGGCAGCCCAGACTACAGCACCACCTGGCTGGCCGTTAGCCTGAGGAAGGGGCCCTTTGGTAATGTGGTTTGAGTGAGCTAACGGCACCAGCCTACCACAGGTACGCCTCTTCCTCCTTATTGCTTAACAGACATCCATCTCCTTTGGGACTGATGATGTACTCCACTGCAGTCTGAAGGAGTGCCTCAAGGCTACGTCCTCTACTCTCACAACTTTCAAAATGTCTAAATATAAAGCCCTTTAAAAAAATACCTGTCAGCAAGTCTTCACAACCTTACCTCACGGCCGTGCTTTTCTCACCAGTAGAAACGTGGCCTGTCAACCTGACGGAAACTGTCCCTCAGTCGTGGCCTTTCATATATACTTACGTTACGAGTGACAGTTGCTGGTGTGTTTTCAAGCAGTCTAATATTTCCTTGGCCTTTTCTCCCATTATCCCTGACCTTCAGTGGCGCTATGCACCAGTTGTTGACGCAGATGTCACAGAGCATTGTGGAGAAATGTCATCAGGAAAATGTCCCATAGACTGATGAAACTGGAGACGTGCCGCATGACTTCCACATAAACTCTCGGTAAATGCAAAATGAGACGTTTAGTAGTTGGGGTTTAAAAATACATTTTGTGATGAGCTTGTTTATCTAGTCCTGTCAGAAACAAAAAGATCACTTAATCAATTAATTATGCAGTCCAAAAGGAAATTGTAGAGCTTTTAATGACCAATTATTATTAATAATAATTTTTTTATACATTTATTTATTTTTGGTTTTATAAATCATTTTAATCTGAAGAGAAATAAGAAAATGTGACAACATTTTCTAAGAAACATTTTTCTTTCCTCCAAATGGCATTCTTGTATGATTCCCACTAAACGGACAAATCTAGCAGTGCTTAAAAGGATACATATTATGCCCCTTTTCAAAAGATGTATTATAAATCTCTGGTGTCCCCAGAATATGTCTGTGAAGTTTCAGCTCAAAATGCCCCCCAGGTCATGTATTATAACTTGTCAAATTTACCCCAATTTGAGTGAGCAAAAAGCGTTTTTGTGTGTGTCCCTTTAAATGCAAATGAGCTGCTGCTCCCCGACCCCTTCCAGCGGCTCTTTTACACGAGCTTCGGATACAACGTCAACAACAAAACAGGTGAATCTCACTCAGCCTAAATGTCAGAAATAACCAGTTGTGGAGTTCAGCCTTGCATGTTTGAACCGGAGTCGGACACAGACGAGAGACTCAGGAAGAGGTTGACACTTTTAGATGCACCTGGACGTTTCTGAATGGTTAGTGGATGTTGCGTTGATTCAACTCATCGACTAGCATGTACCATCATGTTAATCTATAAATTGTTGTATAGGAGCTTGTGTGGGAACGTAACATGTCCGTTACCTGACTATACATAATAAATGTGTGTTTATGAATTGCGCAGACGGTGAGCGTTTTCGGGATGAAGCTAACGACATAGCTCTAGTCTCTGTGAATACAGTCAGAAACTATGGTAACTTTAGCTATATTAGCCGTACGGCATTCTAGATAGCTCAATCGGAAAGGAAATTTCCAAACAGTCACAAAATATGAAGTGCTATCCTACTTGATATGAAGTTGGAGCATGAAGCGTTGGTATTGACCAAGCGGCAACCTCCCGCAGTTTCTCTTGAAGCCAATACGGAAGTGACTTAAACTGTAATTCATCGACTGGCCACTAGAGACAGACTCCAGAAGGAGCAGAATCTCATTGAGCTCCATGTTAAAACACCCAACTTTACAGCAGAAGAAAACATGTTTACAGCCTGGTAAAAATTATGGTTTTGGTCTATACGGCTAATTTTGCCCTTCATAACGACTGTGAGGGGGGTGAATTTTTTTATAACTCATTGGTTTACATTATATAAAGCCTTAAAGTTCTGCATAATTATGGGTGTGGCCACTTTGAGTGACAGGTGGATTGCCGTTTATCTGCTGTCTGTTAGTCGTCACCTCAGCTCCGCCCACGTCCCGCCTCTTTGCCCATTTTCTGTTATCCGGGAGTGACGTGCGATAACGCGCTGCCAAGATGGCGACGGACAGCTCGACCCTACTTTACACTTCAAAACTGCTCTTCAGAATCCACAGACTCTTCAGAATCCACGGACACTACGTCCAAATTTTTTTACAGTCTATGGTTTCGACCCATCCTTCAGAAACAACTTTTTCGCAAATCTAGCTACTGACCCTCGTTGGTGAAGCAATCATGCGTAAAATTATTTGCACAAATATACATTTTACTGACATTCTTCGGCACATTTCCTTCAAAAATGAAATTCACCCACGGTGTCCTCAGTGGCTCGGATGCCAGGAGTTTATAGCGTAGGTTAGTTGGTACATCCAACAACAGAACATTTGTAATGTTTTTGGCGCAGACATTGTAATACTCTAGCCCTGATACAGAGAGTAAATGTAAATGGCGTCTCTGTGCTTCTCACTCAGGGGTGTGTCTATGCTAAAAGGGCCAATCATCAAAAGTCATGGGCGGGGCTTCCCTACTCTTATGTAGGAGTAGGGGGAATTTTCAACCGCTTGTTATGAGAGATTGATAATGATTGATGGGGATTATAAAAACACTATTGGGTGGATTTTTACCCTTATAGGCAGGTTGTTTGCACACACTGTGGACACACATCTGTGTTCAAACGGCTTATAAAAGTGAATTTGGCATAATATGCCCCCTTTAACTACTTCCTGTTGCTGCATTAACCCTAGTTTAGGCTGCTACAGCTGTTAGTTTGCAGTGATTGAGGGCTTAAGAGAGTTTAGGCCAAGAAGTCTTTTACTATCAACAGTCTGAGCACTTGAGTCTGGAGGAGAGTACATTCATCTCTCTCTGTAAATAAGAGTGTTTTGAGATGTGTGTTTCACAGGGACCAGGCCTAAGGCTCTGTCAGAGCGTCACATTTTACACCGCTGGAAAAAAAATCCACTGTCTGTTGTGATACATATTTTGTGTGCCAATTTTGTTCAGTCAATTATAGGAAAGCATTAATTTGTTAACTGCAGCGGACATATGTTGTGTTGTACGTTAAAAGACTTGGTGTAAAGGGATTAAACAGCATTGGTCTTGACTTTAGGCTGTTTTTTTCTTTCAAGGGAAATTGGCTGCTAGTCTGCGGATGTCATAGTCGCTATTCCTGATAAGCAGCATGTGATTGATTGATTTTTAGATTCTCTTCTGACGTCTGGCACCCACTGCTTCTTTTAATCTAAGATAAAAATGGGCGGCTGTCTTTTGTTTGCGGTGGTGAGGTTAGAGCCTGCCTTGTATTATTTGGCAATTTAATGTGACAGGCGATGGTGGCTTTTTTGTGTTCGATCAGTGTGTTCAGATGGATATGAATGTCTTAAAAGTATTGCCTGGATTACGACAAAGCCTATTATACTTTAATGAAATTATCCCCTCACAAAATCTCCAGAGTTAGCCTCACACTTCTATCTCTCGTTCTCTCTCTGACTTTGATCTCTAGTTGTTTATTTGTTAAATCCACCCGTGCCAATTCAATAATTATGCAGACAAACAGGTGAGAATAAGCATCTGTGCTGAATATAAGAGAGGAGATCAGATGATTTAATATTTTTGTATTTGCAAACATACACATCGCAATCATACAAAATGGATGGATGGATGGATGGATGGATGGATGGATAGACAGACAGACAGACAGAGAAATAGATAGACAGACAGACAGACAGAGAAATAGATAGATAGATAGATAGATAGATAGATAGATAGATAGATAGATAGATAGATAGATAGATAGATAGATAGATAGATAGATAGATAGATAGATAGATAGATAGATAGATAGATGATAGATAGATAGATAGATAGATAGATAGATAGATAGATAGATAGATAGATAGATAGATAGATAGATAGATAGATAGATAGATAGATAGATAGATAGATAGATAGATAGATAGATAGATTGTTTCATTCGTTCGTTCCTTTGTTGGTTGGTTGGTTGTTTGTTTGGTTGGTTGGTTGGTTCGTTTGTTTGTTCATTTATTCATTGATTCGTTGATTCATTGATTCATTCATTCATTCATTCATTCATTCATTCATTCATTCATTCATTCATTCATTCATTCATTCATTCATTCATTCATTCATTCATTCATTCATTCATTCATAGTTAAATTAGGTGTCCCAACTTGGACACCTGCCTGTGTTCATCAGAAACACTGAAGAAATACATTCTTATCAGTTGATGGGAGTCCGAGGGAACACCAACCCTCGCTCCTGTCCTAATCTTGTTTGTCATTGCTAAATGAGCTGGGCCCGCTAGGTGTGTTAGCGTCTAATGAATTTACAACCTGATATCAGGAGGCCTAAGACTGGCAGAGGTCGTAAAACAGGAAGGGGGAAAAGCAGTAATTAACATTTATTAGCTGGCTTGTCATCTGTGCTGGTTGGTTGGGGAGTATGGATAATATTGTGGTGATCAATTAATTTTTAATCATCTCTAGAGAGATTATGGAGACTCCCTATGAACTCCAGACTGGTTGGAGTCTGTCAATAAACAGGGCATGGGTCATTCTGCAATGCGCCAAGTGTGTGTGTGTATGTCTAAATTATACTACACTTATCAACACACACCTCTTGACTAATATGCGTTAACCAACTCCCTCTTTGGACAGAACACAGGCACATTGGTGGTGGATTTTGACGTCACACGTTTGAATGGCTTTCCCCTTTGTCACATGTAAATGCTTAAAATGTCCCAAAGTTAGCCTTGAAACATGTGCTTTTTCAATTGGGACAACAGCCCTTTTGAGTTTTACATGCTCTAAAGACTATGTGTACTATACTTTGATAGCAGGAAATGACTGTTGTTTAACATGGAGGCAGCTTTGGACCTTTCCCCCCGCATTTAGTCTCTTGTGGTGTGTGAAGAAAGAGGCTAATGGGTAATAGATACCTGACTAATGCCCTTCTGAAGAAATAGAGATAGATGGACAAAAACGGAGGGGAGAGAAAACTTGCCTCTGAGTTATGAAGGTGTACCCGGGGGGTTAATTCATCGTGGGCGCTTCTCATGCCAAGCGGTAGCTGATAGTTAAAAGTTAATACATTTATTGTCCAAGAAGTGCTCATCCATCAGGAGCAGTTTGTTTCTGCGGCTCGGTGAGGGCAGGGCTGGATTCCCGGTGATAAATGGAGTTGGTGTTGTTTGTTCTGGTGCATGTGTTTATTTGTTGAGTTTTAGGTCAGGATGAGGTAAAATATCTACCATCGTCATACTCTAGCATTTTTAACTCTCTCAGTCTGTTAGTGTTGTAAAGTATCCGGCTCGTCTGGAGGTTTGTAGTGTTAATGGCTCAAGGTCAGGGCCATAAAATGGGGGACAGAAAGGGTAGAAGCGGCTTCTTGGGGTGGTTATAAGGGTTCAGATTCTTAATGTGAGCCCTAATTCACAAGGTGAACAAGGCTTAACCTCAGATCCAGCTGTCAACGGCCTGCCACCAAAGACCGTTTAGTCCGTTTGGTAATTTTTTCACAGAAGTCTTCATTCAGAGTGTTTTCTTACGGTATCTCTTATCTCCAGACATCCAACGTGAAGCCACATGTCTTTAATTTTCAGCGTTTTCTCACCGTTGGCGCTCCCTACAGGTGTCAGGCTGTAACTGCGGCTTATGTAGCTTCAGGTCTCAGAGGCTGGTGTGTTTATGTGTGTGGGGAAGGGGGTCAGTCGCCCTACTTTGGACCAGCCACCGCCCTCCACCAGTCCACAGCTGTGGGTCTGAGCCGTGCCACCTTCCTTAACACAATGGGGCCATTTGACCACAGAGGGCAGATTGACACAAAGAGCCCTGCGTGCTGGACACTGCAGCACAATGCTATTGTTATCATACGCTGCAAACACCTACTCCACTATTTGTCATTTTCAAGTGTCAAATGATTGCATAAAAACAGGCTTTAAAGAGACTGTAGACTGTATTTTATGAACGAAAGGAACAGTTTGACTGTTTCTGAACATCTCACAATGATTTAAGCTGTATTGATTGATTGATTTTTAGTAATCTTAAACTTAATCTGCAAACCCCCCCAAAAAATTGACATTGAAAATGTGAAAAAAGACCGCATAGGCCACGTAATGTCTAAAACCTCTTCACACCAAGAGTGATAATATTAGTGTCCACACACTGCAAAAAATGCATTTTTGTCTTGTTTTCAGTCCAAATATCTAAAAAATCTTACATTAAGAAGCATTTACTAGACAAGCAAAAGTTTTTGTCTTGTTTTGGGGGAAAATAACTCAAAATTAAGGGCAAATAAGCAAAATAATCTGCCAATGGGGTAAGCAAAATAATCTTAATTCAAACAGAAAACAAGATTATTTTGCTTACCCCATTGGCAGATTATTTTGCTTATTTTAAGCAAAACTCCCTTAATTTTGAGTTATTTTCCCCCAAAACAAGACAAAAACTTTTGCTTGTCTAGTAAATGTTTCTTAATGTAAGATTTTTTAGATATTTGGACTGAAAACGAGACAACAATACTAAGTAAGAAAAGCATTTTTTGCAGTGCACGAATGGACACTATTATTATCTTCTGCGGCTTTAAATGTGCGAGCTGGATTCTGGTTGGCCGTCAACGTTTTTATCAGTCATCTTCTGGTATCCAACAACATCTTCCAGCGATATAGTTCTTCCAATGTTTCCAACAATATCATTCTTCTCTCATATCATTGTTGCAATGTGCACTTCCCCGCTCTTCTAGAATTAGAGCAATTATTTAAACCTTTGGTGTAAAGGAGCCTTAATACTGAGCAGATATGCAAATGGCATATCGCAAAAGCATCTTATATTGTGTTTTGTGTGTCATATCTTGGTTGTATATGGTGTGAATGTGTCTATTTGTGCATGTGTGTGATAAACGTATTGTTATGTGGCTGAGAGTGGCCCGTAATTCAGGCTCAGTGAACGTCCTCTCGCCGCTCGTGCCTCAGCGGCCCCGGTAGACCTGTTGATGGGGCCGCTCTGTCAGCGCGCCACAGGAGTGATAAATGTCCCTTATCGGCATTGTCATTGTAATAGCCCCACAACAGGCCCGAGATGGGCGACTGGGCCAGAGTTATCGCCCCGCTCCTGCAGGGGAAGAATACACATCAAGCTGCCAATCACCCGGCCCGAAAATTGCTCTGAGATTTGAGTCCCCAGACAGCCAGCAGACTGCTAAAGCTCCCTCCCTCCCTCCCTCGCTATTACACTGCTCCATTGCTTTATTTCACCCCTTTTTTAATGCTTAAACTCCTAAACACCACCATCTCCTGTCAGTTCCCTCACAAGGTTTTTTTCCCCTCTCTCTCTCTCTTTCTCTGTCGCCGTAACGTACTGGGAAGACACCAGGGTGCCGGAGAAAAAGAGAAAATGGAAGAGAGTGTGTGTTTTTTGTGTGTGTGATGGAGAACGTGAGATAGAGGAAAAGTAGATGATCGAGGAGTGAAGAGGTTAGCAAGGGAACGCCACCAGAACCATTCCAGTCTGTTAATTTTCTATTGATCCTTGTGCTCCTGCTTTGAGTGTCAGCCCTCCCTCCTCGCCGGTTCACTTTCTCTGCAAAAAATGCTGAACTTACTTAGTATTTTTGTCTTGTTTTCAGTCCAAATATCTAAAAAATCTTACATTAAGAAACATTTACTAGACAAGCAAAAGTTTTTGTCTTATTTTGGGGGAGAATAACTCAATTAAGGGAGTTTTTACTTAAATAATCTGCCAATGGGGTAAGCAAAATAATCTTAATTCAAACAGAAAACAAGATTATTTTGCTTACCCCATTGGCAGATTATTTTGCTTATTTTAAGTAAAAACTCCCTTAATTGAGTTATTCTCCCCCAAAATAAGACAAAAACTTTTGCTTGTCTAGTAAATGTTTCTTAGATATTTGGACTGAAAACAAGACAAAAATACTAAGTAAGAAAAGCATTTTTTGCAGTGTTGGTGTCTCCTGCTCATGAGAGACGTGCCTTCTCCGGGTGTCTTGGAGCCTAAAATGAACGTATTAGTCACACCTGCTAATGCATTTGTGCTTTATTTAATTGTCTACATGTATATATGCATTCTCTAATACTCACCAAAACCATTTTCTTGCATGTGGAAACTTGGCAGATATTAATTTTAGGCTCTGCTCATGGGCAAGCATATGCTAGGTGAGTAATGTCCATAAGGTTAAAGGTTAAACAGCCATCTAACCGCTCACTCACACACCATAGCCAAGGGGTAACATCCCCCTCTGCTGTTAGAATTCATAACATACTCCTCATTAAAGCTGGTGATGTTGAACCCTGGAGACGGACATGGATAAGATCGCTGTGGTGTCCACTCATGTTTGTGATGGAATCGGCCATGTCTGATTGAGCCATTCTCATGGAGGCTCTGGAGGTACCCCTGAGGACCCCATGGTCTCTTCATATTGCCTGGCCTGAAAACCGGCTCCTTCAGATAACCATCTCCATGCTCAGCCTCATTCCCACTATGGCCTTTATTAAACCCTTCTGCCAGTTGTGCCCCGCTGAGAGGAGAAACCGAAAGAGAGAGAAAGAGATACAGTATATGCCAGCTAAAGATACAGATATGGCTGCACTGTGGGAGGATTAGCCGAGTGTCGCCTGTCGGTGACAAGACCTGATAACAGCCTGAGAGCTGTAATGGGCTCCGGCCTCACATGCATTTGAGCTGTCAATCCATCATACAGACCTCCTGAAGAAATGAACACATCTGTTTCTGAAGTCACTATGATGGTGATCCCCAAAGTTGTGCTTCATTCTAACAATCTTGTTTACATTTGGGGAAAGTATTTGGAAACTTAAAGGATTAGTTCACTTTTGCTGATCATTTACTCACCCCCATGTCCTCCAAGATGTCTTTCTTTCTTTGGTTTTTGATGAAAACATTCCAGGATTTTTCTCCATATAATGGACTTCAATGGGCTCCAAACGGTTCAAGGTCAAAATGACAGTTTCAGCGCAGCTTCAGAGGGCTTTAAACAATACCAGACGATGAATAAGGGTCTTATCTAGCGAAACGATAAGTTTCTGTGAGAAACCGAGCAGTATTTATGCTATTATTTTACCTCTTATCAGACGAACATGATCATCTCTGAGCTCCATAACTTCTGCAAAGTGAGGTCAAAATACGAGTGTGGTCATAGATGTATACGTAGATGCCTCATTAGCGCCTGCACGGATCGGTAGAATGAGGCATCTACGATCGATATATCTATGACCACACTCACTTAGCGGAAGTTATGGCTGAGCTCAGAGATGATCACGTTCGTCTGATAAGAGGTAAAATAATAGCATAAATACTGCTCGGTTTCTCGCAGAAACTGATCATTTCGCTAGATAAGACCCTTATTCATCATCTGGTATCGTTTAAAGCCCTCTGAAGCTGCACTGAAACTGTCATTTGGACCTTGAACCGTTTTGAGCCCATTGAAGTCCCTTATATGGAGAAAAATCCTGGAATGTTTTCATCAAAAACCTTAATTTCTTTTTGACTGCAGAAAGAAAGACATGGACATCTTGGATGACATGGGGGTGAGTAAATGATCAGCAAAAGTTTATTTAAAAGTGAACTAATCCTTTAAGTTGCACTTACAAATGCATCATATAACAAGTATCATACCAAGAACATTTAAATTAAACATGTTTGTGCTCCACGGAAGAAAGTAATACATGATTGGAACGGCATGAGGACGAGTAGATGAAGAATTTTCACATTTGGGTGAACTATTCCTTTTTTTTTTAAGTAGTGTGATTTAGGGTGCGTTCACGCTTGTCATGTTTGGTTCGATTAAAAGTTCTCAGTTGGTAAAAATAAACCCATATGTACACGCATAAAACAATGGCGTTTAATCCAGCACACAGCATTGTTTTGAATGGTCGGTAAGCAGCTCCGTCGCGAAATATACGTCATAAAAGCCGACCAATCAGGTTGTGACCGTATCCCTATATGCCTTTGGTTCAGTAACTTTAGGTTCGCTGTTAAAAATGTCAGTGTGAACGCTAAGCGGACCAGGACTATATGTTTTGTTTTTGCTTTTTGTTCCGGACCAGACGAACCAAACTACAAGTGTGAACGCACCCTTAAACTTTTAAATACTTTCACTTAAATACTTTTGCCCACTGTATATAAGGGAGCGTGAGAGACAGGACTGACAGTAGCTTTGGAGAGGTGACAGGATGGAGTGATAGAGACCCGGCTGGGCAAGTCAGGCTGTATGCAATTGTGCTGCTGTGCCGAGGATAAATCACAGCCCATTTGTACTGAGAGACGTCTAACTAGCAACGCTCCTGTTAGCCTTCTGCTCCACTGCTGTGACCCCTGTGCCATATTTCTGAGTCAAACTCCCTCTGACAGATTAGTACACACACAAACACATAGAAATGGATGCTGGTATATGTGTGACTGTGTGAGTGTGTGATATTAAATTACTGGGTAGATGTGCTCAACTGCGTTCGCTCTGGGGCCTTTTGGGTTTTTTTAAATTATATATATTGGCCAATATTGAATATTTAATTGTGCATGCTCATTTTCCTATTTCAGATTGCACACTTAAATCTTTAGAAAAACAAATATTTTAATAATACAGTTAATTTGGAAATTGCACATTGGCTGATGCATAAATTCAGTTGTAGCATTTAAAAAGTGTTTTATGTTGAATGTACTCTATTTAGACAAAATAAAAATACACGACCGTACAAATTTTTGGGGTCTGTTGGATTTTGTTCATTTTTTTAAGTCTCTTATGCTCACCAAAAATACTGTAAAACAGTAATATTATTAACATTTTAAACTGTTTTCTATTTGAATATATTTTAATGTGCCATCCAGCTGAATTTTTGGCAGAAATAATTCTAATATGCTGACATTTCTTATTATTATCCATGTTGAAAACAGTTGTGCTGCTTATATTTCTTAGAAACTGTGATTCAGACAGAGGTGGACAAAATACACAATTCTATTACTTGAGAAAAAAAAAAAGTAAAAGTACTACTGGTCAAATATTAAATATAATAAAAGTTCTGATTTTTACTTAAGTAAAAGTACAGAAGTATTTGTTTTTAAAATTACTTAAGTATCAAAAGTAAATACAATTTTTACGTCAATGCATTCTTTTATTATTGTTGCATTGTTGTATGAATGCACATTATGCCACCATGGTGGTTTAAGCCAGTCAGTGATGCTCCATCCGACATGCTAGCATATGACCAACTTAAACTCATTTCAATACTTAGTTACAAAGCTCTTTACAAAGCTGCTGTCACTTTAAGGCTGAATGCACAGATCTAATACACTGATACACATCCGATAATCTCCCACCGTCCTCCATTTTGCTATAAACTGATCAGTGTTCAGTGTTCAAAAACTGAGTGATTACTGAAAAACCTTTTAAAAAAAGAAAAAAAATCATCCACTGACTTTCAAAGCTGTAACAGAAACGACTTTCGACTTTGAGGACCTTGATAGAAATGTAGTGGAGTAAAAAGTATAATATTTGTCTTTCAAATGTAGTGAAGTTAAAGTAATACGTTTCCAGAAAAAATAATACTCAAGTAAAGTACAGACACTCAAAAAGTACAGTACTCAAGAAGTTCTGGATTCAAGATTCTTTGATTAATAGAACATTTAACAGCACAGAATTGATTTGAAATAGAAATATTTTCTAACATTATAAATGTCTTTACTCTCACTTTTGACCAATTTAATGCATCCTTGCTGAATAAAAGTAGTAATTTCTGTCAAAATAATATTTGATGTAGTATAAAATTGACCATTTATTATCGACCATATCATGAAAAATAATTTATCATTCTATCAGTATCAACCAGAATTGTTTTCCTGTATTATGAGCACATGTCTCTGCTTGATAAGCACACTAAATAATGTTTTAATTAAAATCTAATGGCACCGTTTGGTGAGGGTTGATAGAAAATATCATACGCTCAGTAGAGAGTTTGCTTTAGTTTTTTTAGGGCAGCGGGATAACTTTGTTTCTCCCAATCTCTCCCGTGAAGCACAGACAGGTGCCGTGTTAACTGTTCTCAGAAAGTGAAAGGGGCGAACAGGGAGAGAGAGAGCGAAAGAGAGAGAGAGAGAGAGAGAGAGAGAGAGAGAGAGAGAGAGAGAGAGAGAGAGAGAGAGGGAGGCTTAAGCTCTAAATGGTTTGTGGAATGGAGGTGTTAGCTCGTGTCAGCTCCTTGCTGTTGCTGACAGATGAGCAGGAGCTAGGAACAGGAAATCCCTGGCCCTAATGCCCAGAAGAGTGTGTGTTTATGTGTGTGTGTGTGGTAGAGATAAATAGAGATGGCTGTGTTGTCGTACTGCAGGGTTAGACTCACAGCTCTCCGCTTTGGGCTGCAGACAGGCAGACACAGGAGCGTCTCTGATGACAAATCAATCCACATCTCACTTTCTCCATCCCTCCAAACTCCGTCTACACCAGAGCTGGAGCGACTGCGGCAGGAGGGCGAGAGGAGTGGCGCACTGAGGGCTTAAAGCAGGCAACAGAGACCCAAACTTCCTTTAGGGCTGCTCTCCAACTGCCAAGTACATGAGAAAAGTGGCTTTTCGAACAGAAAATCAATTTCGAGTCATTCAATACACTGAGCTATCGAGGGTGAGATTACAGCATGTTCGCCGGGCTCCATATTCAAATCACAGCCTCTGAGCCAGAGTCAGTTTCTGCACTTCTACACCTCGAAGCTCAGCTCCATTGATCTGATCTACTGCGGAGGAGGCCAGCAGGTTAACACGTGTAAAAAGGAATATGTCTAATGCGCTCCAGGTCGAACGAGGGGGAAAGAGGTTAACCGTTGCGCGCGCTCTCAAAATCGCCCGGGAGCGTCCGTGCCGCACGCGAAGAGTGAGCTCAGACCGTTTGGCGTATGCGGCGGTACTAGATATGATTGACGGTGACTTCCTGCAGCACTTTCTCTTGTAACTTTCAAATCATTAAGCCTTTAGTGTATCAGGCGGCTCTTTTACGACTTTTTTTTTGTGTCTTGGCTCTTCCAAATTGCTGAAGCAGGATGTGTTGAGTCAGGGGCCAAGCAGAGGCTAACCAGGACAGCAGGAATCAGAAATACCAGAGTATGGTTACTGACTCAGAATGTGCTAACCAGACGTGACATGATAAACCGTCAGAATGTTAAAGGCTTGCAACGACAAAGCCACCGGAAATCAATCCTTTTTTACGTTTATTTGAGCGTGTAATTTAGAATCAAAATGTCATATCTCGATCTTCTTGCGAAATAGACTTTCAAATGACGAATGCCAAACTCGCCCCTTTCTTCATCCAATCCGATGCTTCCATCCAGTCAACAATCAATGGATATTTCTTTTTCTGGAATCCGTTTTGCGGATTTATGTCACATTATGGAAGAAAAGATCTGTCGCTACTTCTGTAGTTACATCACGACTTTAATAAAAGTTTCAGATTTAAAGGGTATATGTAACGGAGGCCAGCTACACAAAATGCTGGGTTAAACATAACCCAAGTTGGGTTGAAAATGGACTAACACAGCAACTGGGTTGTTTTAACCCAGTGATTGGATTGCTTTAACCCAGCAATTGGTTTGTTCTAAGCAAACATTTAACCCAAATTCTGGGTTAAAACAACCCAATTGGTGGGTTAAAACAACCCAATAGTCCATTTTCAACCCAACTTGGGTTATTTTTAAGCCAGCATTCAAAAATGCTGGCTTAAAAATAACCCAAGTTGGGTTGAAAATGGACTTACCCTGCAATTGGTTTGTTTTAACTCAGCTATTGGGTTGTTTTAACCCAGTGGTTGGGTTAAATGTTTGCCTAAAATAACCCAATTGCCGGGTTAAAACAACCCAATTGCTGGGTTAGTCCATTTTCAACCCAAGTTGGGTTATTTTTAACTCAGCATTTTTTTAGTGTATGCACTTGCGTGCTGATTGCCAACAAAACAAACACATTCACTCTAAAAAACTCTGGGTTAAAAATAACCTAAGTTGTGTTGAAAATGGGCTAACCCAGCAATTTGGTTGTTTTAACCCAGCGGTTGGGTTAAACGTTTGCCTAAAACAACCCAATTGCTGGGTTAGTCCATTTTCAACCCAACTTGGGTTATTTTTAACCCAGCATTTTTTAGAGTGTTTGATGCAGTTTCACTCACCGCCTACGGTTTCCACTCATGATCGGGAACAAACACACACACTCACACACACACACACCTGCAGAACTCCGGAAACACAAACTGCATCCACTGTTTCCTTAATGCTGGGTTATTTGGGAAGCTGAACAAGCTTCCCCCCCACCCCCCCACCCCCACACACACACACACACACACACACTTCTTTAGTGACATTGTTGAAAGCTCGTTGATGAGCGGCTCTCGCGCGCGTGTGTGTGTGTGTGTGTGTGTGTGTGTGTGTGTGTGTGTGTGTGTGTGCACGCTCATCCAGGACAAGTGCGCATACAAGCAATTCCGCCCTTTATGAAGTCTTACAGGGCCATACCTAACTTTCCGAAACTTTCGAATCCTAAAGAGGAGTGTATTTGGCACAGAAATACTCTCATACATCAACTCATGTCCATGTTTAGCATGAGATCAATCAACTCTTTAACAGTGTAAATAAGTCAAGAATGCATGAAAGCTTTCATCGTAGAAATAAATATAATCTGACGTTAGTACACATGTCAGCCTCAGATGCTAATAAGACATCTATAGAGATCACCTATAATATGAGGAAACACAGGAATGAAAGGGAGTTGATGTGGAGCGGGCAGGCGACTCGTGTGAATGGGAGTTGTCTGTTTATGCATTAGACATTGTGTGTGTGTGTGTGTGTGTGTGTGTGTGTGTGTGTGTGTGTGTGTGTGTGTGTGTGTGTGTGTGTGTGTGTGTGTGTGTGTGTGTGTGTGTGTGTGTAAGCGATGACAGGCAGGGGTGTTAACGCAGGCAGAAGTGGGGGCGGCCGGTTATGACAGTTCCTGAGAGGCTCTATTCAGACGGACCTGCAGCCCTGCCGTCTAAATTCAATTAACTCCACTGGCTGCTGTTCTGTCACCATTAGTGGTAATTAGTTAAAACATCAGAGTATAAACAGTAAATTGGCTCTGGTAATTATTTCCCCATCACAAGCATATGAGAGCAGGAAGGAAAAGAGAGAGAGAACGTGAGAGGGGCGCACCGACGGCAGGACTGATGAAAAGAAACCTGTAGAGGTTATTGGTGGCTTTGTGCTATCAATTATGGTTAGGCATTATTTAGGAAACAGTGCTTGTGTGTGTGTGTGTACAAGCCCACTAATGGACAAGCATAAAGTAGGCAGCACATGGCATCAGTTACAAGCCTGAGCACTCAGCGTGCAATACATGCCATCTGGCCAAGCTTTTGTCTCTCTCTTTTTTAATCTTTAGTCATGCCCTTTCTTTATTACATTTCTTTTACACAAAACCAAATCTTATGCAAGTTTTTGAAGTTTTACATCAACATTTGTTCAGGGCACACAGAGTACATTGTTTTACATTCACGCTTCAACACACTTTTAGAGCACATTATTGCAATTTAGCAGTATTAGCATTAGCATTCAATGCACATTGAGTTTTATAGCAGTTTTAGCACTCGCTTTACCATTCTATGTACTTGACGTGAGTTTTAAAGCAAAGTTAGCATCATTCCTGTTTACTCGATATGCTTCCCTAATCTTGATTTGTGTTTTCATCTGAACTGCAAGACATTTCCTGTCAGATCTTAAATTGATATATGTATATATTTACATTAGAATGCATGTAAAATAGCTTTTTAAAGATGCTTGTACACAACAGATGTTTTCCAGACTGTATGCTGAGCACATAAGGACTGCAGAAATGACCTTTGACCTCCTGCCCAGAATATTTTGAGCAGGTTCCCGGGTCACCCATATCCAGCTGTGGGATATGAGTAGCACAATGTGTGTCTTAGCCAGTGTTGGGCACGGTACTTTAAAAAAAGTAATTCATTATAGTTACTAGTTACTTCTTACAAATGATAACTGAGTTAGTAACTGAGTTACATCATTATAAAAGTAACTAATTACCTGGGAAAGTAACTACTGTGTTACTTTTTTTTTTTTTTTTCAAATGTTCAAATATGTCAAATAACTTGGATGCCCCCAATATTAAATATGTTAAATGAATGAATTGGACACTAAATAGAATCAATTATTATTATAAAACATTGTACATTAATGTACACTATTGTACACTTTAAAAAATGCTGGGTTAAGAATATCCCAAGTTGGGTTGAAAATGGACTAACGCAGCGATTGGGTTGTTTTAACCCAGTGATTGGGTTGTTTTAAGCAAACATTTAACCCAACCGCTGGGTTAAAACAACCCACAATTGCTGGGTTAGTCCATTTTCAACCCAACTTATTTTTAACCCAGCATTTTTTTGAGTGTAATGTTGTGGGACAATGTGAGAGACACCTTTCAAATTCAATACATTATTGTAAATATTATCAGCAGGCCTACTATAGTGTAAATATTGTGTAAATATTATCAGTACTATACTACTCCTTTGGTAGTGGAGCTCACGTTATCTCCTGGGTTTTTACCCACTAATTTTGTGGCGGCATGTGATGATGTGAGGCTCTTCATTAGATTAGAATTACTTGCCACCGATGTGGAGAGATTTAACCCAACCACTGGGTTAAAACAACCCAATTGCTGGGTTTGTCCATTTTCAACCCAACTTGGGTTGTATTTAACCCAGCATTTTTTAGAGTGTATGCACTTGCGCGCTGATTGCCAACAAAACACACACATTCACTCTTAAAAAATGCTGGGTTAAAAATGACCCAAGTTGGACCGATGTGGAGAGATTTAACCCAACCACTGGGTTAAAACAACCCAATTGCTGGGGGTTTTTTCACCTCAACGAGGGAAAAGTAGTTCTTATACTTCCAGTTTGTGAAAGCAGCCTTTGAATATGTTGGACTTGCCATCGCTCTGACTCCTCCTGGTCATTGGTGTGTGTGACCGTGCATATGTGTGTGTGTGAACTCAACCTATCAACCTCAACCTTGTCTCCCACCCACCAATCATCATCAGTTATGTGTACACACACACACACACACACACACACACACAGAAAAAAAAGGGTCCGACTGACAGAGAGCCTGTTTGGATGAAAACCGCTTCAGTGAGCTCAATATAGTAACGCCGCGTTTTATTCTCAGTAACGCTAACGGCGTTGTAACATGAGAAACAGTCATTCGTTTGATTACTCGTTACTGAAAAAAATGATTCCGTTAGTAACGGCGTTTATCTATAACGCCGTTATTCCCATCACTGGTCTTAGCACACTCACTGCATTGGACATTAGGCATTTTGCTTGTTGACGAATGACCCTTGAATGAGGAAACGTTCGCCCACGTGTGCAAAGCCCAACTGGGACGATGTCCTCTGGGACTCAACCCTGCCCACTCAGCAAACATGGCCCACCTGTTCAGACAAACGCATGATTTCATAGAGCCGCGCAAATCCATCCATATTTAAGCAGAGATGTGTCCTTCCCTGCCTCCTCTCAGTCACAAAGCCGGAGTCGTAATGGTCCTTACCCCTAGGGAGGAGAAGGGGGTGCTGGGACTGAGGCTTTCGCCTTTTGTAAGGACTGTAGAGAGATAGAAAGAGAGCGAGAGAGAGCGAGGTAAGCAAGCTGGCAGATCTAACCCTGCAGTGTCACCCTCATTTCCTGGGTCAGCGCCTGGGTAATGGTCTATTAATTTGCTCCATTTTCCCCTGTGAGGCAAAACTCAATCTCCAGCCGTTTCACTCTGCTGTGCCATCCACAAGGTGATTGATTGAATAAACAGCTGTCACTACTGTGAGCACTCACACCCACCGACACAAGTCTTATCCTGAACACCATACACTCACACCAAACACACACACACTTACCGCAATAAGGCGCCTTCTCAACACTATTCCCTCAAAGTAAACCCACATGTTCTCCAAAGCAAGCCACAGTCGGTCTTAAACTTGTGCTGTCTTTCCCCACACATGCAACAGGATTGTGCCGCATTCAGAAATGAATTAAGGCAGCAAACATTGCAATTTGAATGTAAGGAAGTAGAATTTAAATTATTTAATTGAAAACTAATTTTTAACTAGCAAGGCAAACTTTGAATGTACAATAACCGCTGGGATTGTTTGGGAAGATTTTTGTAATGTTTTGAAATGCATGCTTACCAATGCAGCATTTATTTGATAAAAAAATACAATAAAAACAGTACACTCTAAAAAATGCTGGATTTAAAAATAACCCAAGTTGGGTTGAAAATGGACTAACCCAGCAATTGGGTTGTTTTAACCCAGTGAATGGGTCATTTTAACCCAGCGGTTGGGTTAAATGTTTGCTTAAAACAACTCAATTGCTGGGTTAAAACAACCCGATCGCTGGGTTAGTCCATTTTCAACCCAATTTGGGTTGTTTTTAACCCAGCATTTTTTAGACTGTAGCAAGGCAAACTTTGAATGTACAATAACCGCTGGTATAGGCTGGTAAGATTTTTGTAATGTTTTGAAATGCATGCTTACCAATGCAGCATTTATTTGATAAAAAATACAATAAAAACAGTACACTCTAAAAAATGCTGGATTAAAAATAACCCAAGTTGGGTTGAAAATGGACTAACCCAGCAATTGGGTTGTTTAAACCCAGCGATTAGGTTGTTTTTACCCAGCAATTGGTTTGTTTTAAGCAAACATTTAACCCAAACGCTGGGTTAAAACAACCCAATTGCTGGGTTAGTCCATTTTCAACCCAACTTGGGTTATTTTTAACACAGCATTTTTTATAGTGTAATATTAAAAAAAGATATTGGTGCTGAAGAAACATTGTGCTTTGATAATAGAAAGTTTAAAGAACAGCATTTATCTAAAATAACATATTTTGCAAAATTATAAATGTCTTTACACTCTAAAAAATGCTGTGTTAAAAATAACCCAAGTTGGGTGGAAAACGGACTAACCCAGCAATTGGGTTGTTTTAACCCAGCGGTTGGGTTAAATGTTTGCTTAAAACAACAATTGCTGGGTTAGTCCGTTTTCAACCAGCATTATTTTTAACACAGCATTTTTTAAAGTGTACTGTAAAAGTAATGCATAATTAAAGTATTTCTTTAAATCAATCCACATTTTTAATTTAATTCAAATTCACACTTATTCACCGAAAAAGAGCCAATTCTACAATACACAAACACAGAACTTGCGAAACAGTTTCCCATCATGCCCTTTAAAAAGTCCTTAAAGTTGTTTGCGTGTTGAGATAATCAAGTCTCCTCCCCTCTGATGAGCCCAGTTATGATTCTGGCCCTAATAACTGGCTTGCGTTTCCACATCACAGCCTGCACGCCCAGCACATATGCTGATTATACGCATCAAACCGACATCATCTTTAGCCAAACACTGAGAGAGAATGACAGAGCGATACTGACACGCAACCACTCCCCTCGCCCCACTCCTCTCTCAGGTGCTGATTGCATTTGCCTTTTTAAATGTGACACCCTGAGTATATGTATGTGTGTGTGTGTGTGTGTGATCGGTAGCGTGAGGAGCTGCTGTTTAACAGCACAATGCATCACTGTCAGCGGTGATCGGCTTCCGTGCACGGTTAGCACAGACGCTCGTCAGGTCCCAAACCGAGGATGACCTCGTTCCATTTCATCAGACGTCCTTTCGAATGAGGCGCGATGCCTCATTCCCTTCTTCTCTCATCCTCTCCCCTCTTTCTCACCTAACCCTGAGTAATCAGCCTAGGAACTGTCCAGCCTGCTTAGGGTTTCCTCTGCTCACTTACAATAAAGTAAAAAAGCACACACACACACACATGGACAGTCCCATTATCAGTCTAATTCCAATCCTTTTGCGTATAAAGCACATATTTCCCATTATGGAGATGACTTGTAGCGGCTCACCTTGCTCTGATTTAGGGAGGAGGGGAGGTGAAAAAATGAAGGCTGACAGGCTCGCTGGATTTATTTGATTGCGCATACAAGGCAGTGTCATTTTCAAAGATGCAGAGCATAAAGATATGTGTGTGTGTGTGTGTGGCCTTAAGGCAAGGAGAAGAAAAGAAAAGCATTTGAAAGGGAGAGAAAAAAGGCCCTGAATCAAATCAAATTCCTCTTATCGGGCATTATTTGACGACGTTATCAGACAGTGTAATGCGGTTACATTCGGTAAGAGGCTGAGAGATTTCACTGTTTACTGATGTTGGCGTGCTTAAAGGCAAGAGGAGAGAGAACGAGGCAGGCGTAAACACTTGATGCATGCTTGAAAAACCTGTTTAACGCCGTGCCCTGCTATGAAATGAGAAGAGGACAGGTTTTTTGGGTGGGATTGGAGACCTTCTGATGGTCAAAGTGAGTAACTCATCTGTGAAAGATTTAAAACCATAACTCTTTTGTGTTAAAATTTTATGAAAACATCAGCTAAGACCAGTTTGGACCATCTTAAATGGGTTTTATACGGACAATACTGGTCTGTTATTGGCACAAGCTGTATATTGCTGGTAAAATGGGTGACCAGCAGTATAAAATGTAACATATTCTGGTTACCAGCAATGGTTTTGACCAATCATCAGCTAAGCTGGTCACATTATGAACTGGCTTAGCTGATGATTGGTCAAAACCATTGTTGGCTGAACCACCTTAGTTAGTCTAAGATGTTTTGTTGGTCTAACAGGATAGTCAAAACGCAAAAATATGGTTTAAAGAGGAAAAAAATGAATATTTTGACCATCCTGTTTGACCATCAAAACAGCTTAGACTCTAAAAAAAGTTGTGTTGAAAATGGAACCCAGCGGTTGGGTTAAATGTTTGCTTAAAACAACCCAATCGCTGGGTTAAAACAACCCAATCGCTGGGTTAGTCCATTTTCAACTCAACTTGGGTTATTTTTAACCCAGCATTTTTTAGAGTGTAGCTAAGATGGTTCAGCTAGCAATAGTTTTAACCAATCTTACAAAAGTAAAACAAAAGCTAACATATTCTGGTTACCAGCAATGGTTTTGACCAATCATCAGCTAAGCTGGTCACATTATGAACTGGCTTAGCTGATGATTGGTCAAAAAATTGCGCACAAAAACTATTGTCGTCGCATCGTAAAATTATTGTAGAGCCACTGTGGTGAGATGGACTTTGTAACGACGTTTTAAGTGCCTTTTATGGGTCTTGTGAGTGTAAATGTACTGAATGCCAATGGAGGCCTATCTGAAGCCTTTCAGAGCCATCAGCTTTACACTAAAATATCTTCATTTGTGTCTGAAGATGAACGGAGGTCTGACGGGTGTTGAACGACATGAGGGTAAGTAATTAATGACAGAATTTTTATTTTTGGGTGAACTAACCCTTTAATCAAGCACACCTGAACCAGCTAATTAAGCTCTTCAGGATTACTAGAAAGCTAAAGGCAGGTGAGATTGATCAAAGTTTGAGCTAAACTCTGCAGGACAGTGGCCCTCGAGGACCAGGGTTGAGAAGAATAACTTAAAATGTTGTACTTTAACCAACTTACTTCCATGCCCATGCTGTGCGGATGGTGCAGTTGGGCACCTGTGGGTGCAGTGTTTGGCTTTACAGGAGGCAGCTGGTGTGTCCCGCTAGTGAATTTAGGCATTCCCAGGTGTGGAGGGAGGACTCCTTGCCATCTCCATCTCCATCTTGAGCTCAGCATGGGCACAAGAGAGGTTTCAAACGGCACATGCTCTCTGCCTGTGCCCATTAGTGGCAGCTTTGTTCTCTCGCCAATGCGCTAAGAGCTCTCTGTTTTGCTCAGGAAGCACACACTCACACACGTGGCACACACACCTAAACTCAGAAACTCACTCTTGACTCTTAGAAAACCAGACGAAGACCATTAAACCCACCGAACGAGCGAATTTACTGCAATTACGAGAGTAATGTTTAAGTCTTTAAAAGATGCCTACGTACATTATATGATAGTTTTCTATCTAAACGTTTCACAGTATCTGCCGCGGCAGGTTTTATGGACACAGATATGTAAGCATGGAGGGGTTTTTCTGCATTTGGAAGCAGTTAAATAAATAGGGCGCATGCTGTTTGAGTTATTCTGCGTGAGGCTAAATGAGAGGAGAGACAGACAGCTAACAGCCCCAGCCGGAGATGCGATGGCGGGCTGCCAGATACCAGGGGAGCGTGCGTTTGAGGCGGCTTCTGTGGAGCTCTTTTTTCCTTTTACACAACGGCTTGTAAAACAACATACAAGGAGTGTCAGAGGCAGCTAGAGGCGAATGCTACATCGCCGCACGGCTAGCGGCCAAGTTAGCTTGATTCCAAGGCAGCAAATTTTGACGCTATTAAGATATTAGCATGCGCTAACTCATCCGTCCAGTGTGTAATTGTGCTATCAGTGGGGTTAGCGAAAGGTTACGTGTGATGAAAGTGCTTTTAATAATTAGGGGATGTCTAATGCAGAGAGAGGCCGCTGGCTCTGGCCCTCATTAGCTGTGCTATCAGAATGGAGGTCCGGGTGAGCAAATGTGCTGTGATGAAGGTGTGCTATATCGAGAAGAGGGGATTTTTGAAGACAGAGTGTGAGATAGTGAGAGAGAGCCATCCATCTTGGCAAATTAGAGAAGATCAGGCCAGCACTCAGTCAGAGCTGTCAAAGGCATCTCTCTCTCTCTCTCACAGCATGGCATTTAGGTGAGAAATCTCAGCACTAAAAAGTTCTGTCAGTCCTATTTCCTTGTTATTGCCCCTCTCTGCGCGCTGGTCTCGCCGGCCCTTCAGATTAAACGGAGTCCCCACCTTTCTCCACACAGGGGTCCGGCACAGGGGGGCATCCCACATTAATCATCTTTAACGCGCTGACAAGCAGCATGCGCCAAACCCCCTCCATGCCTCAGGATTTATCTCTCTGTCTTCTGCTAGCCATCACTCACTCCCTTAGAGAGGGAAAGAAGGGGAAACGGAGAGATGGAGGGAAGAATAAGAAATGGACAAGAGGAATGGGATGCTTTAGAGACCACGTGTGGTCTAGTGCATGGTGCGTTTTAAGTCAATTGTGATGGCTGGTAAAGTTGTAACATTTATATATGTATTTTTTTGTTTTAGAAAAATATATATATATGTATAATAAAATATATATATATATATTTTTTTTCTAAAATAAAAAAGTAAAAAAAATCTGCATTTTACCATTATGTGGAACTTTTAGTAATTCATTCTTATAGCATTATTTATGCTTTTTTTATATATATATATTCAGAATTTGAATTAAGGAAGTAGAATTAAAATTAATTAAATGGTTATGAAGATTTGAAATAAGTGCTTACCAAGGCTGCATTTATTTGATAAAACAAATACAGTTAAAAAAAGTAATATTATGAAATATTGGTTGATTTGGTGCTCAATATGTTTTTTTTATTATCAATATTAAAAACAGTTGCGCTGCTCGACTTTTTTAAATAATAGTATATATATGTGTGCGTGTGTGGGTACATATATATATATATATACACTCTAAAAATGCTGGGTTAGTCAATTTTTAACCCAACTTGCGTTGTTTTTAACCCAGCATTTTTTAGAGTGTGGACAAACCCAGCAATTGGGTTGTTTTAACCTAGTAAATGGGTTGTTTTAACCCAGTGGTTGGGTTAAATGTTTGCTTAAAACAACCCGATTGCTGGGTTTGTCCATTTTCAACCCAACTTGGGTTAATTTTAACCCCACATTGTTTAGTGTATAAACACAGACACACACACACACACGCACACACACGCACACACACGCACACACGCTCACACACGCACACACACACACACACACACACGCATGCACGCACGCACGCACACACACACACACACACACACACACACACATGTATATATACATATACATATTTATTTATTCATACAGATGTAAGATATAAATATATATATATATATATATATATATATATATATATATATATATATATATATATATATATATATATATATATATATATATATATATATATATATATATATATATAAGGCATAAGTTTACAAAGTACAGCAAATAGTGTAAAAGTAATAGAAATACACAACAAATATAACAAATAATGTGTTTGTGAGGGTGTGTCCAGGGCTGAAGGACTGTGTGTGTGTGTGTGTGTGTGTGTGTGTGTGTGTGTGTGTGTGTGTGTGTGTGTGTGTGTGTGTGTGTGTGTGTGTGTGTGTGTGTGTGTGTGTGTGTGTGTGTGTGTGTGTGTGTGTGTGTGTGTGTGTGTGTGTGTGTGTGTGTGTGTGTGTGTGTGTGCGTGCGTGCGCGTGCGTGCGTGTGTGTGTGTGTGTGTGTGTGTGTGTGTGTGTGTGTGTGTGTGTCCCTCCAGCCCTCACAGGGGAGACATGATTAATCACTGGCTGTCTCTATTAGTCAATCCTCTCTGGGGACGATGTGGACACCAACACCACACTGCATGCACACATAATGGGGTGGTCTATAGGAAAAACATTATGCCCATACACTAACACACACACACACACACACACACACACACATGGATATATGTGAAGCTTTGACACGGCTTCAGGTATTTGCAAACCCATGTCCACTCATCCTTTTACTCTAAAGGCGTTCATCAGACAGTGCTGACAGACAGATGATTTAGTGTGTGTCCTATTGTGTGAATCCTCTCCATCTTGTATTAACATCAAAGCTGCCAAATGACCAGCTCTCTCGGTTTGTGAGTGTGAGTGTGTGTTTTCAGGGAGACAAGTGACAGGGAGGTGGTTAAGGTCCCGACAGGCGCTTGACCAAACCATCATGACTCCATTACTGAGCCCATTGATTGTGTACGGATGAATTAAAGAGCCAGTTTCAAGAGGCACACACTCATTTTCTCTTCACACACGGACAGAGGGACACACATACATACAATCACACGCTCTGTTAACATATCCCATCATGCACACATAACAAAGTCAGAGTAACACTCTGTCAGTAAACCATCTGACATGTCAACAGACAAAAAAAAAGGAATTGAAATACACAAGGAAATACAGAAAGTGCACTGATACAGTCACAGCTTACATTAGCATTCACGTTACCGTGCGTTTAAATAGTGCATAACCCGCGACAGCGTGTAAACATAAAGTTTCAGAATAAACAGAGCTGTATGATAATGACTCTGTGTAGACAGACTGTCATTCCTACACAAACACATATGTCAGGTTGTCAGATTTCATGTTGCAAATGGCCTCATGAGAGAGAAAGAGTAAGAGAAAGAGTTGGATTGGAGATTTATCTGCTGTGGAATGGGTCTGGACCGCTCTTTGTTTACTCTTGCAGACGGTGATTGCTTTGGCACGACTCAAATTATCTTGTCAGGGCAATAAAGCTGACCGCTGCTGAAGAGAGGAGAAGAGAGAGAGAAAGGCAGATGTGAGCATGATGAAATTGCACAAAATTGTATGTAATAAAGCACATGCAAGTAAGAAATCATATATATATATATATACTGGTAAAAAGTTTTTTTTTTTTACATTTTGAAAGAAGTTACCATTTATTTGATCAAATAATAAATATTGTGAAATATTAGTACAAATTATATCACAATATTTTCTGAAGGATCAATGAAGACAAATTGCTGATTAATGGCTGCTGACAATTCACATTGCATCACAGGAATGAGTTACTATTACCAATTAATTCAATTATTATTATATATTGTAATTATAATAACATGTAATGCCATTTCAAAACATTTAAAAATATATTTTTTTTAACTTTTGACCAGTTGTGCGAGTGTATATATCAACATGTTCTCCAACCAATACGCCTATAGGTTGTTTGTCACTTCCCTAAATGCTTTGTTTCCTTTTATTTGCGTCATATTTTGAGTTTTGCGTAGCTCAATTGATAGAGCATTGCGAAATACAACATCATGTGATCATGTGATCATGCAATCGTGGGTTCAGGGAACGCATGTGCTCATAAAGTGCACTATAAATCACTGGGTAGGTTTAGGGGTGGGGTGGGTGTAGTTGTTCATAAAAAATTTATTTTTGCTAAATGGAAATATGACAAATGGCGGTTAAAAAGTCCACACATTGCATTTAAATGAACACGCATTTTGATTGGTAACGACTAGGGATGCAACAACACAGTTAGTCCACGGTTCAATACATACCTCTGTTTTTTAACCACGGTTTTCAGTTCGGTTCGGTTCTGATGGCTTGTCACGAGTGTTTTTTGTTATTCTATTCTTAGGCGACAGGAGGCAAGAGGTTAAGGAGAAAAAAAGACTATTTTTTTGCAATACTCTTTCTTTATTTTACTTAAAAGACTTGAAAAATCCTTACTTAAACTTAAAACTTTACTTAAAAAACCCTTGTATACATTCCTAGTGTATAGTATAATATAAAATAAATATATATAAAGATTAACACTGGCAGCTCAGAAGCATTTAAGTATGAAATTGAATGAATGAATGTAAAAATAAAACACTACTTCACTATAAAATATACATTGATTCTTATTAAAGCTACTGTATTAAAGTTTTTCAGTCAAGAGCAGCAAGTGATTTTCTGTCTGGTATTCAACTGTCTGTGTTCAATAGAAGAAATGAATACAGGTTTGGAACAATATTAGAGTGAGTAAATAATGATAATTTTAGAGGTGAACTGTCCCTTTAAGGACAGCGTGTTCACTAAAGGCTGCGCTGCTGTCAATTAAAGACCTGCGTGCATCTAATATACGGACACACGCCGATTTTACTTTCACTTTAGACATAACCGACTGTGTTTATGTTAACCTTGTGTGTATTTGACAGTATTAGTGCAGTAAAACGACTTAGTCCAGTAATCACGTGTTTGACAGGCGTTTAGTGCACACGCTCGGAAAAGCGCATGTGCATAAGCACGCGAATGAAATGTTTAACCGGCAAGACTTTAAAACACATGGAAATAATGAACTTTCGTGATTGTGAATATCTGTAGTGTTTCGTGAGTATAACTCTACACACTAACGTGTGATGTGAATGTATGTCGCGTTGTTCAGTATTGGGATGGAGAAAAATGATAGAATGTGTAGAAAAATTATTATTTAAATGCAAAACCGAACCAATTCACAAGCGCGTATTGAACCGTGAATGCCGCACCGAACGGTTCAATATTATATTGAGAATTGTGGCATCATTTCATGACGACAGAGGTAACACGACACTGTCATTATTTGTACGCCAGCTAGAGGGCGCATGACTTTAAAACGTAAATAAAGGTTGTAATAAGGTGCTTGAAAAACAACCTACACTCTAAAAAAAAAAAAGGCACCAAAAATGGTTCTTGGCTCGTAATCATAGGGGAACCTTTTTTAGTGATATATAGCACCAATTTTGGTGCTTCAGTGGTTCTTCAGTGGTTCTTCAGCGGTTCTTCAGAGGTTCTTCAGCGGTTCTTCAGAGGTTCTTCACCGGTTCTTTGACTAAGGTGCTTTATAGCACCTCTGAAGAACCGCTGAAGAACCACTGATGCACCAAAATTGGTGCTATACAGCACTAAAAAAGGTTCCCCTATGATTACGAGGCTTTTTTTTTTTAGAGTGTATAGAGTCGTTTTTTTGGAGGACAGTCTGGTATATATATATATACACTCTAAAAAAAAAGGTTCTATATGGCACCAAAAATGGTTCTTGGCTCGTAATCATAGGGGAACCTTTTTTAGTGCTATATAACACCAATTTTGGTGCTTCAGTGGTTCTTCAGCGGTTCTTCAGAGGTGCTATATAGCACCTTAGTCAAAGAACCTCTGAAGAACCGCTGAAGCACCGCTGAAGAACCTCTGAAGAACCGCTGAAGCACCACTGAAGAACCGCTGAAGAACCACTGAAGCACCAAAATCGGTGCTATATAGCACTAAAAAAGGTTCCCCTATGATTACGAGCCAAGAACCATTTTTGGTGCCATACACTCTAAAAAAAAAGGCTCGTAATCATAGGGGAACCTTTTTTAGTGCTATATAGCACCAATTTTGGTGCTTCAGTGGTTCTTCAACGGTTCTTCAGAGGTGCTATATAGCACCTTAGTCAAAGAACCGGTGAAGAACCTCTGAAGAACCGCTGAAGAACCTCTGAAGAACCGCTGAAGAACCACTGAAGCACCAAAATTGGTGCTATATAGCACTAAAAAGGTTCCCCTATGATTACGAGCCAAGAACCATTTTTGGTGCAATATAGAACCTTTTTTTTTTTAGAGTGTATAGAACCTTTTTTTTAGAGTGTATGCATAAATTTGAAACCGTTTTTATTGTATACATACATAAATACAGTATATACTAATAATAAAACTGTTATTGATTGACTAATTTCAATGTAGTTCAACATTCAGGTCTACTTAATGTTCTGTCAGCAGGTCAGAGAACGACCTTACCATGGTGCATGTCAAAAAAATAGAAAGAAAGAAAAAGGTGAGAGGAGATAAGACAGAGGATAGCACGGAAAACAAATAAAGGGCCAGAAAATGAGAAATAGATGTGCAGGATGTGGCTGGACAGAGACAGGGAGGGAGGGAGGGGAGAAAGGGGCGAGTGAGAAAAGGGTGGTGAGAGAAACAGAGACACACAGAATTGTAATCGATTACCTATTTTTCAAAGTCACTTAAAGTGTCCAGAGTGTGGGGCCGTTAAGTAGTGGTGCTGGAGAATAGGGGATGGGTATGCGTAGGCACGCTTGACTGGGGAGGGGAGAGGGAGGAGGTGGAGAGATGTATGGGGGTGGGAGGGAGAGTTTTGGGATGCTAACACTGACCCTGCTAGCTCCTCGCTGATGAATCTGTGCTCTTGCAGGAAACACTTCTGACAGGACAATATGTGAGCAGAGGATATGTTCCCCCGGAGGGACTTTGCCGCATGTGCGCGCGTGTGCGAGAGAGCGTTTACGCGTGTTTACGCGCATGTTTGTCTGCGTTAGTATGTGTGTGCATAGACTGGACCGTTAGCGATCATCACCCTCTCCAACGGCACACACATCATGTGAAGACAAACACAACAGTGCCCTCTGAAGTCAAGGACAGGCTCACACTGAGCCCAAGGCTTTATGTAGAGAGAAGAATCCGGATTACAGCCCCACTTCTGTGTGTCTATGTGTGTGTTTGTACATCTGTTTGCAACCTGCCCTCGAGTTACCTCATCATCTCGAGAAAAGATGCTCACTAACCCCTACTGCAACAGATCAATAGCTGCCTCCCAGACATTCGAACCAAGCTGAAAACATCAGATGTTTGTTACACACTTTGATAATTGGACACAGTGGATCTGCTGCTTCCCTGTGCGCAATGGAAACCGTTTTGGACATCTTTCTGTCCGTTAAGCACATTGAATGAAATGTTATAAGAGAAGGGAGAAAATAGCAAAACGTGAACACTACACTGCAAAAAATGCTTTTCTTACTTAGTATTTTTGTCGTGTTTTCAGTCCAAATATCTAAAAAAATCTTACATTTACTAGACAAGCAAAAGTTTTTGTCTTATTTTGGGGGAAAATAACTCAAAATTAAGGGAGTTTTTGCTTAAAACAAGCAAAATAATCTACCAATGGGGTAAGCAAAATAATCTTAATTCAAACAGAAAACAAGATTATTTTGCTTACCCCATTGGCAGATTATTTTGCTTGTTTTAAGCAAAAACTCCCTTAATTTTGAGTTATTTTCCCCAAAAATAAGACAAAAACTTTTGCTTGTCTAGTAAATGCTTCTTAATGTATGATTTTTTTTATATTTGGACTGAAAACAAGACAAAAATACTAAGTAAGAAAAGCATTTTTTGCTCTAAAAAATGCTGGGTTAAAAACAACCCAAGTTGGACTAACCCAGCGATTGGGTTGTTTTAAGCAAATATTTAACCCAACCGCTGGGTTAAAACGACCCATTCACTGGGTTAAAACAACCCAATTGCCCAACAGCATTTTTTAGAGAGTAACAATTCACCGTTTTTTAGCTCTTTTGAACTAGCAACCACTAAGAACATCCTAGCAACCTTATAGCACAAAATCCTAACAATAATTTGTCCCGGCAACCACCCAGAACGCCCTAGAAACCGCATAACAACGTCCTGAAAACCACCCAGAACGCCCTAGAAACAGCATAACAACGTCCTGAAAACCACCCAGAACGCCCTAGAAACAGCATAACAACGTCCTGAAAACCACCCAGAACGCCCTAGAAACAGCATAACAACGTCCTGAAAACCACCCAGAACGCCCTAGAAACAGCATAACAACGTCCTGAAAACCACCCAGAACGCCCTAGAAACCGCGTAACAACGTCCTGAAAACCACCCAGAACGCCCTAGAAACCGCATGGCAATGGCATTGTGGCAGTAAGTTTTGCACGAGCATCGCACATTCCCGTTATCTGAAGAAGGCTAATGCTAGTGAGGGATCTAGTGCGTGTCCATCTCCAAAATGTGATTTCCTCACGTCCTGTTTGTGTATTTGCGCTTTGAGTCAGCGAAGCAGAACAGCTGCTTACAGCTGTAGTCTGTCGGTAACAGTGAGTTCATCCAGGATATCCTGTTTGAGGGAGGATCTATTGTCCCAGAGGGCTAAAAATAGTCGCTTTGATTGGCTAGCTCCAGATCTGAGAGATTAGGAGATAGCAGAGTGAAACAGGAAATATTTTTTCGCTCATTTACAGAGTCGCACGTTAGATAATTCACATGCAAAAGATGTGTTAGTTACTCACAGGCAGCCTCGACACACACACACACACACACACACACACCCACACGGATGGACTTTCACAAAAATAAACACGGCCATGTGTTCAGATGCAAATGCACGTACACATGCCTGCTTGTTTGTACTATAAAAAGATTCCAAATCATCAGCGTTCATATATTTATAACTGTTGAAGTCGCTTGGGCGGCCTTATTGTTTAATTACAGTGTCTGATGAAATGTTATCCGTTGGTGAGTTGATGCGTGCGTATGAAGTGTGTGTGTGTGAGTGTGTGTGTGTGCGAGATGCAGCTGAAGTGTCACAAGCTCAGTGGCGTAACTGTGCGGAGCTGTGGATCTGGTTTAATGAGGGAACAGGAGACAGGAGGCCGAGGATGACGGATTCTCCTTCGGCAGAAATCTGAGCCACTTAATCCACACAGTCCAAAGAGAGGGAAAAAGACTTTGAGCACTCATCTGACCCGTGCTCATCTCCAAATGGACTATACAGTGTATAAACTGGGCCAATACGACTGTGTGAAATGTGATTTCCCCCAAAATGTAATTATGTTTTGGGGATATTCTATATATATATATATATATATATATATATATAGATATACACTCCATATGTATAAAAATAACCCAATTTGGGTTGAAAACGGACTAACCCAGCGATTGGGTTGTTTTTACCCAGCAATTGGGTTGTTTTAAGCAAACATTTAACCCAACCGCTGGGTTAAAACGACCCAATTGCTGGGTTAGTCCATTTTCAACCCAACTTGGGTTATTTTTAACCCAGCATTTTTTAGAGTGTATATATATATATTTGAGGAGAGTGAGAGGATGAATGGGATAAGGACACAATGTAAGCTGGACTCAAACCCGAAATGATGTACTATAATAGTATTATTATATTAAATGATATAGTATAGTATATATAGTTTGTATTACAGTATATTATAGTATTTATTAATACTATAATAATTAATATTTTTTAGTGCTGGGCAATCGATTCATTTACATAACATGTGTGTGTGTGTACTGTGTATAATTATTATTTATATATAAATACACACACAAGCATGTATATATTTAAGAAATATGTATTATATTTATCTATAAAATATTTATTTATAATATAAATTATATACAGTATATACATGCAAATATTTCTTAAATATATGCATGCATATACATAATAATTATACACAGTACACACACAAACTTTTATTTTGGATGCGATTAATCGTGATTAATCTTTTGACAGCCCTAATAGTTATTATTTTAATTTAGTTTTATTAATATTTTTATTTAGCTTTAATTTTTATTTATTTCAATTTTAGTTTTAGTTCAACTTCAGTTACTTGACACTGTGTTTTTTTCAGATTTCATATTTCAGTTCATTTTTAAAAGTTTTAGTTGTGGTTCAGTAACAAAACACTGGCTCTGTCGAACAAGGATTCCAGGCAACTTGAATGTTAAGTAATGACATCTTATGATGATAAATAAACCTCATCTTTCTCTATCTGTGTGTTTTCCTCTCAGGTAAGAAGAAGGTGTCCCTCTATGACAGTCAGGCTCCCATCTGCCCCATCTGTCAGGTGTTGCTGCGTCCAGGAGAACTCCAGGAGCACATGGAGCAGGAGATGGAGAGGCTCACCCACATGCACATCAGGTAGACTCGCACATCCATACCCGCCGTCTTCTGACAGCTCCATCCGTTCTTGTCACCGTCTCCCAAACAAATGAAGCGCATTGGCTGCTGTCCCTCGCATAAGAGTTTGGTCTAAAGATCAGCAGTGAGGACACCTGCTCCTGATGTAATGCGGCAGCAGAACAGGTGCTTTTTCCCGCTGTCATCCATCATCCCACATGGCCTTTCATGTGGCCGGGTTAAGCATGGTAAGATGATCAGCACAGTCCCCATCATTCATCCACTGGCTGGAGCAATGGCCCAGGACCCTGCTGCTGCTGCTACATCAACTCGACCAGGTTAAAACGCTGTTCTCTTGTCCACCCGGACAGGAAGTCTCACTTTGTGAGCTCGAAGGAACATTAGCCATTACAAGAAACAATGCCGTTTGAATCTATAGGTCACACACATGTCGTAGACCTCATGCTGCGAATCGTGCTGTGATTCCCCCTTTTCGTTTTTAATAGATTACGCTGCTGGGCTTCAAACGGGGACACAGGCAGAAAGAGAGAGGGAGATATTAATTCTCAGCAGGATGTCTTTCCTGCACGAGTGTTATCCATCACACGGCGCTGAGGAGTTATCTTTTAATAATTAATAAAGGGCAGTGGGCCGCCCTCCCCTGCGGGCAGTGACTGTGGACACTGACATGGCTCTGGTCCTCTGCCTGTTTGATGGTGGTGGTTATTTAAGGAAATTGCATCATTGCTCCCGGGTCTGTCAGGGTTGGATGCCGCTCGACATTACAGGCCCGTGATTTAGCCTTTCCTGCACTCCTTTTAACCCCTGCGTATAGCCAAGAGAGTTATTTTCTGAGCTCAATCGCTTAATACTGATTTAGGATGGGAGAGACATGGACTAAATGAGAAATAAAGCTGTTTGCGATTGAGAGATTAAGGTGAGAAGAATCAGAAGAATACAGAATTAACTTATAACTTAATAATATTCTGTTACACCTTGACCTAAACATACTCAAATATGTGACCCTGGAGCACAAAACCAGTCATAACTAAATTATCGACTTTTCTTTTATGCCGAAAATCATTAGGATATTAAGATCATGTTCCATGAAGATATTCAGTAAATGTCCTACTGTAAATATATCAAACATGTGTTATTAGTGGTAACATGCATTGCTAAGGACTTTATTTGGACAACTTTAAAGGAGATTTTCTCAATATTTCGATTTTTTTGCACCCTCCAGATTTTCGAATCTCAGTATCTCAGCCAAATATTGTCATATCCTAACAAACCATACATCAATGGAAAGCGTATTTATTCAGCTTTCTCGGTTTCAAAAAATGTATGACTGGTTTTGTGGTCCAGGGTCACATATTTTCAAAATCACAGCCAATCAGATTGTTTTTATGTTCAAAAGGGATAGCGTCATTTGCATTTACATTCTGTCATCATTTAGTTATGTTGTTCCACATTTTGTATGCATTTTGCAGCACAAAAGAAGATATTCTTGAAAAATGAATGAAATTATGACGGTGTCCAATGTTGTTTTGGTCCCCATTGACGTTCATTAAATGAACAAAACAGTTTAAACATTCTTCAAAATATCTTCTAAGGCAGGGTTTTTTTAAACTTTATGATGCCAAGGACCCCCAAATATGATGAACCTTTATGAGGGTTAAAGTTTATCTATTTTTATGTACGAAAAAACATTTAAATAGTCAAATTTATTTAAAAAGCAAGATAAAGGGGACTATAGTGAGAAAAACTCACTAAAGATACTAAGCAAACATACAATTCTGCAATGTATACTGCAAGAAAGGAGAGAAACATGAAACAGAAATGAAAGTTAGAATATTCAGTAGACTTTATACATTTTTGCTTTGTCTTTTTATTCTGTGAAATTTTCTGGGGACCCCTTAGAACCTTCTGGAGGACCCCTGAGGGTCCCCGGACCCCAGTTTGAAAACACCTGTTCTAAGGCATACGGCTTGACAATAAAATAAAACAAGCAATCATAACAATGAGCACTTGGTGTTGGTCATCATGGGAATTTTGTCATGGTTCAGTCGTATTACAAAGGTTGTTATCTTTTCTATAAGTCTACAGTAAAATTGAAATGATCCCATTTAAATTCATCTACAACTGAGGTACACAGGGCAGTCTCCTATCAGTGTGGGACTCTGGGTAACTGCTGCGGTCTTCCTTCCCTGTACACTTCCTCCCAGGCGGGGCTCCGCTCAACACATGCTAGCACACACAGATCATTGGAAGTGACATGGCGAATTTGTGGCAATTTGTAGTAAATCTCCCTTTAATGATAGCGTTTCATTCTGCACCAAATGAGACTTGAGTGCATGTAAAATGGGGAAAGCTATTTAAGATGTAGCATTAGGCAGATGTCTGAGTGGATGTGGGTGAGTGTGTGTGAGATTGAACCCGCCGCCTCTCTCTCTCCCTCCCCTGTGGCCGTATCGCCGTGCCCCCTCTCCTGACTCGTCCTCCGCTCTTCATGTATGGAAATGGAAATCCATCATGCCCTTTACCCGTCTGCCTGCTCTGAGGGCCACAGCAATCTACATATTCCCCCACCCTTTCCCAACCTCTCCACGTAATCAATTTGCCTCCAGCGGAGCGAGGGAGATCCGGGTGGCAAACGACACGAAAAGCAATCTTTATCTCCAGCTTACAACCCCCCAACTGTCGACTGGCATTTATTCAATTTTCACCAGCTCCCTCTCTCTCGCTCCTTCTCAGTCTCGCTGAATTTGGCTGCGAAAGAGGAATGGGAAAGCTCGGTTTGTCCGGAGTGTGGAGTTTGTGGGATTTTGGTAAACACAGTGAATCATTTAAAACTGAGAATTTGGGGAATTCATACTGTAAAACATACACTCTAAAAAAAATGCTGGGTTAAAAATAAGCAATTGGGTTGTTTTAAGCAAACATTTAACCCAACCGCTGGGTTAAAACCACCCAATTGCTGGGTTAGTCCATTTTCAACCCAACTTGGGTGATTTTTAACCCAGCATTTTTTTTTTGAGTGTATATGGCACCAAAAATGGTTCTTGGCTCGTAATCATAGGGGAACCTTTTTTAGTGCTATATAGCACCAATTTTGGTGGTTCTTCAGCGGTTCTTTGACTAAGGTGCTATATAGCACCACTACCATATACAGAACATGTTAAGATATGGTGCTATATAGCACCACTACCATATACAGAACATGTTAAGATATGGTGCTATATAGCACCACTACCATATACAGAACATGTTAAGATATGGCGCTATATAACACCACTACCATATACAGAACATGTTAAGATATGGTGCTATATAGCACCGCTACCATATACAGAACATGTTAAGATATGGTGCTATATAGCACCACTACCATATACAGAACATGTTAAGATATGGTGCTATATAGCACCACTACCATATACAGAACATGTTAAGATATGGTGATATATAGCACCGCTACCATATACAGAACATGTTAAGATATGGCGCTATATAACACCACTACCATATACAGAACATGTTAAGATATGGTGCTATATAGCACCGCTACCATATACAGAACATGTTAAGATATGGTGCTATATAGCACCGCTACCATATACAGAACATGTTAAGATATGGTGCTATATAGCACCAAAAGTGGTTCCTCTATGATTACGACAAATAATAATTTTTGGTGCCATATAGAACCTTTTTTTAGAGTGTATGTATAAAGGGAGACATTAATGTGTATCCTAAAAAGTGTATTTTTAAGTGGCTTTGGACCAATATTTAAAGTAAATTATTTAATTATTATATACTATATCATTATTTATTTACAAAAATTTGATATTTTAATAATTCCTTTTGCATTGAGTACAATGTCAAGATAATTGGCAATACGGTAATTTTCCTTACACATGTCCTTTCGTTTTTTGGATCCTAGGCATCAAACATTTTAAACCCTCTACCTTATAGTATAACATCTCGAATTCACGTGTCTCACCCGGTTTTTCTTTCATTCTTTCATGGACTAACCCAGCAATTGGGTTGTTTTAAGCAAACATTTAACCCAAAAGCTGGGTTAAAACAAACCAATTGCTGGGTTAGTCAATTTTCAACCCAACTTGGGTTATTTTTAACCCAGCATTTTTTTAGAGTGTATATGGCACCAAAAATGGTTCTTGGCTCGTAATCATAGGGGAACATTTTTTTGTGCTATATAGCACCAATTTTGGTGCTTCAGTGGTTCTTCAGCGGTTCTTCAGCGGTTCTTTGACTAAGGTGCTATATAGCACCCCTACCATATACAGAACATGTTAAGATATGGTGCTATATAGCACCACTACCATATACAGAACATGTTAAGATATGGTGCTATATAGCACCCCTACCATATACAGAACATGTTAAGATATGGTGCTATATAGCACCCCTACCATATACAGAACATGTTAAGATATGGTGCTATATAGCACCAATACCATATAAAGAGCATGTTAAGATATGGTGCTATATAGCACCGCTACCATATACAGAACATGTTAAGATATGGTGATATATAGCACCGCTACCATATACAGAACATGTTAAGATATGGTGCTATATAACACCACTACCATATACAGAACATGTTAAGATATGGTGCTATATAGCACCGCTACCATATACAGAACATGTTAAGATATGGTGCTATATAGCACCAAAAGTGGTTCCTCTATGATTACGACGAAGAATAATTTTTGGTGCCATTTGGAACCATATAGAAAATAAGATATTTTAATAATTCCTTTTGTATTTAGTACAATTTTAGTACAATTTTTTTTTTACACAGGTCCTTTTGTTTTTTGGATCCATCAAACATTTTATAGTGTAACATCTCGAATTCACGTGTCTCACCCGGTTTTTCTTTCATTTGAGTACACAGAATCTTGCCTGAAGGTCCGTTTAAAATTCCAGTATTTTCACTGCAAAATCCATCCTGATTTATGCATTATTGTCTCCACACAAGCCTTAAATTAACTTGTGCGCTCCATATACCTACCATTACATAATATCCCCCAGGTCCAATAGTTCAGGTCCTGTGTGGCATCTCTAAAGTAGCAAAGAGTGTTTTTCTGCCATTGGCTTTCCATGCATGTCCCACTTCTGGGGAAAGTGTGTTTTGAGATACTAGGCCTTACAATGAGTGCAGAGGGGGCATTTAGAGCGCTACGGGGTATGAAGTGTATCTTAGTGTTGTTTTTTTGACATGAGGAGATGTGTGAGGTCACCGAGATTCACCGTGCCACGCCGGGCGGATTTATGATGCCGAGGAGTCTGTTTATTATCTCGCAAACAGCGCGCTGCCACCGATGGGGCAATTTATCCCCTCTCAAGGCCTGCTTTCCTGATTTGTGTTGTCTCTTTCTTCTCCTCTGTCTCATCTTTTCTCTCTGTCCCCTTCTCTTTCTTTCCTCCCCTGGCTGTCAGATCAATCATGTTGACTGCAGAAAAGGCGGGCTTCAGGCTTATTACCTGAGCGGAGGGGCGGGGCAAAGCTCCAAACCCCGCCTTCACCTGTCAATCATTACATTTGAGCCTCTTTAGCCAGTGCACACACTGTACTCCATCTGTCATAGCAGGACTCTTTTTCAAATCTGAATGAACACAAATAGGATCCATGTTCTCTTTTGCTCTTTGCCCCTTTTCTTTTGTCTTCTGCTGGACCAGACTTTCAGATTAAGGTCTCTCTGGTTGTGAATGCATGATTTAAAACAAACATGACAAGGGTGATGTTACCCTGTCATTGTTTCTCGGGTCATCATCACGCTGCTTCATAAACACCCGGCTCTTCAGCTAGAGTGACAGACAAGGGAAAAAAGCAAGAGAAAGCGATGGAAAGAGAGATGGCAGGAACGATATTAATGTTTCAGAGAGGAATCCGATTTGATATGTCTTTCCCTATTGTCGGTGGATGCTTTAGCCGCCCCGTTTAATAATTCCTGCCTTCCAATCAGTCATCCTCAATCCACAATGTCCACAAGGCAAAGATTCGATGTACAATCCACCCGCCAGACTCAAGAAGGAGTCGCCCCCCACCCTTTTTTTCTCCCTCTCTGCCATTCTCTTCCTCTTTAATACAATGTTTACAAGCCAGTGCATTGTCCTCAACATATTTCAAAGTCCTAAGTGCCCAAGGCGTTTCACTGACAAATCAAATAACCGCAAAATCATTTATTCCCTTCTGCCTTAGTCTAACTGCGGTGGGGGGATCAGGTCTGGATGGAAGCATCCATGAGAATGATTACTTCAATAAAAAAATTATAACCCAAATCTGCTTAGCAGTCGTACTTTTGGACAGTAATTGTTTCAAATACAGCATGACCCAGGGCTGCCTGGATTGAGTGGCGTAGAGGATGGGTTTGAAACTGCTCGCGTTTTCCATCTCCAGATGATTAAAAGTGTGATTTGTGTGGCTTTGTTCTCTTTTGTCTCAGCTGTCCTCTCGAAGGCCCATTCGGGTCCTAAGTGAGGCCAACAGGGGAGCGCTCAACGTGACTGAGCTAAAGTGAGTGTTGAAGGAGGAGACACATGTGGTCGGGTTCCTTAGGGGACAAAAGTTACATCTTCTCGAAATGACAGATCGCAGTTTCTGCTCAGTCTAAAGGTGATGGGTTTATAGCCAGTGCTGTGACACATGATCAAAATAGATCAGCCATCGTTCCAACAAGTTGCGCTCGCACATCACATCGAAATGAACGTCAGAGCACGTCAGCTGTGAACTTGTCCTCCTCGATGGCCATTTTGAGTCAATTCAAGTCTCATCGATTAGATGCAGGCGAAAAAGCACCATTGAGATGTTGACCTTGATATCAGAAGAGTGGTTTTTTTCTCAAAATTTGACATATGGTTTCCTCAATTTTGATCACGTGTTGGTTATAGCCATCTGAAGCATTTTATTGGTTATCGCCATCTCTCACGGTGTCTTTTTCCCCCCACAGCAAGAACCCATCACACAAGGACATCAATGCGGCTCCAGGCACACCGAAGGTAAGATGGCCACCGCCGTGGAGCCATTTTAAATCATTACGCTCACTGATAGGCTCAGCCACAATTAATGCCAATTAGAGTGAGACAAAGATGTTAAAAGAGTCTTGTGTAAAATAGAGTGGCCGCCAACTTCTGGCTTTGTAATTTACTTACAGCTTTCAATGTTTCCTGACTGCTTATTCGAAAAGACCTGGACATGGAAAATGATACCAATGTTTTTTGGTCTCATTGTCTTAAAAGGAGGAAGAGGCCAAGCGTATTTCCCTAATTAAATTTCCATCCACATCAATTGGATTATGCAGTGCAATCACCACAAGATTCACTAGAGAGTTTTAATGCGCTATAAACAGTTGTATTTCATTTCCATGTTAAACGGATAGTTCACCCACAAATGAAACTTGCCCTCAAAGATATTTTTCAAATGTTGTTTTTTGTCCTTACAATGAAAGTCCATTGTTCTTTTGGACCGAAATAATTAAAAACATTCTTCAAAATATCCACAAAAGAAAGAAAGTCACACAAGTAAGGGTGAGTGAATGATGAAAGAATTGTCATTTTTGGGTGAGCTATCGCTTTAAGCACGAATATGCCATAACTTTAAAGAGGAAGAACTGACAGGATGATATGACATTGTGAGTGGAGAGTATTGAGCATTTCACATTCAGTTTTTATGATGCCGTGAACCTTTGCAAATGCCAGAAATACCGACCTCGCATTGACTACAGTGACTATTTGAGATATATTTTACTTTGTCCCAGAATAAATGCATATTCCTTGGTGAAGAAATGAACAGTTCAACAAGAACAGGGTTTCCGCGGGGTCTTAAAAAGTTTAAAGAAGTCTAGAATTTCAAAATCAAATTTTTAGGCCTTAAAAAGCCTTAAATTCGCTGAAGTATTCTGTTCTAGGTCTTCAATAATTTTAAACAGGTCTTAATTTTCCTACGTCCATGTAACGTTACCTCTAATGCTCATTGAAATCCTGCAGCACTTCAAATAGTCCAAATATAATTCGCTGTAATACGACTACAAATGAGACCAATATGCAGCTTATATTGCAGCCAATCAGCTTTAGTGTCTCTTTCAGATTGTACCACAGATGCATAAAACAGATTTTATTCTTCAGCTAATAGTCCTCCGGTTTTTCGTGTGTCTGCGATTACTAAATATAATGAAAAATCAACATGCATTTTTTTTTTGAGATCCTGCATTATTTTTTAACCAAAATAAACAAGATTTATGTATTTTGTTTTTTTATTATTGTCATGTGTAGCTATTGTGCATTTAACATGATACATAATATGGTGAATGTGGTGTCCTAATTATGAAAAAAAAAAAAAAGCAAATGATAATTTCTGGAAATTACCACCTCAAAATCTGTCATTTTGATCTCAAAAATCACCACAAAAAAAAGTTACGCAATCCTGGTGGGATTGAGCTATGAGGAAGTGCAAGTTTATCGATTTGTTCAATTTGAATACATTAATTTACTTTACAAGTAAATTTGTGACTGCATTTCCTTTAAATTTCATTCATAATGGTCTTAAAAAGGTCTCAAAAAAGTCTTAAATTTGACTTGGTGAAACCTGCAGACACCCTGAAGAATGCCGATGATAAACGTACCATCTACGCATGATTGTCCCTCATTCCAGAGGGCAAACCCTTTGGTTCGGACCCACAGTTGGAGAATATGGGAAAAAAGCATGGGAGCCAGAAGACATGGGAGCGGGTTAGAGAACGGGCCGTGTGAGGCGTGACTGAGCATTCTATAGCGCACACTTAGTATTCCGTAGGAGTGTGTGGAAAATGAAGAGGCTAGCTAGGATGGTGGAGGGGGTCCATGCTTTTCCTTTAAAAGACGGCAAGCAGGCAGATCTGGCCCAGCTCGCTAGTTCTAAAGGGGATTAACCCCGGGCCGAGTTGGCCCGTCTTCACCCCTCTCTCAAGCCGCCATTGCCATAGCGACTCCATGCCAGTCTGTGCGGCTCCTAATCCAACGGGGCGAAGGCCAACGGTAGGCGGCACAGTTACCATGCTAACATCTGCAGCGCTGCCACTGCTAATTGACTTTTTAGGTATTTTAGAGGAATTTGAGCGTTTCAAAAGGAATTGAATCATATAAATGATTAGATGTAAACAGAGGTGGACAGTAGTGTATTATTACTTTCTACTCAAGTACATTTTTCAAGTATATATTTTATCAGTTTTTTTTGGGGGGGGGGGGTTTACTTCACTACATTCCAAAGCATACTTTATGATGTCATTCATTTTACTTCACTACATTCCAAAGCATACTTTATGATGTCATTCATTTTACTTCACTACATTCCAAAGCATACTTTATGATGTCATACATTTTACTTCACTACATTCCATAAATAAAAGTAGTTTTTTTTACCTTGAATACTTAATTACATTAAAAATATAGTACTTTCTTACTTGTACTGAAGTAAAATTTTAATTAATTTTACTTGAGTAAAAGTATACAATACTACATTTTAATGTAATAAAATATTAAATGATATTCAATATGGAACATGGAACAGTAAAAAGTACAATATTATATTTTGGAAGGTTGTGAAGTAAACGGTTTCCAAAGAAAAACACTGATACATATACTTGAAAAATTAAATGTCTTGGAAAGTAAAAATACTTCACTACTGTCCACCTCTGGATGTAAATGATTTTATTGTAGCTTGGTGTCACTAGCATAGATAGTTAAACATTATTAAAGTGCTATATTTATGAAACTTAAACCTTTTAGCAAAAAATTATGAATGGTACACTACCGTTGAAAAGTTTGGGTTGTTTTTTATTTTTTAGAAGAAATTAATACAAAAGTGGCCAGAATTACTAAACAGAGCAAATTAGCACAATTCCATAAAAGCGTCGATGGGGATGAACAGTTTTGCACGAGATCTTCTGACGACGCGCAAATTAATGAACACAGTCACAGACATGACCAACACAATCTACCAGTTAACGCCTGGTTTAAGACATTTTTGGGCGTTAAATAATGGTGCAAACACCAGTAAATTGACAAGCGCAAACCTTGTAAATCATAATATATAAATATTCTCCTTCCATAAGTTTTGCGTCTGAAAGGGAAACTCCTACAAATGCATATGCAATAAGATCAGCTGCACAAAAAACCCTGTCCACGCCTTTTCAGCGCTAAATTATCACTGCGTGTCTTTAGTAACTCCTGATAGTAGTTTTTTAATGCCAAAAGAGGGTTTGCGCTGGCGTGAACTGTTTGTAAATTTGGCACCAAATCAGCATGATTTATGAAGGATCATGTGACACCGAAGACTGGAGTAATGATGCTAAAAATTCTGCATTTTTACTGTATTTTTGATCAAATAAATGCAGCCTTTGTGAGCATATGAGAATTAAAAAAAAATCTAATAATAATCTTCCCAAACCCAAACTTTTGAACAGCGGTGCATAACCTTTATCATTACATTGCATGCATTTTTTTACTATTTTATTTATTATAACATATTAAATTCAAATGCACCAAACGAGCCGTTCATGTGTTATAAGAATCAGAAAGAGCTTTATTGCCAAGTGTGCTTGCACACACAAGGAATTTTTCTTGGTGCTGAAGCTTCCAGTGCACATATATAGTAGTAATACAATTCTAAGAATAAAAATATGAAAAATAGTATAAAAAATATAAGGTCACAATTACGTTTAGTGAGAATAAACATTTACAGATTATGAACATATTTACAGTTTTTGAGTAGTATGAATATATAAATATAAATAATCTCCTGAGTTTAGAGGATTGCACTAAACAGTCAGAGTATTGCATTAATTCTCAGAGTATTGCATTAATTCTCAGAGTATTGCATTAATTCTCGAGTATTGCATTAATTCTCAGAGTATTGCATTAATTCTCAGAGTATTGCATTAATTCTCAGAGTATTGCATTAATTCTCAGAGTATTGCATTGATTCTCAGAGTATTGCATTAATTCTCGAGTATTGCATTAATTCTCAGAGTATTGCATTAATTCTCAGAGTATTGCATTAATTCTCGAGTATTGCATTAATTCTCAGAGTATTGCATTAATTCTCAGAGTATTGCATTAATTCTCAGAGTATTGCATTAATTCTCAGAGTATTGCATTAATTCTCAGAGTATTGCATTAATTCTCAGAGTATTGCATTAATTCTCAGAGTATTGCATTAATTCTCGAGTATTGCATTAATTCTCAGAGTATTGCATTAATTCTCAGAGTATTGCATTAATTCTCGAGTATTGCATTAATTCTCAGAGTATTGCATTAATTCTCGAGTATTGCATTAATTCTCAGAGTATTGCATTAATTCTCGAGTATTGCATTAATTCTCAGAGTATTGCATTAATTCTAATTGGACAATGAAAGAGTTAAACATCACACACATACAGTAGACTCATGTAAACACTTACTCACTCTCTGGCACACTCCCCGAGCTCCAAAGGTTTTGAGATCACAAATAAATTGTTTCCTGACCTTGCGATTCAAAGGCATAAGGAGCCATGCATAATGTCTAATTTACTGTCCCCATAGAGAGAGGCTGCCATTTTTCACGTATTAATATTAGATTACAGTTGTCAGCCACTAAAGCAGCTACACCTCCTCTCACTCTGATTAATCAGAGCAGATTGTAAATACAAATATTTTATAGCCGCCTCATAAAAGCAGGACGGAGATCAAGACTCTGGGGAAAGTAAGCAGTGTTTCCCCTTCCCCCTTTCCTCAGTCATTTGAGAAATTAAGTCAATTAGGTTTTCAGAAGGACAGGCCTGGTGCGTTTATAAGGTGATCAAAGTGTCTCTTTTTCTCTGTCAAAGCGTCCATTACTCTAAACACTGATGTCCTGTCAACACACATAGAGTTTGGAGCCGAAGTGGCAGTTAATGGTTATCTGTCAACATTTGTTCACATCAGTCACATTGTTTCAACACACTGGTTTTGGAGTTGTTGCGTGCATGCATGTGTGTGTGTGTGTGTGTGTGTGTGTTTTGTAACCGGCTACAGCACCATCAGTTCTGTGGATGACACGTTTGTCTAGCGGATGGCTGCTCACCTCTTTCTCTTGGTTTTTGTGTCTCTCTCTCTCTCTCTAGTCTCTCCTGTTGTCAGTGCACATCAAACGTGAGGGCGAGTCTCCAGTTGTGTCCCCGCTCTCCTCTGATGAAGCTCACCATTCTGACAGATACCAGGTGAGACTGCAAACCTCACGCAGAGAGTCTTGTCACAGGTGCAGACTGACAGACTGTGCAGTTCTGACACTCTGAGCACAACTCCACACACACACACACACACACACACAGAGAGAGAGACCGCTGAAACCCTCAACTCTCATGCAGCACTTCATTTCCCTGGGTTTTAGCTGGTTGAGAGTGTCTCGCTGTGTGGGAGTTTTAAATTGAAGGAAATCTAAAAGTTGGTGCTTTACCTGAGATGTTATACATTGAACATTGAATTTTTGTCAACAGGAAGTGAAGACATAAATAAAGAACCATTTCTAAAGTGTAGTATGGGAACGGACAGAATTTTTACCGTAGAACGAAAATGCTCTTTAAAGGATTAGTTCACGTCAAAATGAAAATGTGCTGATAGTTTACTCACCCCCATCTCATCTCAAGATGTTCAAGTCTTGAAGTTTTTTGAGGAAAACATTCTAGGATTTTTCTGCACATAATGGACTTCAATGGGAACCAACGGTTGAAGGTCCAAATCAATGCAGTTTCAAAGGAAGGGCTTCAGAGGCTCTGCACAATCCCAGACGAGGAATAGGGTCTGATCTATTTTTCAAAAAAAATGTAAATGCATATACTTTTTAACCACAAATGCTCGACTTCTGTGTTGTGCTTCTTCATGACGTATGACGTCATCACGTCGGAAAGGTCACACATGAAGTAGTTGGAAATAAAGACCCATTGCTGAAAAACTCCACCTCATGTTCTCCTCCAACTTTAAAATTGTCCGACATCGTTGTTTCACCTTTATTTGTGTAAAGGCCGTTTGATTTAGTCTTTGTACTTTCGTTTTAACACTGCACTCTAAAAAATGCTGGGTTAAAAACAACCCAAGTTGGGCTGAAAATGGACTAACTCAGCAATTGGGTTGTTTTAACCCAGGGAATGGGCTGTTTTAACCCAGCGAATGGGCTGTTTTAACCCAGCGAATGGGCTGTTTTAACCCAGCGAATGGGTTGTTTTAACCCAGGGAATGGGCTGTTTTAACCCAGCGAATGGGTTGTTTTAACCCAGGGAATGGGCTGTTTTAACCCAGCGAATGGGTTGTTTTAACCCAGCGAATGGGTTGTTTTAACCCAGCGAATTGTTTGTTTTAACCCAGCGAATGGGTTGTTTTAACCCAGTGAATGGGCTGTTTTAACCCAGCGAATTGGTTTGTTTTAACCCAGCGAATGGGCTGTTTTAACCCAGCGACTGGGCTGTTTTAACCCAGCGAATTGGGTTGTTTTAACCCAGCGAATGTGTTGTTTTAACCCAGCAATTGGTTTGTTTTAACCCAGGGAATGGGCTGTTTTAACCCAGCGAATGGGCTGTTTTAACCCAGCGAATGGGCTGTTTTAACCCAGCGAATGGGTTGTTTTAACCCAGGGAATGGGCTGTTTTAACCCAGCGAATGGGTTGTTTTAACCCAGGGAATGGGCTGTTTTAACCCAGCGAATGGGTTGTTTTAACCCAGCGAATGGGTTGTTTTAACCCAGCGAATTGTTTGTTTTAACCCAGCGAATGGGTTGTTTTAACCCAGTGAATGGGCTGTTTTAACCCAGCGAATTGGTTTGTTTTAACCCAGCGAATGGGCTGTTTTAACCCAGCGACTGGGCTGTTTTAACCCAGCGAATTGGGTTGTTTTAACCCAGCGAATGTGTTGTTTTAACCCAGCAATTGGGTTGTTTTAACCCAGCAATTGGGTTGTTTTAACCCAGCGAATGGGTTGTTTTAACCCAGCGAATGGGTTGTTTTAACCCAGCGAATTCGTTGTTTTAACTCAGTGAATGGGCTGTTTTAACCCAGCGAATGGGTTGTTTTAACCCAGCGAATTCGTTGTTTTAACTCAGTGAATGGGCTGTTTTAACCCAGCAATTGGGTTGTTTTAACCTAGTGAATGGGTCGTTTTAACCCAGTGGTTGGGTTAAATGTTTGCTTAAAACAACCCAATCGCATTTTTTGGAGTGTGGGTCGGTACTTTCACCTACGTGACCTTTCCAACGTGATGGCGTATATAAATTTTTTTCAAAAATGTCAGATGGTTTGTCTAGATCAGACTTTATTCCTCGTCTGGGATCAGAGCCTCTGAAGCCCTTCCTTTGAAACTGCATTGATTTGGACCTTCAACCATTGGGTCCCATTGAAGTCCATTATGTGCAGAAAAATCCAGGAACGTTTTCCTCAAAACACGTTGTTTCTTTTCGGCTTTCTCATCCTTTAAAATGGCAAAAATGCTTTTGAAGGACATCCCATATCAATTTATTTTGGCCTTGCAGTTCAGTTTAACAGTAAATGTTTTAAATATAATGATTTTGGCACCATAAGGGAAACATCAAGTACATTTCTCTTTGAAAATGAAAATATGTCAAAACGCGTCAAATAGCAGGAAAGAAGTCTATAGAATAATGTGTGCATCCAGTTGTTCTCCTCCATCTTATCCCAGGCTGGGATCTGACTGCTGGATGTATTAATACAGGCCGGGATCTGTTCGGCTAATCTCCAGCCTCAGGTTTACTCAGGCTGTAATGTGTGTTCTGCTCTGATATGTAATCATCCATAGTTTAACCCTAGGCTAATCTACGCTGCCCCCGAGCCCCGGATATCATCTCTGTGCTCCAGTGTCCTTGACATGTTTGTTTTCTTCCTGCTTTCCCCCTGGAGCCGTGGCTCTGTGGGACATTTTGCTTTTCTATCAGTCCCTCAATCCTAGAAGTAAGAGAATTCCTCAATTAAAACAATATCCGGACAAGTCATTGCACATCAAGGCCCTCCTGCATGGTCCTGATAAGTCTGATTGCCTCTAACATTACAAAACTAAAAGTAATTACTGATATGTAATGATTGTCAAGAGGCTTAAAAAACACATTGACAAGCAAGGAGTTTTGCAGAACTTCTCATTAGTGAAGATACTCATGCTAATGATGCATTTTCCCTAAAACTCATGATGTTCTTTTGTAACCTAATCTGCCCGGTGTGGACACAAAGGGACATTAACACAGAATATCATCATAAAATAGACTGACTGTCAACAGTAATGGCTCAAGATCTTCTGAAGGGCCTTCCTATACATGAGCCAATGTTAGGGCAGTTTGAAGCTGTGCCCAACTTACCCCCACTGTGGTCAGCAGTATGCTAATTCTGTAATGGGGCTTACAGAGGACGGCGATGTTAATGAGGTCCTAAATGGAGTTGTGCTTGTATTAAAGTTATCCTAAAAAATGGAATAGGCATTTTTATATCAAATAATCAATGGGTGCTTTCTGAAAGGTTCAAATGTTAGCAATAATTTGTAACTTTGTGAGAATATTAAAGAATATTTTAATAAATAATACTATATATATATATATATATATATATTACGCACAGAGAAAAAGGGTGTCAAAATTGTAGCTTTAAGGGTACAACAGCTTGTCACTGGGGCAGTACCAGTGGCAAAAGGACATATTTGTGTACCTTTTTTACTCCTAAAAGGTGCATATTAGTATTATTAGCATGACAAAACTAGTTGCAATATCAACACTAAAATGCGCCAAAATTTAAAAATCTTTGGAAGATATCACTGAACATTTATTTAACCATAGCAAAAGTAAATTTCTTGAAGTTAATTTTTCATCTCTGTTTTTTGTGTTTATTTAAAATTAGACAAATCTGATATTATTGTAATCTTCTATCTGTTATTTAATAGTTGTTTAAAGCTGATCTAACAGCAGAAGACACGAGCCGGGGTTAATCCCAGATGAGCAGGCGGGGCATGTTGTCACAATGAGCCCCTTATTATTACAAATATGATATTATATTCTATACTTTTATGAATTCTATTGAGATACCATGAGAAAAAGGTGAATAATGACATTTTTCTGAAATTATTAGTAATTATTATGTTTTGAACTGTGATGTTTTGAGGTGTGTTTGTTGTCAAACTAAAGTATGTATACATATATATATTAAAAAAAAAATTAAAAACACACACACACATACACACACACACACACACATACACACACATATATATATATATATATATATATATATATATATATATATATATATATATATATATATATATATATATATATATATATATATATATATATATATATATATATATATATATATATATATATGTGTGTGTGTGTGTGTGTATGTGTGTGTGTGTGTATGTGTGTGTGTTTTTAATGATTAAATAATGCCATTATTTTATCCCAAAAAGTTAATAATATTGTATTTAATTGACAAAATATTTCTCTATTAGATCAAATAACATTCGAATCTGTCATATGCTCACGTTATAATGTACCCACCTATGGGGCATGTTGTCACATTTCACTTCCATTCTTTCGGGGTAAATCAAGAAAAAAGTATACACTGTATTAATGAAACAAAACCACATAATTGTACTAGACATGTGTGAAATTATAATACTCTGAACCCCAAGTGGATTTACACAAACTGAGAAAGTAAAAAAGTGTTAGGTTGTGCTCCGCTCTCCTACAACTACGAGTTTGTGGTAAAAAAAAAAGGTACAAATATGTCCTTTTTTAAAGAATACTGCCCCAGTGACAAACTGTTGCACCCCTAAAGGTAGGCCTACAATTTTGACACCTTTTTTCTCTGTGTATACTTGAATTGTTTTGTCAGATGTTGTGCAGTCTTTTTAGAATATCTCTTTTTCTAACACAAAATAGCCTTAATCACAGTCACAAGTTTCATATCTTACATGTCATACTTATTATTGTTATTATTATAGTGACTGCGGTATAGTTTTAAGCCAGAAGAGTTTGTTTTGACCGTCAAATGAACAGAGCACGGGTCATTTTTTAATACTGCTGCGCCCCAGTGGCGAAAGACGGAACTGCGTCACTCTCAACTTTTCCCTCTGAGGTGACGCTCGATCACGTGACCGGTAGCAACATGGCGGCCATGGCGCGCTGAGACGAACTGCTCTAGTGAGCCTAACATTTCCAATCCTCATTCATCCGCCTTAAATTGATTATTGAGAGTCCTATCGGCGTTTTGAAGAAGAGTTATCCGGGCTTCATGCTTTAGTAGACCAAATGAGTTTCGTGGAGTCGTGGCGTTTGCAATGGAAGAGGAGTTGCAGAGCAGTGGCAAAAGAGAAGTAGGTTTTGTTTACATTTGGACATCAGGGATGAGCTGCAGAATCCAGCGCAATCTAGCTTTACGCGCTTCTTTAAAGCCCTCAGAAAGAAGTGATCAATAAACTTACATGACTGACAGATTTTTCCTTGTTCTCTTTTTTCACCTGCAGACATTTTTACGAGTGCGAGCTAACAGGCAAACACGATTGAATGGTATGTATGTGTTCTCCCTGCAACAAGAGACTGTTTATATGTATATATTTATTATATATTATGTGACATATGCTTTTAAGAACGTGGTTGTCATCCATTTTATGATGCTTTAATACTTTATATCAATTGGAGGTAATATATGGAAAACTTTCCTTTACCCAGCAGCCTCTTGATTGGTGTTTTATTAGTATTATTTAGTATTATTGTTATTATTTTGGCATCAATAGTAAGCTGCTATATTAAGTTAAACACACTTTATTTTACGGTGTCATTGTTACAGTGTAATTATATATTTAAGTACTGAGTAAGATTAAATAACTACATGTACTTACTATTTAGGGTAATTATGCTTAATTTACTGTTATTACTATGGTAAGTACAAGGGCATGTCTTCCTCTATTATTTTGATGTTTATTACTATCATTAATATTATTATTAATGTTCATATATGTATAATTATTTATGTTCATTATTTATGTTAATATATTCCTAGCTTTGGCAATATTGTATGATTTACATTCATGCCAATAAAGCAATTTTGAATTAACAAGGACACTGTAAAATAAAGTGGTACCCATTAAACTAATATTTAATTAACAGTGCTGCATCATGCAGTAATATTTGATGGAAAAAATGCTCTTATTTGTTTAATTTAATATTTGGAGATAGGTCTTGTCATCTTTTAAAACAAGTGGTATGATAAATAATCAATGTTTGTAATAACGCTGTCATAAATACATGACAACTGATCGATACACGATATGCTGATTGGGTTTTGGTTCGACCGATTATAAGCTTTACCTGAAAAAATAAAACCTGAAGACTTCTCATGCTGGTATAAACGGATCTCAGTGAGTCTAGTCATTTGGTATGGTTACCGAACCCCATCCCATAGTCATTAGTGTGTGTGTGTGTGTGTGTGTGTGTGATGGAGCTGCTGCACCCGTGGGGAGGGTTAGTGTGAGCTGGGAGCTTTCTGACCTGAGGCCAGTTGTTATTCTGGGTGCCAGTGACCGTCTGGCACAAACGAGGAGTTTCTCACCTCTCAGGGTTCATCAGCCAAATGCTCATCAGCTCTGGCGTCTGTCATATGGCCTTGCCAGAAGCTTGACATCCATATCAACCTCAGCATCCATGCCATATGGCGGACGATCTACATTAATCCGGATAGATTTGAAAACGGAGTACCTCTTTGTCCACAGTAACGTTTCCAAAAGTTTCTCATCCACACTGAAACGTCATTACAAGCCAAATTCTCCTTACTGCGCATGCATGAAACCTCATAAAAGCTCACTGAGATGATACAAGTCATCACACAATTCTTTTGGCAGGATCATTTTATTTAAAGGGTTAGTTCACCCAAAAATGAAAATTTTACCCTCATGTCGTTCAACACCCGTAAGACCTCCGTTCATCTTCAGAACACAAATGAAGATATTTTAGTTGAAATCTGATGGCTCTGAAAGGCGTCCATTGGCTCAATGCACTTTACTCTCTCAAGACCCTTAAAAGGCACTAAAGACGTCGTTACAAAGTCCATCTCACTACAGTGGTTCAGTGAATCATGATTCGGATCGCGTGTCAAACCGCCAAACTGCTGAATCGACTCACTGATTCATAACGCTTCGAAGCTTCATGAGGCCGTGTTTTGAAAGCGTCATCACTATGTAAGTCGTTATTTAGGGTTTTTTTGCGCACAAAAACTATTATCGCCTCTTCATAAAGTTATTGTAGAACCACTGTAATGAGGTGGACTTTGTAACGACGTCTTTAGTGCCTTTTAAGGGTCTTGAGAGTGAACCGTGCCATTGTGCCAATGGAGGCCTTTCAGAGCCATCAGATTTCAACTAAAATATCTTCATTTGTGTTCTGAAGATGAACGGAGGTCTGATGGGTGTCGAACGACATGAGGGTAAGTAATTAATAACAGAATTTTCATTTTTGGGTGAACTAACCCTTTAACAAAATATCCCGGTCGCACTCGGTCAACCATTATGTTTGGTCTAAAACGCAACTCCACTCGTGTTTTGCTGCAGGACAGCAAGTAAATTTTCTGTCATCTTTGCAGGACTGTGATATGAAGTGTGCAAAGTAAAATATTTTAGCAACTGTGTGAAAGTGAATAGCACATAACTCTTCCACAATAGCGGTATAAACATACATATATATTGGGATAATATGCGTCACGTGACTAAAAATGCGTCTAGGCCTGTCGCAATAATCAATATATCGATATAGCGCACAATATATGTACATGACCTCGATAATTTTTTTGTGACGCAATATATCGCCCATTATGTTTATATGATAATGAATGTCACCAACATTTTACTGAATTGTGCCGTCATGTATGTTTTCCGTGAAAGTGGTTCTCGGGCAGTTTCTTCATACACAGAGCGGTTATCAACAGGTGAAGAAAAAGCAAGATTTGAGGCGTTCTAGTGTTTTCCTCACAACTACTGACAGTTTGGAAGAATAAGCCCAAATGGACTCGATTTCAAAGCCACAATCCCCTGTTCCGCTGCACATATAAATGTCAACGAGTGCTAAAGCCGTTTCACAAGCGAAAATGCTTATTTACTATTTATTTATTTTTAATTTAGGATAATATATTTTTTACCCTTAATTTCCATGATCTAAAGAATTAAAAGGTTGTCATTTGAAAGTGTGTAGGTCTACTTGTTTGAATAAATCCGGCAAGCCACCATTAAACTTTACTATAATAAAAAAAAACATAATTTAGTAGGGATGCACCGATATGAACATTTTGGCCGATACCGATAACCGATAATTCTTAATATTTGACAGCCGATAACCGATATATTGGCCGATAAATCTAAATACAAATTTTAATAAACTCTGAGAGCCTGATTACAAAAACAAAAGGCTCACCATTAAAAGCCATGTCCCAAACACTTCAACATAAATCAAACCTATACACTACAGTAGCCTATTTGAACCAGTGTGAGATTCCTTACCTTTTCAAATTAATTTTACACTCCTATGGCCAAACATTTTTTTTAACACTTTACAATAAGGTTTAATTTTTGTTAGTATTAGTTAACCAACAATGAATGAACAATACTTCAACAGGATTTATTAATTTTAGTTCAAGTTAATCTCAACATATTCAGACCCAAAGTTGTGTCTTTTAACATTAGGTATGAACTGTGAATGGACTGTTACAAAACACAAACATTTTATTACTAAAAGAAACAAAGGTTATTGCTCTCTGTTTGTTCATGATAGTTAATGCATTCATAAAATGAGACCTTATTTGTAAAATGTTACCAAAAATTATATTGTCTAAAAAATAAAAATAATATACCTAAATAATGCAAACAAGTAATTGAACAGCATTACTTAGGCTGCATAATAAAGAATCAGAATGCACGTGCATGAAATAACCTCCGCACAGACGATAAAGAAATGGTTTTAATCAAACCATATTGTTGATGGAAATGATACGAGAACAATAAAAGTGCTAAATATAAAAAATAATGCTTCTGTGTTTTTGAAAAAAAAATATGTTTAATATTACAGTAATAGTAAACATCTGTAATATTAGTCTAGTCTATTAGGAATAATGTTGCTGTTTGAGAGCGCGCTGAAGCTGGAGAGAATGAACGAACAACCATAAACTGAAGCGCTTAGAAGTTTAATTAACAACTAAACGCATCATATATGAGAACAATCAGATATTTATACAAAATAAATATAATATTACAACTTATATTAGCACAAAATCACGCATAGGTGAAGGGTTATAACTCCTGTGGATGCTCTTCCCCTGTTTGAGAGCGCGTGCTGAAGCTGAAGATGATCACCGGTACAGTGAAGCACTGCGGGTTATTGACTTAACCAAACACATCCTATATGACTTTAATCAGATGTTTATACTACAAAAACGTAATATTACGACTTACATATGCTTAAAATGACGCGAATGCACAAGCGAACTTGACTGTGCTGGTCAGAATGCGTTGTTGACGCTTCCCACAACAGCGCGCTGAAAAACAACTAAACCCAGAGAATTCACTACGTTTTATAACAGAAATATTCTCATTGCAGTGTTATGTATAGGACAGTCCCAGTAGTTATTAATGCTGTGCATTTCTGTTTGAAATGCGCGCGCCGGTACAATGAAGTGCTTTACTGCATCGTTAATTAACTCAACCAAACGCATCCTATATGGGATTATATACACAAAATAATAAATATAATATTACAACTTACAATGGCACAAAAGGCTGTGAATGCACAAGCAAACTTGACTGTGCTCGTCATGAAGGTGTAACTCCGTGGGCGCGCGCTGAAGCTAAAGACCGGTACAATGAAGTGCTTTACTGCATCGTTTATTAACTCAACCAAACGCATCCTATATGATATTACATACACAGAATAATAATAAATATAATATTACAACTTACAATGGCACAAAAGGCTGTGAATGCACAAGCGAACTTGACTGTGCTCGTCATGAAGGTGTAACTCCGTGGGCGCGCTCTTCCCTCAACAAACGCGCTGAAACACAACGCTCTTTTACAGCCTATTCTATTCTCATTATCATTTTATGTAGATTATAGAAGACTTGCGCTGCACATGTTTCACATAACTGTATTTTCCTTTTCGAAGTGATTCCAAACATATTTAGAGCAATTCAAACCCATCATGGTGGACAGCGCGTCCGTCTCAGCTGAAGGAAATAATACATTATCTATCGGCTTGACTATATCGGTCAAATTTTCTTATTGGACCGATAACGATAACATCAAAAATAATCATTTATCGGCCGATAACGATATGTTGCCGATATATCGTGCATCCCTATAATTTAGTGTAATATAAGTGTTTGTATACAAATCAGAATTATAGTAGGCTACACCTGACTCCCATAGTTTACAGCATTAGCTCAGAGGTTGTTTTCCTTGAGAACATTTGCCATGTATTATACCTGATATGCATCTAAAAGAATCGATATCGAATCGAAGCTATTGTGAAATTTGTGTCAATACCCAGCCCTAGTAGTTAGTATAGTTTATGGCCACCTGTGTTTTTGCACTTCCCTTGACTGTAGCGCCTGCCCAAGCAGAGAATCTCCTTAACTCTTGGTTTTTTCATGTGTCAACAGTCGATGACCTCTGCTGGTGCAGGCGCTACGCCAAGGAAAGTTTCAAAAGTCCCCCAAACCCAGTGCCCAGAGGAGTGCCCCTAGCCCCTTGCTGCCTGCGGCATGGTAAGACCCCTCCCCGTTTATCGCAGCCGCAGGCACCATAAGGGTAAATGGGGCTGCCTTTGTTTAAACCCGATCCCGTATTAATGTATATCACCTCTCATCTGAGACACTGTGATTTCAGAGTGAGGGGCCGGCTGTAAAAACTCCTGCCGTGCCTAATTAATCTGCCTTTTTCCTGCTATTTAATGACGCCCGTCTCCCCCACATTACTGTCAATGTGGCCGGTGCTTCTCTCTCTTCTCCTGGAGGTAATGGCAGAAGCTCTCGCCTTTCCTCCTCCAGTCCCCCTCGGCCCCATTCGCAATCACAGCCACCTAAAAATTAATGTCCCCACACGCCATTTGCAGTTAAGAAAAAGCGACAGAGACTTACGGCGCAATAGACGCTGTTCTGCTGTGTTAAATTTCTAATTATGTGCTCGGGGAGGGGGAAGAGCGAGAGATCCAAGCCCTGGCCCTTTCGTGCTCATCACCGATGTAACCAGGAGGAATTGGTGTCTGGGTGCAAAGGTCTAATGGACAGAGTTCACCTCTGAGCCCTGTCACGTCACTGTCGTGTTTTGCGACCCGTGTTTCTTGCCTCAGTAAAATCCGTGGCTTGAGAGACTAGCCTCGAGCTAAATCTGTAAAGGATCCTGATCTGTGTAGGGTTTTTGAATGCTCTTTTTTCCCTTCTTGACTCTGTGAATCCTTGTTCAACCACATAGCTGTTGTTCCCATGTCTATACATGCGGTCAAATAAAATAGTAATTTTAATTAAATACAGTGGTGGCCAAAATTATTAAAACACCTGACAGATCCAAAACATGATGGTTGCTCTGACCATCAAATATCAGATGAAGTGAGTCGCACTGTTTTTATCCACTTTTAACTTTAATATTTGGTATGTCCAGCTTTTGCAGCACATCTCTCTGGCATAGTGTCAATATATTTCCTCTGAGAACTTGCACTAATGTTATCCCATGCCTTCTCCATCTGAAGCCAAAGGCTTTCCTTTGAATGTACAATAGATCTGTCCAGTTTATTTCCAAATGTGCTCGATGGGGTTGAGGTACTGACTTTGAGGGGGCCAGTCCATCATTTTCAGTGTCCAGCAGATTCCTTCCGTCGCAGGCAGTTCGGGCAATAGTTCATTGTCCTCTTGGAAAATAAATCCCAGATGCTAAAGGCCTTTGCACACTTTCGCATACGAAATTTTCGCACGTCAAAAAATTTATTCGACCTCACGTTATGTCAATCACGCTTGCACACTGCCTCCAAAACTTTCGTCCGTCAAAAAGAAAAATCGGAACAGGTTCGATTTTCTGCGTTTTTCGCATCCGTTATTTCCATCTACAGTGCTGATGCCCAAACTAAAACTGCTGCCAATGCTGGTGAATGAATCGCCAGTGCTCAGATACCTACAATTTTATATACAAATATTATTGTATCAAAAATACTACAAATATCAGTGTGCAAGGTCTCTGTGCGTGCCAAATTTTTTGGATCACGAATACGAAAAAATGCATGCGTACTCAGTGTGCAAAGGCCTTAAGTGTTCTAATCATTTTGGCCACCACTCTATATATTAATTTAATTACATAATTATCATTACAAAGGGCAAAAATTAGAATTTAAGTGAAAATTTCATTTGGATTTTGGCAGCATTCATGTTGATTTTATCATCGCCTGTTCCACGGATTATGTTTGTGGTATTTATTATGGTCACTTTGCTCCATTGATTTATCACATGGTGTCTCTCTTTTCTCTTGTGCTGCAGCCCGGATCGGGAAGATGAAGCGCCGGAAGCCCGAGGATGGACAGGTATGTCCACTGTGCAGCGCCCCGCTGGCAGGGACAGAGGAGGAAATGAGTAGGCATGTGGAACAATGTCTGTTCAAGGTAGCTTCATAAACCCAGAGATCTGGGCCTCTGAACCTCCTCTAGAAGCTTTGGCCTTTCTGCCCTCACCTTTCCCTGGACATCAGCATCTGACAGCACATACATATGATCAATTAGTTTCTCATGACTACTATCATGTTGTACTAAGACATGGGTGTCCAGGGAAGAGTTGAAGGATTAGCTCTTCCCTAAAGTGTTCCTCCTCCTCCTCCTCCTCCTCTTCCTCCACTTTAGCAGATCTAGTTGGCAGCTTCGGCGTCCTGAACCTACTATTCTACATTATTGTCATTAGGCGTTGAGGCTCAATGGAAACTGTTGTTCACACAGTCTCTTTTCAGCCATTTTAGTGGTTCAGGATGCAGCACTTGCCCTTTATATTATACAGCAGGTTCCTCTTAACCCATCTAATCCAGTAGTTCTTATGATACTAATGTACTCTTGGTGGTTGGATTCGGGTGTTCTGTTGCATGTGGTTTGATAGCTCCTAAAATTAGACATCATTAGAAGTTAGTGGATTTGAAAGCGCTGCTTTGATTTCCTCTGATGTAGTCACAGTTTGTGGTTTTGTCTTTTTATATTGAATGGACCGATTGAAGTGTGTTGGTACATTTTTGATAAGTGGTTTTGTTCTCTCAGAGGGAAGGTGCAACAGAAGAGGATTCTGCGGATGTTGAAGGAGAGAATGGAACACGGTTTGAGGAGTACGAGTGGTGCGGACAGAAGAGGGTCCGAGCTACTACATTATTGGAAGGAGGTTTCAGAGGTAAGCGTTTTTATAAGGTTTTTCAATGTAGTCTCTTATTCTAAAGTGAAAATAGAAATATTGAATATTTCATTTCTTTTGAAAATCATACGGACCACAAACCTTTCAATGGTAGTGTATATGTATATATATATATATATATATATATATATATATATATATTAGGGCTGTCAAAAGATTAATCCCGATTAATCGCATCCAAAATAAAAGTTTGTGTTTACATAATATATGTGTGTGTACTCTGTTAATTATTATTTATATATAAATACACACACATTCATGTATATATTTAAGAAATATTTGCATGTATATACTGTATATACATTTATATAATCTATAATATGTATAAATATAAATGTTTTATATATAAAAATAATATTTTTTTCTTAAATATATACATGCTTGTGTGTGTATTTATTAGTGCTGGGCATCGATTTAAAAAAATTAACTAATTAATCGCACTTTTTTTCTGTAATTAATCGCAAGTTTTTAATATTTTACGTTTTTAATATTTTGATATTGTAATAATTTCAGTTACTCTCCAAATAAATGTATATACAATTTAAAGACAGCATAATTTAAATATGTGTTGTATTGTCATATTTTTATGAATGAAGGCCAGTATCACTGATACTAAAGTGTCTATGAAACATTAATGACGTTACATTACAGTATAACTGAAAGCTCCCAATTTCAACATTTATTAGGCTTTAAAAAAACAACTTTTAATTTAAGTGAACTTAAAACAATCTTTACATAACCCCATTATAATAAATGTTATATTTACCTGTGGCCTTCCCTGTTATACATATACAGAAATGTAATAGTTATCTTTCTTAACTGCATAAATAATAAATTAAATATAGATGAATCATCATTAAAGCTAAAATGTTCTCTGTTTCCGTTGTTCTTTGATGAACATTAATGACAGGCTTCATCAGTGCTCCTGTCACTTTAAGAATGGCAGCGGATCTCACGCGCTGTCCCGCGCATCTCATTTCCTCACAACTCTTTAAGTTCATTTAAGACGTTATTTAACTAATTTAAGACTCCTAATATGAGAATACTCAAAATCCTCTGTGTTATTGTTTGTTCAAGAGCAAAAGAGAACTCGATGTGAGCAGTAAACTGACGCGAGTATATATGTGTGTGTGTGTGTGTGTGTCCCTTGATTAGCTGACATGAGACGCATCCACACCATCCACACAGACAGGACACTGACACACACACACACACACACACACACACACACCGGACATTGGCACACAGCGCGTTCTCTTGAGTCTTGTCGCTTGGAAGCATTTACATGAATAAGAGCGTGATGATCATGTAACGCTAAGCAAAAATGGATATAAAAACGGACGCTGCGTTATTTGCGTTAAATATTTTTAATGCGTTAAGCTGAAAAATTAATCGCCCGCGTTAACGTGTTAATTTGCCCAGCCCTAGTATTTATATATAAATAATAATTAACAGAGTACACACACATATATTATGAAAACACAAACTCTTATTTTGGATGCGATTAATCGCGATTAATCTTTTGACAGCCCTAATATATATATATATATACACCGATCATGCATAACATTATGACCACCTTACTAATATATGCTATGCCGCCCCATACGCAAAAAACTGCGTTGCACTGTGTGTTCTGACACCTTTCTATCAGAACCAGCATTAATTTCTTGAGCAATTTGAGCACCAGTAGCTCGTCTGTTTGATCGTTCCACATGTGCATCAATGAGCCTCGGCCGCCCATGACCCTGTCACCGGTTCTCCACTGTTCCTTCCTTAAAGCACTTTTGATAGAGACTGACCACTGCAGACCGGGAACAGCCCACAAGAGCTGCAGTTTTGGAGATGCTCTGATCCAATCGTCTAGCCGTCACAATCTGGCCCTTGTCAAACTCGCTCAAATCCTTACGCTTGCCCATTTTTCCTGCTTCTAACACATCAACTTTGAGGGTTCACTTGCTGCCTAATATATCCCACCCACTAACAGGTGCCGTGATAAAGAGATAATCTGTTATTCACTTCACCTGTCATAATGTTATGCCTGATCGATGTGTGTGTATACACACAAGGTTGTCAAAATAGCTGTCAAAGATCACTACAACCTTTAAGCTGTGTAATTAGGGTACGTACATTTAATTCTCGATGTACCCCAAGACCACCCTGTTCAAGTGTGTTCATTTATAGGCTAGGCTGCTGTAGTTCAGACAAGGTGAGTTCTGGCAGGCCCTTCTCGGCCTTTACGGAGTCAAAGGAAAACACATTTAGCTGTGCAATTGACCCGACTCACCCAGTACAGAGATGTGTGTGAGAAAAATGGGCCACTGACCCCTGGGCTTCCCCCGCTGCAGGAATGCAATTATAGCTCCCAACCTAACTCTGCTCACCTGGGACGTTCCCTATCACATACACACACGCTCCCTAAGACCCTTTTAGATGTGCTGCCACACTCATTGAAAGACTTTCCAGGGAATTCTAGTTGGTTCATAAATAATTTAACTCCTCAGATTATTTTTACACTCGGGAGGAAGTGTCAGTCATTCCTCCATACTTTTAGATTTTCATCTTAGATCTTTTCTCGATGTTGGATCAGATATTTTGAAAGGGGTTTATTTCTTCGGCTAAGTTTGTGGGCTTTAGAGGAAGTGCGTCTCACTGTACGTTTCATATTTAGGAAAGGAGTTGGTTTCCTCCCTCAGTGGTCTTTTGTAAACTTCTGCACCCTTAAATGGAAAGGCTGTTCGATCCCAAGCAGAGAACAGATTGCAAAGCTGTGTGGATTAAGAAAAGAAACGGAGTTTCTCCTCTGACGCCTGGCTAGACAGACGGTGGCCCAGATCAATTCTGCATGTGAACAGAGCCATGTTTCTGTACAGAAGCTCTCCAGCCCTTTATCTTCAGCACAGGGACTGGTGTAATGGCGATAGAGGGAGGACCTGGTGAGAAGTGACTCGGTGGCCCAGGGACGACTTGAAAGCTCCCACCAGGATACTCAGAAGGTGGATTTTGCCTTGAAAGCTCAGCTGAAGTCCTCAAGCATTCAATCGGCCTGCATTGCAGAATCCCTCCAGCCCAGGGGGAGCTAGAAGGACGGGAAGGGGGGTTGGCTTGAAAGGGGTCTTCAATGGGATAAGAGGGCTATCGTCTCTGAAGCACCAGCCCCTCTCTCGCTTTGAGGACCCAGGAAAAAAGCAGAGAGGAAACGCTTTAAACCGAACAAAAAGAGCATGATAAGGGAAAAGGGAGACCAAGAGGAAGAGAGAAATCGAAGAGGATCAGTTTGTGGTGGAGGCCCGTAAGGCCTCCTGTGTCCGTGGCTTAGCAGGGCTGTTGTGCTGATGAAGAGATAGAGATGGCAGTCACAGGCAGAGATGGAAGAGATTTGGTGCAGTCTGGAAAGAAGAACAGAGGCCCGTCTCTCGTCTTTGTAAAGAACCTTGAGATGGCTACTTTGAGCCCCCTCCCCAGCAGGCATACATGGTAAATGCCATCCTGATTGGATGAACTCTGACCTGCGACACATACTGTGAAATGCTGATAGATGTCATGGCAACGAGGTGGAGGATAGGCCATGTTTCTCTGGGATCTCTGCGTCCCCTTTCTTAGCCACGACATGAGACGCCTGTCTCAAGTGACATATGTAGATTAGCACTTAACAATCATGGCATATGGAAATCAGCTTGCAAAATGTGACCCAACAAGGCAAAATGTGTTTTATGCATATGAGGGCTTAACATTTAAAGGGATACAGGGTCTTCTTTGAATGCAAATGGACATTATTGTCATGCAAAGTATTGCAGAGTAATACAAGAAACATTGTGAGGGAGACAGTGGAGTTTTCTTAGTCATCCCAGGGCTCCAGACCGCGACTAAATAGTTGCATTTTGTGGCCTTTTTTCAATAATAGGAGCAATAATAGACATCGCAACGCGAGCTCATACATGGACGATCTCGATCACGCGACACCGTTACTAAACAGTGCTGGAGATCCAGTGAGAAAGGGCTTGAATTCTCCTCAGTATTAATAACATCGCTACTGCGAGACCTAGTGGGAAGCAGAATTCTCTGTTATAAACCACAGATATCAGAGCAAACAGAGCTGATGCGGAGACCAGGATAAACATTTGAAACATTCAGGGGTTTCAGTCCACAAATCAAAAACATTCACCATGGATTTAATGTAACACCCCATGGTATTGAGGAAGAAATGGTCAAATGTGTGTTTTTTTTTTTACATTATTCATCTCAGGGTTCGTACAAACTTTTGAGAGTGAAATTCAAGCACTTTTCAAGTGTTTCACACTTTTTCCAGCACTTCAAAGCTCTAAATATTATCCAATTTTAATATTATTTTTAGTGTGATGATTTTTAAAATTAAAAGTGTAAAGGTGCTAAAAAAACCACTATAACCAGTAGGTGGTGGCATAGGAGCACTTATTTGACTTATTAGACATTTCCACTTCCACTCCACTCCAAAAAAAGTCACAAAGTCTCATGAAAAACTAAAACTTTTCTTCAAATTGTGACTGGATTACACAGAAAACAAGTAAAGAGTGTTCCTTTTAGTTCAGTATGATACTGTAGAAGAAAAATAGTACATTTAATAAGAGTAGAATATTACAATTTTCCTTATAGAAATGAGGTTTTTGCACATTACTGTTGTTAATAAAATTAAAAATATTTCTGCATAACAATTCAAGCTCAGCGCTTCACCGTTAAATTTCCACTAAACAAACATGTACTATTATTAGTAACTGCACTTGTTAACAAAACAATAGTATTTTTATGATTAAATCAACCTTATGATACATTTTCCTCCAGCGCCACCATCTGTAGAACTTAGTGCCACTGCTCTCAAATGTTAGTCTGGAGCCCTGCATCCAGAGCATGCCGTGAAGAAGAAGAAGAGGAGTAAGCTTACGTCCCAGGCGCTGCTGGGCAAAGAGGCGGTGCGATGGTGTGCATAATTTGACTGAGAGGCAGTTAGAGTGGCACTGACCTTTTCGGCACAGATTAGATTGCCTGCCAAGACCGCTTAACTGTAGCCCCAGCTTTCACAGTCAGACACACTTACAACACTGCTGGGGTAGTTATACACCATTCAGGTGGCTGTTTTAAAGTTGTATTTGCCTGAGTAGGTGTGCCTTGCTTTTTTCAGTCTGGCTGGGTTTCATCAGTGTCGGCACTAAAGTGGACATTCTTCCTGTCAGTGCTGAATCAATGCTACATGACATCCTTCCTGCCCTGGTTCTAGCATTAGCCAGGATCCTTAGCCTGATCAATTGATTGAATTAACAGTGATTTTTTTTTCTTTCTTTCCCTCTTTTGACTGCTTATGGCCTGCCTACCATTAGTGGTCATAACAATGTTTATTGTATGGCTGTTGTTGCAGCTTGATGACAGTATGTTAATGAAGCGTTCACCATCATTTACAGATTATGGTCTTTTATTTTTGGCTGACTGTGCACTTTACCCAGCTTCAGATGTGCCAGAGGAGTCAGAAGGTTATCTATAGACCACTGAAACTATTTCCATGCTAGAATGAGGTGTGCCGATCACCGGATACACAGTTCATGTTTTAATGCGACTGCACACTTTTCCTTTTTCAGTACCACAATTAATAAAGCTTACCCATACCTAAATACAATAATACTAAAAATGCACCAAGCTACACTACTGTTTAAAAGGTTGGGGTCAGTATGATAAAAAAAAAAAAAGAGAAATGAATGCTTTTATTCAGTAAAGATGCGTTCAATTGATCAAAAGTGACAGTAAAGATTTTTATTTCAAATGCTGTTATTTTGATCTTTCTATTTATCAAATAATCCAAAGAAAATGTATCATGGTTTCCACCCAAAAAAATTTTTTAGCAGCACAACTGTTTTTAATATTGATAATAAGAAATGTTTCTTTGGCACCAAATCAGTATATTAGAATGATTTCTCAAGGGTCATGTGAGAATGGCTGCCGAAAGTAACAATACGTGACAAAATATTACTGTTTTTACAGTATTTCTGATCATATAAATGCAGCCTTGGTGCGCATAAGGGGCTTCCAAAACATTTAAAAATCTTACTGACCCAAAAATGTTTAATGGTAGCATGTTTAGTAGTACATTTACAATGTTTCCTCCTTTTTTTATGCTGCTTTAATTGTTAGTGTGTAATCAATAGACAGACAGTCTCACAAGTGCACAAGTGCAAGTGTAAACGAATAGACAGAAATGTTTAAAGTTATTTTTGACCGTTATGTACATGTACGTTACATGTAATGTTCAAATGGCACGGACAGTTGAACCCTGATGTGCGAGCAGTTTGGATTTATGTAGCTCAGCTATTGTTCGCATATGCCTGTGCAGTCACAGGGACCAAATAAAACTTAAAAGGTCCCTTTTATTTGATCACTAAAAACCATCGGCACATTGTAAAAAGGGGCAAGCGTTTGTGATGCATTTTATCCCTACTCTGCCTCTTTTGGATCCCTTTACGGAGAGGAGGAGAGACAGATCACGGCCGCCACATCCACTTTCAGTCCTCGTCTTCTTCCTCAGTGTCTTACACTCTCCCTCAAGGTTGTAGTTATCCACTCCACTCTGTGCAGTAGTCACACGAGAGGAAGCACCGTTCTCCACTTCCATTTCCTACCTTAGCTCTTCATCCGTGACAAACCCCTGTTCTCCAGCGGTGCCCTGACATCCTTCCATCAGCCCCTGAGGGGGGCCTGGCCAGCTCCAGCCTTTCTGGGTTCAATCAGACTCTGGGTCTCTGCAGGCTGCTCCCACCCTTCAGGCCGCTGCGGATCCAAACTCTCCCTAACCAGAACTGAAGGACCCAGTCAGCCGGCAGCAGGAGTTTGTCTGTGCGCTCATCACTGGATTTATAGAAGTGCCACTCAGACTGCATGCCCCAGTGCTCAGGACCCACACCCTGACAGGCACCTGACACAACTCCCATTCAGGCTGCCTCTGATGCCTCCATCTGGGCCCAAAGAACCAGGCTTGTCTGCAGTAATCTGGTCCTGCTCACAGCTAGAACAGGCCTTCTTAATTGGTGTTTCTCCGGCATGACAAAACGGCCCTGGATGGGGGTCAGTTACAGTTGGAGATGGTTGCTAGTGACAGTAAATGTATTAGCCTGACATTGTCATACTCAATTCTAGTCAGAATTTGAGTCTGATCTGCTCCATTGGGCTGTGATTATGGGGCGTGTTTCAACCGAACCAGGAAAGACCTCAATTGGATAGACCTACAACCAATCAGAGCAACGGAGCGACGCATAACATTAGTTGTCAAATATCAACAGAACTCGACTGCACTGTGTTGCCAAGTCTGCTGGTTGAAGTGACCTTATTTATGTGATATACAGACCCAGGAATGCGAATTTTAGCAGGCAGCCCTGCCAAAATAACACATATTTTACCCCCCAAATGCCTTTTTTCCCCGGAGAACCCCCCTGGAAAGCTATTGGGCTAGTTTTGAGGAACGTTAGCAATTGGGCGGGTTTTGTTGTAAAAACTTGGCAACCCTGTCTGCACGCATGTTGGAATAATTAATGTTAGAAGAAAAAGATTTGTGTAAACGATCTTTGCCGGTGTTGTAAAAAAATAATTTAAGCATCCACAAAGTACGTACCAACACGATCATCATTTCTGAGAGAAATAGTAAAGGTGAACGCATATACAAACAAGTTCTCCGTTTAGGATTAGAACAAATTCAACCCAAGCGGCTTTGATGACGTGGATGATTACGTTACTGTTTATCATCTGTCCATCATCGTCTAAAGCCCGCCCTGATGATTTCATTGGTCCGAACAGTTTCTGTTTGCCATAATTACTTCTCTACGGATCAAGTCCAGACCGAACTGCCCGAGTTAAAATGTTGTGGGCGTGGCTAAGTTCGGCTGGCATCCAGGCTATAAATGTATTGTAACATAATGAATATTATTGTATGTGACAGAATTTAAACTGAGTACTATTATTCCTCTGCTCCCTCTCTTAGGAACAGGCTTTGCCATGTGTAGCACGAAGGAGAGCCATGACAGCGATGCAGACCTGGATGTAGATGGAGATGACACACTGGAGTACGGCAAAGCCCAGTATCCTTGTTCATTCACCAGGAGACGTCTTGCTCTTCAGTGGTGCAGTAGTGTGCACAGAAACAGTAACTGAAATGCAATAATAGACATCGCAGCACAAGCTCATACATGAAAGATCTTGATCACGCGACACCGTTACTAAACAGTGCTGGAGATCCAGTGAGAAAGGGCTTGAATTCTCCTCAGTATTAATAACATCGCTACTGCGAGATCTAGTGGGAAGCAGAATTCTCTGTTATAAACCACAGATATCAGAGCAAACAGAGCTGATGCGGAGACCAGGAGAAACATTTGAAACATTCAGGGGTTTCAGTCCACAAATCATAAACACTCACCATGGATTTAATGTAGTGACACCCCATGGTATTGAGGAAGAAATTATCAAATGTGTTTTTTTTACATTATTCATCTTAGGGTTCGTACAGCCTTTTGAGAGTGAAATTCAAAGTGTTTCACACTTTTTCCAGCACTTCAAAGCTCTAAATATTATCCAATTTTAATATTTTTAGTGTGATGATTTTTAAAACTAGAAGTGTAAAGGTGCTGGCCACTTTATGGGAAGAAAAAACTCACTATAACCAGTAGGTGGTGGCATAGGAGCACTTATTTGACTTATTAGACATTTCCACTCCTTAATATATGGAAAAAATTAGGAAGTCTCATGAAAAACTAAAACTTTTCTTCAAACTGTGACTGGATTACACAGAAAACAAGTAAAGAGTGTTCCTTTCTGTGCACAGAAACTGTAACTGAAATGAGATGCATTTGTTCCTTAACTCAAGGTTTCAGGTACACTGAAGCAGACATCATTCCTTGCTCTGGAGAGGACCAGGGAGAGGCCAAAGAACGCGAGGCACTGCGTGGAGCCGTTTTGAAGTAAGCTGGCCTTCACTGAGATGATTTCATCACAGACTTTAAAATGACATATAATAACTATAAGCTTGGCCCTTATTCTAAATTTCTGTTTCTGTAGTGGTGGCGTGCCGTCCAATAGAATAACACCCGAATTCTCCAAATGGGCCAGCGATGGTGAGTAGGCCTTTTTTATGGTGTAATTTTCTTTTTATCCACAGTTTTATTGCCTGAAAATATTAGACAATTTGAAAATTGGCGTTTTCAGGTTTGGAAAAGTCAAGGAAATTATTACGATCTTAAAAAATCTCTCATGTATATATGTGAGAGACTTTTTAAGATGTATATATTTTTTTATAAATCAGATTTAACATTTTAAATCGGCTACAAATAAATTGTAATGATTTTAGAAAATTACTATTTTTGATAATATTGAGCATAAGCAATAAATAAAAAGCAAATAAATGAGCATAAGAAACTGCTTTCAAAAACATTTAAAAAATATTACAGACATAACGGTAAAAATACGCATTTTTCTAGTTGTGCTCTAAAATATTTAATCCACTTGAAATTGACCGTTTTTAAAGACCCGCCCCCTTTAGTTACTGTTGCTATGTCCGACAAGCCATGGTGCTCTCACACACACACACACGCACGTTCTCACGTAGAGAAAATACATCTCGGAGCAAAGATGACACTGACAACACGCCGACAGACAGGACAGAGCAAGTTACTTTTGATATGAAACAAAGTCTCCACTTTAAGAAATGTAAACAACATTTAGCGTTTTGTGGCTCTTTAATGCGTGGTGATCGCTGTAGCGCCTCAGTTAAAGCTGCCCGTGAACCGATCATCTCTTCCTTCTAGTTCATTGATAAGCATGAAATAAACATCAATGAACACTAAAAGAAATGTTGTTTCCACCGCGGAAAGACGTCAGTAAACACCGTTTTCCAAGTTCAAGTCCACCGACGTTAATCTAACTCTCCTGACTGCTTTGTCGGACAAAATGGCAGATTCAGCGATGTGATTGGTCAGATCGCCTGTCAATCAAACTCGCGGCGAAGGTTGAATTGCTTCAGTCGCTATAAATGTTAAACTTAAACTAGTAATTCAATGAAAAGGAACCATTTTGAGTCTGTATATTTGAGTTGGGTTGTTATAGAATGAAATCAGGGTTCCCAGGGGTCCTTGAAATCCTTGAAAGTTTGAATCTGAAAAAAAAAAATCAAGGCCCTGGAAAGTTTTTGAAAATAAACACACACAGATACAGGTCCTTGAAAGTGCTTGAATGTATTTTGTGCAAGAAGTTTCCTGGAAAAAAATCCATATTATTCCCTTCCGGTCTCCTAATGTGTTATTTTACCAACACTTTGTGGCCGATCATACTAGCTTGCTTGATTTACGTTAGTTACACACATTTAAGTGTTTCGCCACATTTATGTTCAGTCAATGACTGTATATTGTGCTCAATAAACATAAAACATTTGTGATAATCTGTTGCCCAAATATTTAATGCAATGTTGAACTGCTTTGCTTGTTAAGATAATGTAAAGGCAAGAAAAACTCAAAAGCATATTGATATATCTTCAAACTTCTGGTTACATGAGCCTGAGCTCTTTTTAATAAAACTAGGGCTGTCAAAAGATGAATCGCGATTAATCGCATCCGAAATAAAAGTTTGTGTTTACATAATATATGTGTGTGTACTCTGTTCATTATTATTTATATATAAATACACACATATTCATGTATATATTTAAGAAATATTTGCATGTATATACATTTATATAATCTATAATATATATAAATGTTTTATATATAAAAATATTTTTTTCTTAAATATATATGCTTGTGTGTGTATTTGTATATAAATAATAATTAACAGAGTACACACACATATATTATGTAAACACAAACTTTTATTTCGGATGCGATTAATCGCGATTAATCTTTTGACAGGCCTAAATAAAATCAATGCAAAAGTAACAATGAAATGTGTCCCCACTTGACGTCCTTGAATTTGAGGGTATTAGACCTGGAAAGTCCTTGAATTTGAAGTTAACCAAGGTGTGCGAACCTTGTGAAATGTTGCCCTCATTCATTATGTATGCTCTGTTTGTCTATTTTTTTTTTTTGGCAGAAATGCCGTCGACCAGTAATGGTGAGAGCAGCAAACAGGAGCCCAGTTCTTCATCTTCATCCTCCACACCGAGGACCTGTAAAAACAGTGAGATCGAGAAGTGAGTACAAACACACACCTGTCCGCAGTGGCAGTGTGTTTGCTGGTGTATTGGGGTGAGATTAGTTTGTGTAGGGACTGCAAGATCATAAATGATGCATTTAGTGTGCTCATCTCTCTGGAGCATGCTTGATCACAGGGAGTGGCCCAGAGTATTGATCCCAGGCAGCTGAGCCTTGTCTGGGCCTGACTCGCTGCACAGCCTGGGAATGCTAATATCCCTTCAGCCATTTCCATACTACAGATTTACAGGAATTGTGCAATATTTATCTCTTATTGCAAGAAGTGAAGTCAGATAAAGAGAGATTGGTGGTAACATCTCTCAGATGCTTTATTTATATACAGGTTTCGACATTAAACGCTCAATCTTTGCACAAGTAAAAAAGCCACTTATAAAAGTCAGATATTTTTGTTTGTTTGTGGTGTAAATGTATGTTCTTCTGAAGCAATATTGTCACCAGTCTTCTAAAAGCTCTTACTTAAATCAGCATATTTATTAGGGCTGGGTATTGACACAAATTTCACAATTCGATTTCGATTCACAAGCTTTCGATTCTTTTCAATTCAATATCGATTATTTTGGATATGTTTCATGTATAATACATGGAAAATCTATTTTCTCAAGGAAAAGTTATTTCTGAACTAATGTTGTAAACTATGGGAGTCAGTTGGTACTACATTAGCCTACTAATATTGAAGGTAAAAATTAACTGATTTGTATACAAACACTTAAATTACACTAAATTGCTTTTATATATATATATATATATATATATATATATATATATATATAATAAAGTTATAATATTAACTTTACAATTACATAATCATAATTCTACTCCAATTAGTTTTTTTTATTTAATATAAACATTTAAAGGGTGGCTGTAATAAAAACTTGCCAGATTTATTAAATATTGAAGAACATTGACAATGAATATCCTATGTAATGGTGCATATAATTAGCAAAATGCTCCTCTCTAGAGTTAATTTTTCTAGTTGACTAACGAGTTTATGGATATGGTTTTTCTGAGGTAACTGACGTTACGTGACATTGTTTACTTGTAAGCCGTTTTACTGACGCCTTTCTGCGGTTGAAACACTGATTGAGCGACTTGTGTGACAAGATACGGATTTCGGTAAGTTGTCCTGTATCTTTTAACACACTTTCAGAAGCTCATTCGTGTTTATTTCGCGCTGTTACTGGTATTAAAGCGGAAGAGAAGATGCGTTCATGTTTGCTCCGCGTGGCTGGTTCTCCTGAGCTGAGCGATCTCACGCCACAGCGCCAAAAACAATATGTTTTTGAATTTGGTAAAAAAAAATAGACTAATCGATTCTTGGGATTTAAGAATCGATATTGTTTTGTAAAAGTGAGAATCAATTAAAATCGAGAAATCTATATATTTTTTTTACCCAGCCCTATTGTTTATGATATTTGCTCCCTTAAAGTGATTTCCAGATATTTATGACGGGAGATGTTTTCCTAAACTTATTAAATGTGCCGCAATTCAAGTCAAATTCTTAAATTAAGTGTACACTCAAGCAACAGTGGAACACAGAGAAAGCCAAATGAATCCCTGCACTCCACTGAAAGTGAAGATGGAGGGAGTTTAGCAGGCAGCCTACATAAAGATAAATTTGAATAACCTGAGTGGGTGAAAGGCCGGCCCCTGTAATTCCCTCATCTCTGCGTCCTCATCCATATTCCCAGACAAGTGCTCCCGCTAAACTCTCCTCCCACTTGCTCGTGAGGGCCCAGCCCCACTGAATGGGTAATTGGGGTCAGAGCGCATCTCCTGGTAGAAGAGGAGCTTATTGCCCCAGTGGTGGAGCGCCTGTCCTCTCTCCTGGCTCGATCTCCCTCTGCTGTCTCGAGCTGATCCAGGGTCAGCACACTAGCCACAGACGTACCTCACTCTGCCTACCCAATAGCACAGCTGTCAGTCCACATGACCCATGTCCTGTCTCTATCCCTGTTTAATCCCACTATGCAGGGTTGTCCAGGGCATTGACAATTTTAAGTTTGTATTGTTGCATTTAAAGGTGCCCTATGCAGGGTTTCCACGGGGTCTTAAAAAGTCTAGAATTTCAAAATCAAAATTTTAGGCCTTAAAAAGCCTTAAATTCGCTGAAGTATTCTGTTCTAGGTCTTAAATAATTTTAAACAGGTCTTAATTTTCCTAAGTCCATGTAATGTTACCTCTAATGCTCATTGAAATCCTGCAGCACTTCAAATAGTCCAAATATAATTCGCTGTAATACGACTACAAATGAGACCAATATGCAGCTTACATTGCAGCCAATCAGCTTTAGTGTCTCTTTCAGATTGTACCACAGATGCATAAAACAGATTTTCTTCTTCAGCTAATAGTCCTCCGGTTTTTCGTGTTTCTGCGATTACTAAATATAATGAAAAATCAACATGCATTTTTTTTTTTTGAGATCCTGCATTATTTTTTAACCAAAATAAACAAGATTTATGTATTTAGTTTTTTTATTATTGTCATGTGTAGCTATTGTGCATTTAACATGATAGATAATATGGTGAATGTGGTGTCCTAATTATGAAAAAAAATGCAAATGATAATTTCTGGAAATTACCACCTCAAAATCTGTCATTTTGATCTCAAAAATCACCACAAAAAAAAGTTACGCAATCCTGATGGGATTGAGCTATGAGGAAGTGCAAGTTTATCGATTAGTTCAATTTGAATAAATTAATTTACTTTGCAAGTAAATTTGTGACTGCATTTCCTTTATAGGTCTTAAATTTCATTCATAAAGGTCTCAAAAAAGTCTTAAATTTGACTTGGTGAAACCTGCAGATACCCTGCTATGTAAGTTTTTGACTTTACTAAAGCATAAAAATACCATAATATTTGCAGATTTAGGAAACATGCTGAGTTCATATTAATTTCTACGAAAAACAACGCTACAGCCAGTTATTCTGCTTTGAAATGTGCGTTCTGTGTCTTAATGTCTGTTTTTGTTTTGGTGTGTGTGATAACGCACGTTGCCAATTTACCCAATAGTATTTGGACACCACAGGTTGCCAATTGGCGGAAAACAGCGCATTTCTGACATGGACTAGCCCTTCAAAAACATGTTATAAATGTACATCAATGACGCTTTTCACAGAGCACTTACACAGATATCCACTGACTCGCCTTCGTGATTTAAAATGAAAAAGAAAAAAAATCTATATTGCGCCGTGAAAATTGCTCTCGTTTCCCTCTGGACACTGCACGAACTATGAAGATGTTTCCTTCCTCTTCTGTCTTTATTTCTATTCTCATCTCTGTGGGCAGTTGATGTTAAGTTATAATGACCTCTTTACATTGTGATGCAATATGTTATTCCATTTGGAAAGATATTTCATTTACGCTACTATAGTTGCAGCTTGAAGTCGCGCTGGTATTAAAAAATATTTTTAAGGTATTAAAAAAGGTAGTAAAAGGTATTAAATTCAACTTAAGAAGTTCTGTATATACCCTGGAAAAGGTATATGACCATCCAGTGAATATTAGTTTCTCTTCCTCTCTATTCCGATTTCGTTTTAACTCCTACGGTGGCCGATTTAGTCCAAGATTAACATGGCTTCCAGTTCGACCTCGTCCACTTTCGACACGGTGCCATCGAGTGTTAAAACGCCAAAGGCGAAGCTTGAATTCACGGGTATGTCCCTCTTTGGCTAATGTACTTTCAAGATGGAGGGGCAACATGGCGACCCGCATTCGAACCCATTACCCGTATGTATTTTCAATGGCATATTATAAACTTACGAGAATACTTTATTACTTGAAAGAAGTAAATATACATTAATGAGCACATATATTTTTAGGTGTTTTTAGCTAAGAATAAACTAAAAAAGTTACACAGTGTAGCTTTAAATTGTAATGTAGATGCATTTTCTGTGAAGCTGCTTTGAAACGATATGTATCGTGAAAAGCGCTATACAAATAAATTTGAATTGAATTATGTTTATGTCTATGGCGAGTCTCGCAGGTGCTGTGCTACTCCACAGCGGTTCTGTCCCGAACCGGACTTAAATAGTCCGAATATAAACACTTATTATAAGTGATTCAGGATTAGATAAAAACACGGTTTGGAAAATGGATTCATGATGTACTCACTCATTATATACATTTTGTAAACTTTAATTTAATAGCTTTTATGGTATTTTTATTATAATTAAAATTGCAATCAAGACTTTTTTTCACTCCGTTTTTATTTATTTATTAAAAATTAAAACATTCCTAAACATTTCCTTAATGCACCCCACCCCCAAAATCATTCTCTATCTGTCTGTTCTCTCCTCTGAGCCCTCTTCTCTAGGGAGATGCTTCTAGTGTAGCTGAATCAATCTTGTGCGGGCGGCCATCACTGGGCCCATATTAAATATCAGGGGCGGATAACTGGTGAATAAGCACAGCAGACCCCATGCAATTGATTTTTCTCGTCAGCACGTCGTGAGCACGCTCCTCTCACCCAACTCTAGTCAAGTGTTCATCCTCGAATGGCTCCAGCACAAGCTTGTTTGTCAGCTCCAGTCTGCGATTGAAATTGCGTTTGTTAGCCGCGTTTTCCACGACCCACAGTTAAAGGCGTGACTTTGCACACTGTTGCTTGATAGGTTTGACTGAGTGTGTGGAAATGAATGCTAGTGAATGATGTTATGAACGCCGTGCCTCTGTCCAAGCGTGGGTGTGTGAGTAGGAGGATGAAAATGGACAGAACGGGATTCCTAAGTGGAGTTGCAGGAGCGTGACAGCTTAGATTGATTCATTGCTTTCCTCCGTGGAGACTTTCTCTGCTTCGCCCTCCCTCCGCATATAGCGCAGAGCCCTTTAGACTAGCCGTAGCATTGTATCGGGAAGCATTAAGTGTTTTAGCCGGCCGGGGTATGAATCACAGCAGCTGTTTGATGTCATAGAAAAGAGCGAGCAATGAGCGCAACCCGCCCGCCACCCGTTTTATTAGCTTAGCGCTTAGCTCCAGACGTGACACACACTCGTTTATTTAATATCGCCCGCAATATTTCTCCCAGTCTGTGCCCGTCCTTCTCGGCCCTCCGTCTGAATCTATCCATCTCTCCCAGACAGTAGAGCCCTCTCTTCCGAAGAGCACCTTTCTCCTTCTGCTGATTTGATCAGGTATCACAGGATGTTACGTGATATTGTCTTATGAAAGGGGCCAGGGAGATAAATCTCAATGATGATATCATTAATCAAATCCTGAGGGGTCATGAGAAGGAGGAGGGAGGTGTATTAACTCTTTCCTGGCTGAAACAAATAGCAGTTGTTGTAGCTTTTGAGGTTTATCTTGATATATTGGTCTTTTTTTCGTCATGGATGAATTCGTCATGCAAACTTACGGGAATGGCTGTGCCATTGTTTCATTTCCAATTTCCTGAAGTGAGGGGTCTTAATGCGAGCAAGCTTTAAAGAGGCTGCATAAGCAGCTGAATCATTTCATTCCACTTCCAGCCTGAAAACAATCACAAGCCCCACTGTTTGTAAAACACATGCATTTCAATCTGCAATGAAAATGAGACTTGTCCCCTTTAGTTACAGTGATTCATTCAGTGTGTGTGTTGGAGTAAGAGTGTGTTACTGTGTGGTGGCGAGTTGTGTAAATTGTACACGTGTGTGTCTTTGTAAGGCTGATGAATTCTCCGAGCTCTCCTGTGCCCAGATGGGTAATGATCTCTGGGTACAGGGGTCGCCTCTATCCCCGCTCATTCCTCACATGATAAATGAGGGCTCCTATGCCACCCATGTAATCACAGCAACATTTCATGCTCAACTTGAAGCAACGTAGCAGATTTCTGTGTACCTCCACAATAATCGAATTTTTACAAATTCATTAGTGATGATTTAGTTATTTTGTTTTTCAAACCCTTTTCCCTTTAGCTGCTTTTCTACAGTAGCAGCCATGTCTCCAAACAAGAAACGCATTTGAGTATTAAGAAACACTAAAACAACAATTTTATATGTGACCCTGGACCACAAAACCACTCATAAGGGGCAATTAAAAAAAAAATTGAGATTCATACATCATATAAATAAGCTTTCCATTGATGTATGGTTTGTTATGATAGGACAATATTTGACCGACTGGAATCTGAGGGTACAAAAAAAGGTAAATATTGAGAAGATCTCCTTTAAAGTTGTCCAAATGAAGTCCTTAGCAATGCATATTACTACTAATAATACATTTTTGATATATTTACAGTGGGACAAAATCTTCATGGAACATGATCTTAATATCCTAATGATTTTTGGCATAAAAGAAAAATGGATCATTTTGACCCATACAATATATTGTTGGCTATTGCCACAAATATACCCGACTGAAGTATGACTTGTGTATATGTGTGTGTGTGTGTATGTGTATGTGTCAACCCTCTTTGCACACCTTGGCAATAGAATCGGCATTGGCTAGTAAAAATGTTTTGAGTTGCCAGACTGATATATACTTTATTATATTATACTTATTTATTAAATGTATCAATATCTTTGTAAAATGGCACAGCTTTTCAAATATCTGAACGTACACGCTTAACATCAGTCAATCAAGCATTAGACTATGTTATGATATTATGATAATCAAGCACTATTTAATGATAAAACGTCAGTTATTAGAACTAAAACTGTTGGTAACCATGTATAAATGCATATCATTTAACTGAACTTTGGACTGGTGGTGGTGCTTAAGATATTCTTGGTGTTTCTGTTAAAAAAAATTGATAATAGTAATTATATTATTATTAAAAGATAATAATAATAATAATACAAATTCTACTACTAATAACAATATACAACGCACTAAGGATTGATGAGCTGCTGGGTTCATGAATATTAATCACATTGACAGCATTCGCTCAAACTGATTTGCTGAAATCAAATCAGGGACAGAAAAAGATGAGCGCCAGCCAATGAGATTGCCGTATGTGCATTAGTTCCGCCCACTACTGGAAAAAACAGCATATCTTCTGCTTGTTCTTAAAAGCTGAATAAATTCAAATGAACTCTGTTATTTTGACAGGAAAATACAACAAAGAATATTGTTAACATGTAGCACGTCGATTTTGAGTGCTATGCATGCGCGCACGTGCGTGTGTGTGTGTGTGTGTGTGTGTGTGTGTGTGTGTGTGTGTGTGTGTGTGTGTGTGTGTGTGTGTGTGTGTGTGTGTGTGTGTGTGTGTGTGTGAGAGAGAAACGCGCTCAACAAAGCGACAGAGTTCTTCACACTAGAGTTTACTGTACGTCAGATGAGCTGATTTGAAATCGTATAGATCGCTTGACGAGAGCGAAACTTGTTGTTCAGTGAGTAAAATTATATTTATGCTAAACTTATTCTTAGCATCTAACACACACACTGGCGAGTAAAATCTGAGAATTTATTAGCCAATGGCTAGTGATAGATATTATTTAAACGCCCAGAGTGACGATTTACTCGCATATGCGAGTGTTTTACTCGCATTGTAGAGGGTTGTGTATATGTGTGTGTGTCTGTCTGTCTGTGTGTGTATTTGTAATATTAATTTGTCATAATATTTAAACAAATTAGTTAAATATAAGTTTTGTTTCCTTCTCAATCAGCCTCTTGATTTAAAGTATACACCGACCCTTTCTATAGGATTGATTGTTTGTCAGCCAAGTGACTTTTTAAAGATCTCTCTGTATCTGTCTGTACTTGTAACTCATGTGTTCTCTTGTCAGGCCATGTAGACCTATAGATTAGACCGCCTTCTACAGTTAGGCTCGGCTCTGATGGAGACGGATGGTCAAGGGGCAGGATAATGAAATGAGAAATAGCCTCACACTCAGAGGCGGGCCATAATGGCAGTGCGAGACAGCAGCAAAGGCTTCTTCTTGTTTAAACTTGTGCGTTTGTTGCTTTACAAATGAAAAATATAACTTAACAGAGAGTGATGCCTGTATAAAGCATTAGGCTCGCTCGTCCATCATTGGTTTTAACATCCACATTGATTTTTAATATAATGGGTGTGCCATTATAGACCACAGCTGTAGGTAGGACATTATTAGTTTGGATGTCAGTGCTCATTGTGGTTTCCTTAGTAACTTAAATTCCTAATTGAAATGACATTATTCCTTCCCTAGATGACGTCATTGGCATTATTCAGCCTGTGTTTAATGTCTTTGAAACCCCCTCACACACACACTCAACCGGACCGTGATGGTTTTCTGTTCTGAACTCGCCCCGCCACCCCTCTCCAGGTTTTACACCTGCTTTCGTATTAAAACACAACCCGGCTCGCTCTCCGCCAAACCATCTCTCCATCCATATAAAGACCTTCTTTTATTACCCGAGGGAATTAAATAACTTTTAGAATGTGGTTTTCTATAAAGCACCACACAATGAATATTCATGCTGGAGCGGGTCGGGCATTACTTGGGGTAAAAGTTGTATTTTTTTGTTGGGCTGGTGACGGCATACGGGCAAGTGAACCGCAGCGATTTATGAAGCTGTTAAAGAAAAACAGCAGACATGGAGCATGGTACAGCTACTCTCCTGTCTGCTTTATAAGCATGCACGCTAATCAAGACTAAATGCTTTTTTACAAGCTGGCCACTAATAAGAAGAGATTTTAAAACTTTATAGCCCCTGTGCTGATTGTAGGCTGCAGGGAATTGACCATCCGGACAGCTTGCTCTCCTTAGTCAAGGTCGTCGTATTGTTGGGGCTTTTTGAGAGACATCTAGGTGAGGTTTAGGGTGACCTTGGGAAGAGTTTTGTTAGCATCTTCCTTAATGAAAATCTATTTTCCAAATGCATGTTATTGATCTTATTGTGACCGATTCATCTGAGCATGTTTCATCTTTTTGACATTTGTTTTGATCTTGTAATTCAATCTTCCGACTGACTTCTTCTCTGGTGGTGTACGCCGGACTCCTCCAGTCATTTAGTCTGCCTAAACACTGCTTCTCTCTTGCAAACGACTGCAACCTTTGCCTTCATCCAATCAACAACCGATGAATTGAACACTCCCCTCTCCACATTTTCTCTTTTTGTGTTAATCTGCTTAACTGGGAAGTATGTCACAATGCATATAAAAAAATCGCTACTTCTGTCATCTCGGCTTTAAAATAAATAGGATGTTTGATTCCTGGCTGGCTGATTTTAAAGGGGGATCTATTATGCACCTTTTTTACAAGATGTAATATAAGTCTCAGGTGTCCCTAGAATGTGTGTCTGAATTTTCCGCTCAAAATACCCCACAGATCATTTATTACACCATGTTGTAAATGCCCATTTTTGAGTAGAAACAAAAACATTCTGTGCTGCTTCCCGCCCCCTATCCAGAATCGTCCTGTGCATTTATAGCTTGCGCATTGGATAATCTAGCCTGGTCCTACCTGACTCTCGTACATGTCATTAGTACGATGAATCTGGCCTCTCTCCATTGACAAGCGTTAAAGTCGGCATGAAATAAAATGTTACAATTCGTATCTTTATACTTAATATTGTAGTGTTTACTATAACTGATTTATCTGTGCACTTCATTAATTAAAAAAAAAAGAATTTACCCATATAATATTTAATTAAATACGTTAACCTTCCTTCCCCCCTTGAAACGACTTCATGACGTCATGTGCTATGACGCGAGGGCGAAATATGGTGGTTAGGTGCATTTTTTTTTAGTATACACAATACCTTCTTCAGGAAGGATTTGAGTCAAAAAGAGAGAAATGTATGAGAAATAAAAGCTTTTTTATGTAACACGTACTCAATATAGTCGGGCGATCAGCTTGTCGTTACAGCTTGCCCTTATATAGGAAGAGCTGAGAAAAAAGTTTTACAGAAATAAAGCCATAAGAGGCATCAAATTAGTTGAATCTGTAGCATATACCAGCGAAAATTGAGAAAATATGCTCAGTAACATGTAGAAAATATTAGAGAGAAAAGAAGAGATGGGTCGAGTTTTTCTCCACAACTGAGTGCAAACTGGCATTCAAATCTGCCTCCATTTTGTTAGCAACTTCCAACGATCCAATGAATTCCGAAGGACGAAATCAAGCCCCGCCCTACATTTTTTCTAATTTCAGAAGCCATTTAACTCGGATATGCGTCACAATAATGAGAAAAGGACGATCTCAACTTCCGTTTCACGCCGACTTTAACTTCCTTGAAGGCGGGTACTCTGTTGAAGTTTAACTGCCAGGTTATCTGCCATAACCAATCGCTAAAGTTTGGTTGTGACGTATTTCATACGTTCGCCTTAACCAAGTCCTTCACCACTAATAGAGCGAGCTGGAAAAGCAAACATTTCCTGAACCCCATGGGGAGGACGGCCATGACGGCCAACATCATGGCCACCAACAAAACCCAGCAAATATTGTTCTTGCTCCGGCTATAACTTCTGGATATTCGGTAGCGGTGCCACGACGGACCAAATGGCTTTGCTCGCATCTTTCTCCGCCGCCATTACTGAACTACAACTCAAACTAGCGCACGACATCAACGTCATCGTTCTCAGACACTCCCTCTGTTCGCTGATTGGACCGGTTAAAATTTGGCCAGAGAAAACCAGCGAATATACCCCAAACCCAGACGACGCACTGAAGGAAAATGGAAATTGAGCAGAAGTAAGAAGGAGGGTGGAGCCAGGCTATGGATACTCTGCCTAAACATCAGTTTGTTTTTTTTATTATCATCTCTATGCATTTTAAATCCATATCAGTTTAATATATGGTTTACTGAGCACACGCATCCAAAGCACGCGCACAGAAAGCTGCCTGTCAGACGGTTCGTCCCGTCAGTGTTAAACTAATTTTTCTTTAGAGTCTTATTTTGCTTAAACTGTCAAATACACAGAAGGTTAAAAACACACCAAGTTCACATAAACACAGTCGGTTATGTCTGTGAATGTGAAACCGCAGGGTAAGATATCGAATGTGTGTTAGATCTGTGTATTAAAGGGACCGTATATGCAGTTAATATGAATCAAACAATAAAAGAAAAACAAAATCACAGTGCTCTTGATAAAATAACTTAAGTAGCTTTATTAATAATAAATTTGTTACTTTTCATTTTCCGCCAGTCTTAGTACACGATGCAACAACAGAAGAGTCAAGTTTTAAATAGGAAAATATCGAAACTCTTTGGTCATTTTTGAGCGAGATGCTAACGGTCTAATCAGATTCAATGATCTATGCTAAGCTATGCTAAAAGTGCTACCGCCAGACCCGCAGATCGGCTGAATGGGTTCGAAAACGGTAAAACTCAACTATTTAACGCTAGGGGAGTTGGAAAATGAAAAATAGTGGCGTGTTCCTTTAAAAGCTCTGGCGAGGAGATAAACGTGATGGACTGTGTACACTCAGGGGAGGAGCTAGGCTAATGAGGCTGATTCTGTGCCAGTTGTGGGCGGGGCTTGTTCCAATGTGACATCACATGGAGCTCATTTTGAGACACCGTTTCAGATTTAAGGGGAAAATAAATAGAGTGGATGGATTTTTACAGCAATAGGGTGGTTGTGTACACACACTGCAATGTTCAAACACAATATACATGTGAATTTTGCCTAATAGTTCCCCTTTAAGCTTTACTTCTCAAGGTGCCCATGATTCTTCAGTCACTCTGTCATTGTTCTTCCTTTAGGAGATACCGAGTCCATAAATGGTCCTTTCCGTTTTAATGGCTCTTCCTTGATTTACATTCTAATACTACCTGATTACCGAGAGGCCGATGTCCCAGTATGTGTGTGTGTGCTGAGCTTGTACTCATTGTGGAGTCACACAGGCATGTAATAAATGAAGCTATTGGAAAAGGCAGTGGAACGGCAGGCACTAATCGGGGGGATTGTGCCTAGGAGAACGCTGGCGCAACGTTAAATCAATACTGTAGATCAGTGCTCCATCTGGCTGGAAAATGAGCGGATCACCATAAACATCTCGCCAAGCGCCTTGCCGCACAATCAATGGTTGCCATATTGATTTAGTTATTGCAAGTTCATATGCTGTGGACAGTGTTAAATATACATTCAGCAGCTGAAAGACATTTGTCTGAGGGATGCTTAGCGAAGGCCTGAGCGGTGAGAAGTTGGAGGAACTGTTGCCAGTGTGACCGCCCAGTTTCTTGGTTAATGAGATCTGAAATTAAAATGGTAGGACAATAAAGTGAAAAATATTAGTTCATTTTGGCATCATAGGTCCACTGTTGGGGTTGGGACGTCTGTTTTTAATTTTGCTGTTTAAGGTTTGTCTGAACAGCTTGGCAAATGTAAACTGCACAACCTTTTAAAAGAATTTCTTTCATTTTTGTTTTTTAACCTGCAGGATCACAGAGGACTCCACAGCGACCACACTGGAGGCGCTAAAGGCCCGTATACGAGAACTGGAGAAGCAAATCCTCAGAGGAGACCGATACAAGTGTCTCATATGCATGGTGAGAACTCTTGCTTGCCAATATTGTGCGCGTTCATGTGGTTGTGTTTGGTTATAACCCATCCTTAATAACATGCCGTGGTGATATAACCTAACACCCGCAATCATGCACCCAGCTGGCTGAAGCTTTGTGATGGTTTGCCTCCTTCAGCTTCAATCTCTAGCATGGCCTGGAAAATTAACACTGACAATAAGGCTCTGTTCTTCTAGCTGTAGTGGCCATCTTGTTGGATATCTATGCTAAAGCTTTATTCCTGTAGGTGCTAGGGGTTGCACCAGACTTTAATGCTTTAACGCTTTAAGCAGGCTGCCAGGCTCTGTTTCCAACAGTTAAAAATGACAAATAAATAAGACATGCTTGATTATACCATCTGGAAGCTAAAAATTGATCGGGAGAATGCACGCTTATTGTACAGGTCAGTTAATCACCGTTCTAAATGCGTGCTGCATTGTAACACACACACACAGCTCGCTCATCACGCGGAGATCGCGCGCGCGCAGAAATGCATCAACACTGTTCTGTGATGTATCACTAAAATAGCTTCAAAACTGAAAAGTTATAACATATTTCTTAGTAACTACAACCCACAGCTTATTAGTAAAGAGACGCTGGCAAGTAGAATTAATTCACACGCAATCGCTCTCTCCACTAATGCATATAGCCTACATAATCTTTATTGTGCTACTTTATCTGTTTCTGATTCAGAACGAGCAGAAATCTGTGAGAAATATAACGACGCAAAGACAAAAGAACTGATACAAAAGCTGTTGTAGTAGGAGCAATAACCTTATGGGCAGCGCTGTGATATATGCCATAGCATGCACAAGAAAACTTGTGTTCGCATCTCAAGGTTCAGGGTTATTTGTTTATTAAAGGGATAGTTCACCCAAAAACGAAAATTTGATGTTTATCTGCTTACCCCTAAGGCATCCAAGATGTGGGTGTCTTCATTTCTTCAGTAGAACACAAATGAAGATTTTTAACACCAACCGTTGCTGTGTGTCACTCATATAATGCTTGTCAATGGGGTCTAATTCTATTAGAGTAAAAAAAACCTGGACAGACAACTTCAAATTAAACCCTGCGGCTCGTGACGACACATTGATGTCTTAAGACACGAAACGATCGGTTTCTGAGAGAAACCCAACGGTATTTATGTAAATATATCACCTCATATCAGACGAACGCTTCAGCTCTCCAGACTGCCATCACTTCCTGTAGGTGAGGTCAAAATTCCGGCCGGGTCATAGATATATATACATAGATTCCTCATTAGTGTCTGCGTGGATCGCTCGAATGAGGAATCTATGTATATATATATCTATGACCCGGCCGGAATTTTGACCTCACCTACGGGAAGTGATGGCGGTTTGGAGAGCTGAAGCGTTCGTCTGATATGAGGTGAAATTAATTGCATAAATACTGTTGGGTTTCTCTCAGAAACCGATCGTTTCATGTCTTAAGACATCAATGTGTCGTCACGAGCCGCAGGGTTTAATTTGAAGTTGTCTGTCCCATGGTTTTTTTACCCTAATAGAATTAGACCCCATTGACAAGCATTATATGAGTGACACACAGCAACGGTTGGTGTTAAAAATCTTCATTTGTGTTCTACTGAAGAAACGAAGACACCTGCATCTTGGATGCCTTAGGGGTAAGCAGAAAAACATATTTTTTGGGTGAACTATCCCTTTAATAACGTCATCAGCGACTACTCTACTCGACTTTCATCACATAAATGTCGACTTGGAAAAACTCGGAAGTCGTTCGACCCCCTAGTTCTGACTAATCATGCGACTGTAGGTCTGGAGGTTGATTAGATCCATCCCGACTTTTCAGTTTCATTTAAATGTAATAAAACATCCAGAAAGTCACCCAGATTGATCAGTTGTGGCCTTGTCGAGAACATTGTCCTTAATAAAGATGCTTGTAAATGTTTTGATGATTTAATTAGACATTTTTCTGTTTGCTTCGGTCTCATGTGTTGAGTGTTTCCCAGTGGTGATCTACTGCCACCTGCTGGTTATTGGACGTAAAGCAGCCCAATAAATGAATTGTCAGTTAATTATTTGGACTGTTACCTTCTGTTTTAGACTTATCTAGCATGATATCCACTCATGCAAAAACACCACAGAACTCCCATCCATTTTATCTTTGCTCAGTGTTGGCCGATAGCTTCACCCGTTGGTCTTATGTGTGTGTCTGTGCCTGCCGTGGTGGTTTTCTCAGTACCGCTCTTGAATATCCCTGCAGCGGAAGCCACCCCAAACAGGGGCAGAAGGCAAGAATCAGGTGGCCAAGAGGCAGGGGAGCGCAGAGGCCCTGCAGCTCGGCGTGTACTGTTTGTACAGAGGCTTCCTAACGGACAGCAGTGGGATTAAGAAGCTGCTCCCACTCCGGAGGGTAAGGCTCTCTGTGCTCCCATTGGCCTAACCCCGCCTGACCCATGCCCCCTCACTGCCCGCCCGCCCGCCTGCCTCCCATGGCCGCTCTTTGCTGTGCTGGTGCTGTCTAGTGATGTCTGTTGTTGTACATGTGGTTGGCTGTAGATGTGAATTGTTCACTTGACCTGGTTAAATTAATCATTTGTCGTTCGTTTCTCTCTGTCTGTCTCTACCTCAGGACGCTTATACAATGCCACTCACCTCCATCCAGTGTTGGCATGTGCACTGTGAAGAATGCTGGCTAAGGACTCTGGTAAGAATGACACATTTGCTCATTAGTGTGTCCTTAATGAATCCCCCCCCCCCATTTAAGATGTTCTGTTGCTTTTATGTGTTTCGTTTTAAACATTTGGGCTAATTTGGGACCCTGGACCATCATCTGAATAAGTGAATTAATAAGCTTTCCATTGATGTATGGTTTGTGAGGATAGGACAATATTTGAAAATCTGGAATCTGAGGGTGCAAAAACATCTAAATATTGAGAACATCTCCTTTACGGTTGTCCAAATGAAGTCCTTAGCAATGCATATTACTACTAATAATAATACATTTTTGATATATTTACGGCAGGAAACTTACAAAATATCTTTGTGGAACATTTACTTATTATCCTAATCATTTTTGGCATAAAAGAAAAATCGATCATTTTGACCCATACAATGTATTGTTGGCTATTGCCACAAATATATATTAAAAAAATAATATATATATATATATATATATATATATATATATATATATATATATATATATATATATATATATATATATATATATATATATATATATATAAGATTTATAAAGATTTATTTATTTAAATGACATGTTCAAGTTCCATTAGTTCCAAGTGAAAGCAGTATAAATAGTTTTTATTGTTTTTTTGCCACTGTTGCTCTAATAATCGCCAAAAACAAGATATGCTAATACTGAGTGTTTTTTTTCAGTCTATACATGCTAAGAAATACATGCTAAATCATGCTCATTTTTCTCACACATTATACATAGTTTTTTATCCATGAATATATGCACATTCTATTATATTTTTGGAAGGGTTGAAATGAGAGACCAAGAATGTTACAAAAAGCAACTTGGATGCTTTTTTTGCAATTTTGCAAAAAAAATGAGGGATGCACTGAAATGAAAATTCTTGGCCGAAGCCGAATCCCGAAACGCGCTTTTTTTTTTTTTCTCCATTTATTTTGCCATTTTTTTCACCATTGCATAAATTAGCTTTTTTACTATTTTGTCTTGCTTTTAATATATATATATAAAGATTTTTTTTTTTTTTTTTTACAAAACTACAATTTAAAAATATTTATTTAACACTGAACATTTTTAGCATTCCAGCATACATTATACAAACAAAGCACAAAATAACTTTAAAAAATATATATATATTTTTTTATTTGGCCATCTTATCTTATCTTTGGCCCATTATGCCTACAGGTATCATAATCAAATTTTGTTTGTTAGTTCATGAGAGGTTTTGTGAACCTGAATAACTCAGCACTGAATAAAAACTCTGGCTGTTTGAGCAGTGAGTGGAGTCTGACTAACTTAAAACACATTGGCCATTGCGTACAAGAGATCAACAGCAATGTCACGTTGTAAATGGATATATTTGACGTTCTACAGACACAAAAATGCACTGGAGCATTTGCTAATATATCATTACAGTATCAACTGAGGGTGCTCTTGCCTGCATTTGAGGAAGCTTAGACAGGGTCTGCTAACGGGCATTTGTGCGTCTATCTCGGACACTTTAAAGCTTCTTTAAGCCTTGTTTATTCTCGATGTGGCGTTCGCAGTCAGACGAACATATAAACCAGGCTTAATGCTTCCTCACTTCCAACATGTGCTGCATCTCACACACACTGGATGCTATAATTGATCAAGTCATCAAAAACGTTATTGTTCGGTAAAATTTATTTGGTCTTTTCAGTTATTTTTGGTTGCCGAACATTCAGTGCATCCCTATTTAGGAGATATAAGCATTCAACACTTACAGTCTCTCACTTCCGTTAAAATGGGTCGCAGATTTTTATGACATCAGCTTCTCATCACATCTACTGTCCAATAAAATGCTCTCTAGAATCTGAAGCCCCGCCCCCTGCACTCTAAATTGACCCTGAAGCTGCGGCTGAAATGGGTAAACTGGTCTCACATTTACTATTTTCTATAAGAAAAGAGAAGTTGACATAACTTAAAATTGTAAGGCAACTTGCTGCACAGCTTTTTTGAGTTTACTCAACTTTTAAACAAAGTAGTTCACTTAACTCAATTAACTGAGTAAGGTCACACGTCTCCCAATTTAAGATCTTTTGTTCAGCTGATTGAGTTTTTATCATTTTTTTATTTTTTTGTTGAATTTTTTTTCTTCTTTTTTTTGTCACCATCATGGTCATGAGTGTTTTCTTTGGTTGGGCAGTTTGACGACTTTAATATTTGGCAAGAAAAGCAAGAGAAAACACAAACAAATGCTGTCAGCTGCTCGAAGATAAGAGTATAATCACTTATTTTCGGTTGCCGAACATTCTGTGCATCCCTAAAAAAAAAGTAAATATTTTATGAATTGCTTGATTTATTATCATATCATACCCTCACATGGGATGTCATATTTGAAGGGAAACACATAACACATCAGAAGCTCGCCCTTGGTTTGCTTTAAGTCATGCCTATGTGCGTTTTTCACACTGAGGTGTATCAGTGAATATGGTTATTGCAGTTGTGGCTGGTGTAAATTATGAAAAGCGGGTACATATCGGAGAGCCCAAACCTTCTATCATGACCGAGGCCAGTGTATAAAGTGGTTAATGGAGTAGTTTATTTTAATAATGCTGTGGCTATAGTGTAGGTTGAAGAGTTCATCTCGACCAGACCTGTGAGATTCGTCACGTAGCGCTCCAGGTTTGTAAATCCCTTTAGATGGTGTTGGTGTTCTACGCACCTCTTATCATCAGAATTGCGTTTGCCTCCACTTGTCCGGTTGTAATCCCCACACTTACACTCACTGGCTCTTCCTCTTCTCTGTCTCTAAGCGGTTTTAGCCAGTCTTCCTCAGGGAGCCCACTCTCATTAGCCGCTAACACATTCTGTCACCACACGGAAACAATTAATAAGGAAATGTTTCCCAGCCTCAGACGTTTTCCAATATGCTATATATTAAATCAGCTCCTTCCATCTCCGCTTATCACAGGGCTTTCTGTGCACGGCTCGCTGGCAAGAAGGAACAGAGCCAGCCCGCGCTGCCACCGCGGATTGTTAGTAATGCAGGCATTAAAATTGTTGCCTAAAGACAGCAATAAAAGTAGCACGGCGGGGCTCCTTGCGTCTTGATCAAAGTAAATGCGTGTAATTTGGTTAGCGTCAGCCTTGTTTTATGAATCTAATGGAGCGCAGCAGCCACCCGCCACTGATGCGAGGAGCCCGCGTTTAGTCCATGACCTGCCCACGCTCATTAAAACTAGGTAAACTCCTGCTTCCCAGAACAAAGAAACCAAATCTCGGGTCTCCTTTGTGTCTGGGGGATTGTTGGTATGGAGGAAAGCACACTGGAGTTTTTGTTGCTACACTGCTTCGGGTTTTACTTCTCGCTTTAATCACCCATCAAGTAAGGTTTACGATCAGATAGACCCCAAACATCTACAGAGCGATTGCATAAGGAAATATACATTTTTTACATGGAAAACTATATATCTTTTTTTTTATTTACTTCTCAACTTTACATTTATGCTGTGTTTTTGTGGATATTTGGTAGTTTTTTACCTATTTACTGCACAATTACTTAATTAGGCCATAAATTGGCTCATTAAAAATTTATTTTTTTATGACAAAATCACTTAAATGATGATCTTAATTAAATCTAAATTGTTTTTGGACATTGTTCTATGTGTTAGGGATAGAATACTGCCATCTGCAGGTTTGTGGAAAAACCTTAGGAATTATAGAAAGAAAGTGCAATGACCACATATATCCAGCAGAGGTCCATAGGGACTTCATTTTCACTTCATTGATTTTGTGTGTGTGTGTGTGTGTGTGTGTGTGTGTGTGTGTGTGTGTGTGTGTGTGTGTGTGTGTGTGTGTGTGTGTGTGTGTGTGTGTGTGTGTGTGTGTGTGTGTGTGTGTGTGTGTGTGTGTGTGTGTGTGTGTGTGTGTGTGTGTGTGTGTGTGTGTGTGTGAACATGCATGTTGCATTTGTGCTCTAGTATTAGTTGATTGTAGTTGAATTGTTGATTGTATTTGCCAATTTCTATAAAAATGTTCTCTCTGTTGCAGTCACGTGTGTGTGTGTGTGTGTGTGTGTGTGTGTGTGTGTGTGTGTGTGTGTGTGTGTGTGTGTGTGTGTGTGTGTGTGTGTGTGTGTGTGTGTGTGTGTGTGTGTGTGTGTGTGTGTGTGTGTGTGTGTGTGTGTGTGTGTGTGTGTGTGTGTGTGTGTGTGTGTGTGCGCGCGTGTGTGTGTGTGTGTGTGTGTGTGTGTGTGTGTGTGTGTAAGAGAGAGAGATAGAAAGTTTGTTCCACTTTGTGTTTATGCTCTAGGACCAGACCTTGATTTAAATGTAGAAATTTTCAGATTTATATTGGATTTTGTTTTATTTTTGTGACAAAGTGAAAAAAAATTGGGTTTTTTTTATTTAAATTTTTCCATTCATTTTCAATGTGGGGTCAGTCGGACTCCGAGGACCTTAAATGGTAAAAAAAAAAAAAATGTACACACCTTTAAAACAACCAAATCAAGCCCAGATTTGTTTGTGCATGTTAAGATAGATTATTTAGGAAAAGTCACAGAGTCTCATACCCCTGAGATGAAGGGAACACTTTTTAAAAATGAAGGAAAAGTCCAGTGGGGTCAGCTGGACATTCAAGGGGTGATTAAGGGTTAACAAAAAAAAGGTAAATGAACATGACTCACTAAATGTTGGGAATATGCCGGCCACATCAAAATAAACCACTCGCATAGTCAGACCATGATGTTGAATTTGAAACCATTATGATTATTTGCACATTCGCCATCTAAAGGTAGAGGCCATTGTTACAGCACAACAAGCGGAGTAGTGTTGCTGGATCTCCTTCAGCCTGTGCAGGCAGGATCAGCGCACCGGGTTCTGGTGCCCTAGCCATGAACCCGTTCATATGGAGCCACAAATCCTCTTTACAGTTAGATGTGAAGGCACACTGCAGGGTTCACACTTTGGCACCCTTACTGCTCCCTCAGTTTGCTAATCTGGGTCAAAAGTCCTGTACGTTTAAAGTCAAGTCAACTTTATTTATATAGCGCTTTTAACAATGCAGATTGTTTCAAAGCAGCTTCACAGTGTTAGACAGGAAAATAATGCAACAGAATTTTATTCAGTCGTTCTGGAGAAAACGGCGATGTCATCAGTTCATTTCAATTATCATACAGTGACAATGTGGGCTTTAGATCAGTCATTTCGTTTATATGGTTAATTTAGTTTAATAATTAGATTTATTTGGATATTTAGTTGAAAAATGTAGTGTCCCCAACTGAGCACGCCAAGCCAGAGGCAACAGTGGCAAGGAAACCAAAACCCCATCAGGGGAATAATGGAGAAAAATAAACCTTGGGAGAAACCAGGCTCAGTCGGGGTGCCAGTTCTCCTCTGGCCAATTAACAAACAGCGTATGATTATTATTCTGGCAACTTTACAGGTCAGAGGTCATAATAGATCGGTATATTCGAAAGATCGGAGCCAACACGCCAGAGACTGGTTTATTGAGGATGATGTGTCGATGAAACAATTAGTAAATAGGAATAATCGAAAGATCGGAGTCATCATGCTGGAGACGGGTTTATTGAGGAAGATGTGTCGATGAGGCAATTATTAAAATGCAATATTCGAAAGATCGGAGACAACACGCCAGAGACGGGTTTATTGAGGATGATGTGTCGATTAAACAATTAGTAAATAGGAATAATCGAAAGATCGGAGTCATCACGCCGGAGACGGGTTTATTGAGGATGCCGTATTGATGAAACAATTATTAAATAGGAATATTCGAAAGATCGGAGTTATCATGCCGGAGACGGGTTTATTGAGGATGATGTGTCGATGAAACAATTATTAAATAGGAATAATCGAAAGATCGGAGACAACACGCCAGAGTCGGGTTTATTGAGGATGATGTGTCGATTAAACAATTATTAAATAGGAATAATCGAAAGATCGGAGTCATCACGCCGGAGACGGGTTTATTGAGGATGCCGTATTGATGAAACAATTATTAAATAGGAATAATCGAAAGATCGGAGTCATCACGCCGGAGACGGGTTTATTGAGGATGATGTGTCGATTAAACAATTATTAAATAGGAATAATCGAAAGATCGGAGTCATCACGCCGGAGACGGGTTTATTGAGGATGCCGTATTGATGAAACAATTATTAAATAGGAATAATCGAAAGATCGGAGACAACACGCCAGAGTCGGGTTTATTGAGGATGATGTGTCGATTAAACAATTATTAAATAGGAATAATCGAAAGATCGGAGTCATCACGCCGGAGACGGGTTTATTGAGGATGCCGTATTGATGAAACAATTATTAAATAGGAATAATCGAAAGATCGGAGTCATCACGCCGGAGACGGGTTTATTGAGGATGATGTGTCGATTAAACAATTATTAAATAGGAATATTCGAAAGATCGGAGTCATCACGCCGGAGACGGGTTTATTGAGGATGATGTGTCGATTAAACAATTATTAAATAGGAATATTCGAAAGATCGGAGTTATCACGCCGGAGACGGGTTTATTGAGGATGATGTGTCGATGAAACAATTAGTAAATAGGAATAATCGAAAGATCGGAGTTATCACGCCGGAGACGGGTTTATTGAGGATGCCATGTCGATGAGGCAGTTTCAGGGGGAGTCTAGTTGACATGGTCTCTCAGACACTTCAGGGTCATGTGTTGGTCTTCTCTGAGCGCAGGTCCACCATCTGATCTGGATACGGCCCGGATCCGGCTGACTGCAGTAAACCTCGGGAAAACAGAGAGACTATCATTAGCGTAGATGCCATTCTTCTGATGATGTAACGGGTACATCAGCTGTTATGGGAAGTGTTCCCGGTTCCGGCTGACCTAGTTAATGCAGCCTAACAATGGTGTTTAACGATTAAACACCCCTAAAAGTGTCAGTTCCTATATGATCTGTAGCCGTGCGCTTCATGTGCACGAGGAGGAGAAATACGCTGTGTGTGTGATCACTGGCACATGTGCGAGAAGGTTACACGAGGACATGATCGGCAATGGTTGCAAGATTCCTCACAGTAACGTCACTGTCTGAACTTCAGCAGACGTTTGGGATCGTTTCTAGAGGCGGCACGTGACAAACGTGAGATTCAAGATTCAAGATTCAAGAGTTTTATTTGTCACATACACAGTTATATACACAATATACAACTATATTTGTATATTGAGGATTTTATTCCTCTCATGCCTTGCCTTCTAGGTCTCCATCAAGTGTTGTGGTGTTTTATGAAGCTGAGTATACAGTTTAAGAGACTTTAAGAGCAGATCCTGTGATGTTCAGCATGTGTGTGTGGTGCAGACAGCAGACCACACAGCTCACCTTCCTCCTCCTCTACCTCTTCCCGCTGTTCTCCTGCTTTTAATGGTGCAGGCTTTATGGGTACTGGCTGAACATCAGAGTGGTAGTGGGAAAGGCGCATGCTTGTCGAACAGGGTGGGCTGCCCGAGTAAGGCCAAAAAAATGTTTTTTACGTCTACATACATACACTATTAAAGTACACTACAAACTGCTCTGTTACTTGAGCACCAAATCAGCAAATTAGAATGAATTTTTTTTAAAAGGATCATGTGACACTGAATGAAGACTGGAGTAATGATGCTGGGAATTCAGCTTTGCCATAACAGGAGTAAATCATATTTTAATATATATTAAACTAGAAAAAAAAAAGTATTTAGTGCTGTCAAATCGATTATTCGCATCCAAAATAAAAGTTTGTTTACATAATATATGTGTGTACTGTGTATAATTATGTATATTTAAATACACACGTATGTTTTTAAGAAATACTGTATATGTATATATTTAATATATAAATATTTTTTTAAAAATCTTAAATGTATACATGCATGTTTGTGTATTTCTTAGGGCTGCACGATTTGGGGAAAATATCTAATTGCGATTTTAAAATGTAATTATTTTTTTTTTTTTTACAAATGAAAAGTGTGTTTATAACGTTTTGTTTATATATTAATATGACTAATTATAATTAGTATTAGCTAAATATAAATATTACTATTACAGTAACATTTTCATTATTAAAAAATAAAAATAGAGTATTTAAGAATAAAAATAACAATATAATTATGATATTTATGTTTTACAGAAAACTTATTTTACAAAAAAAACTCCTGGGTTGCCTGTTAATATGCTGACAGCCTATGACTAAAATCATTAGAAAAGACTAAGGATTTATTGGAAGAAAATAAATATTATTAAAATCTGTGCTTTTTATCTGTGATATCAATTTCTTAAAGTATATGTCTTTTAATATGAATTATGAGCCTCTTATGCATTCACTGTGGGGGGAAAAAACTCCTGTACATTGAAGTAAAACATGGATTGTCATAGATTTATTTAGAGAGAAGTGTAATTTTTCTTATTTTTTACCCAAAAGTTTGATTCATACTGAAGCCAGAGGGCGACCTCGAGAAGAAACGCCACATTTGCCTCAGAGAAGTAATCGTTTTCAGGAAATCTCGAATGTGAAACTAGCGCTGTAGCTGAATAAAAAGGAGATAGAAACACTTTGATTAAACATCAAGAAATGGTGTATTTGAGTTCTTCAAGCCTTCTCGGGTATTTTCATAATAATAAAGTATTCAGTGCTGATTGATGAGAAGCCACATCAGCTAACAATCACTCGACTGACCATATGAAGCGAGTTAAACGTGTTATTAAACGCTGTATTTTGTTGAACCGGTTTATGAACGCTTCACATAACTAGTTTGTGAAGATGTTTGACGCATGTTGCTTTTTCAAACGCACGTTATAAGCGACTCAAACTCGCAGTGCTTTCAGACGGAGCAGTGTTTTTTTAATCCTGATCTTCACTGACACACTGGGCATATATTTATTTCATCAAAATCACAGCCTTAGCGCTTTTATAATCGCACATAAGCCAAATCGCAATTACGGTTCGATTTCGATTAATCGTGCAGCCGTAGTATTTATATATACATAATAATTATACAGTACACACATATTCTATGTACATACAAACTTCTATTTTGGATGTGATTAATCAATTTGACAGCACTAATTTTAATATGTCACAATATTCACAATAATGTACTATTTTTTTAATCAAATAAATGCAGCCTTGGTGCCTTCTTCTTTTAAAAATCTGTGCGGGAAAACTTGCTAACCTAAAACTTTATGAACGGTCGTTGCTTGTGCTCGAAAAGCAACTTTGATAGCATTTTCAAATGGAAATGACCACCTTCTCACTCTTATTGTTTTTGTCTTTCTCTCCATATAGGGAAACAAGAAACTCTGCCCACAATGCAACACCATCACATCACCAGGGGACCTCAGACGTGTCTATTTGTGAAGAATAAGGGCCGGATTCTTTTGTTTCGTTTTACTTTTCGCTTCCATTTGCGCTAGTGTTTTTGGTTTCCCCACCGCCTGAGGGAGTGAACTATCGTCTGACCATGAGAGGCACGAGCACAGACTCACACTGACTCCAATGGGGAGCGGACTTCACAAGCATAGGACTAATGAGGACTGCACAGACTCGGTCCTCCTCTATAATTGCTTGTGTAAAGAGCCCACCCGCCTCCCTCTGGTGTTGGTCCATGGTCCACCCTCTCCAAAGTAAGATGAGGAACCTGCTCTTCTCAGATGATGAAAAGAGAACTCCTTCTGTCCCTCCACCTGCACTGCTGCTGCTCTTAGTCTCCCACTTTTGCACTCGGTGGCAACTTCTTCACCAACCCAACCGGAAAACATCAGCCTGGCGATAAGAGGAGGAGACTTTAACGGACCAGAACCCCTCAATATGGATTCTCCATTGTGTTCTCATTCACCCCAAAACATTACTTCTTTTTGTGGTGTTCTTCTAGTCATGTCAACCAAATTCAATGAATCAGTGCAAGCACATGTATAATAGTCTCTGTATGTTTACAGTGTTGTGAGTAAATGACATAGAGAACAAAACACGCTTGTATACACACGTGCACACACATACAGAAATATATATTGAATAAAAGTCCCGTTTTAGTTGGTGGTGGTGGTGGTTTGGGTCGGGAGGGAAGGGCATATGTTTCAATCTTGGTGAATTTAAAAAAACAAAAGAAAAAAGAAAAGAAAACCCTCTGTATTTTTAAAGCAGATGTTGTTGTCTTGAAGTTGAAGTTGTATTTCATTGTACAGGAAGAAATTTAAGTAATAATAATAATAAACTACTCGAACTAGGACTTAAAAGATTTAGGTGTACATTTTTCATTGAAATATACAGTAAAAACTGTAGATTTAATCCTGAAACAAGGGAAAGTTGCGTTTTTTTTTTTTTTTTTGGAAGAAATTTGCTTTTATTCACCCTCATTTCTCAGCAGTTTTTCAACAGAATGCCATCTGTCTGTTACAAACAATTGGGATTATTGCTTGTTCCATTGAACACACAGTATTAAGACCCCTGACCGATTGCATATCATCAGTTTCTTCCCTCAGAAAGGGATTTTTATACATAGACGTCTCATTTACGTTCATATTTCCTCTCTGAAACGTCATGGCAAACCTTTTTTTTTCTCTCTCAAAGAATGAACTGGATGAGTCTCAACTCGTGTCCCTGACTGGCTGACTGACTGACTGCTCACCTTTTCCCTTAGGAGTGAGACCGTGTGCTTTATATTTGTACATCTATGTATTCTGTGATTTCTGTATTGATGTAAGCGCAAAAAAAAGGAAGAAATGAAAGGTCATTGCTGAACCCAACACCACAATAAACAGTCAAATGTTGCATTTGTTATAACTTATTTCACTGTTCTTTAAATCTTCACAATGGCTGGGTCAAGAGCCGTTCCGATATTTTGTAAAATACAGGTCGTGAAGAAGTATTAGGGTTGACTCTTTGTATTCTTCCTTTGCCGAACAATTCGTTCCTGCCCCAAAGATGACAGATTGCACAAGATGATTGTGTGATGATATGATTTGTGTCCTTGTATATTCTTGAAAATGGTACGTGTCTTTCCCGTTTGTAAGCTACATTTGACATCAATTAAATGACTGTAAATCTGAACTGGTCATCATTTGCTGGCTTCATTCACTGGGTGCTGTAGATGTGAAGCTGGTCATCATCTGCTGATGTAGCTGTTGAAGTACATCAGTCGATGTCCATTGAGTTTCAGGCAGCAAAACAACTTCCGAAGGCATTGTAATTTCTCATTTCGGTATGCATTACACTGCATCCGGTAGAGATAATGATGAGGTTTTGAGACGACCCCATTGATTTTATACCATCTCTGACACTTAGTGCATCTTTCTGGACCTAATTTTGGACCCTTTTGGAAGAAAGGAAACGCTCTATTCTGCCATCTGGAGGCTAAATCCACAGGTGATGTTTTACCTGAACAGCTGTATCAAAGCGCAAGCACTTTAAACATTAAGGACTGTAATGAAAATTTCAAGATGTAATTACCTCTTCGGTACACCGTCTGATCCGAGGCCAAACTCCAGGTTCATGATGTGAGGAGCAAACGGTAGCAGGGCCTTTAAACACTTTCAGATGCCTGTAAAGTGCTGATAGATATGTTGGAAAATCAGCAGGAGTTGTTGGAAGCGTTTGTGGCTTTCTTTTGGAAGGAAACAAGCTTGCAGAACCTGTAAGTAAACAGCAGTTATGTTGTTCCAGTTTATGGACTTAAAGGGATAGTTCACCCAAAAAAGAAATGATTCTGTTTATCCCAGGACATCCGAGATGTAGGTGTTTTTGTTTCTTCAGTCGCACACAAATGAAGATTTTTAACAGTGTGATAGTCGTATAATGATGTCAATGGGGATATTTTAGAGTATGAGAGCAAAAACACATCGACATATACGAATCCTTATTAAACCCTGCGGCTCGTGGTGACACATTGATGTCTTAAGACACGAAACGATCGGTTTCTGCGAGAAACCCAACAGTATTTATGTTATTTGTTTACCTCTTATCAGACGAATGTCATCTAGTATTCCCAGCGCCATAACTTCCGGCGAATAAGGTCAAAATACTGGTGCGATCAAAGATATATAAACGTAGATGCCTCATTCGACTGATCCGTGCAGGCACTAAAGAGGAATCTATGTATATATCTATGATCGCGCTGGTATTTTGATCTTATTCGCCGGAAGTGATGGCGCGGGGACGGCTGATGCAGAGCCATAGAAAAAAATTTAAATATGGATATTTTTCTTACACAAACAAGTCGATTCGCTTCAGAAGGCCTTTATTAACACCGCGTGGAGCAGTTATTTGACAGACAGATGGATTTTTTATGGACTTCAAAAACCAAGCAAGTATTACTGCCATTATAATGCTTGGATTAGCCTGAACATTTTTAATATAACTCTGATTGTGTTCGTCTGAAAGAAGAATGTCATACACACCTCGGATGACTTGAGGGAGAGTAAATCATGGGCTAATTTTCATTTGTGGGTGAACTATCCCTGTAATTACGGTGCACATACAAGTGAGGCCATTTTAATTCGGCAAATCAGAGACTTCTCAATTCCAACAAATCCCAACTAGAATAAGGGTCACCAAATGTCCCTGTTTTTCAGGGACAGTCCCGGTTTTGGGCGTTCTGTCCCTGGAAATGTCCCCGTTTTACAGCTCGTTCAAAACAACCTGTGGTTATATTGCAAAAAAAAAAGCTCCCGACCAACATACAGCAGCTGCTGCTGAGTATAGGAACAATCGTGTAGTGATTATTTTCACCAGAAGATGGCGCTGTGAGTTACGCTGACTCTACTTGAAGAACGTAACCGAGAGCAGAGCGCCGTTATCGTCAAATATAAAAAAAAACATGGTTATTGCTTTCATGGTAGTAACATCCTAACTATTGTTAAAGGAAAGTAATACTGTTTGTATTTGCTTTATAACAGAGCCTCAGCGGGGTGCGGGATTGTTTTTATTTTTATGTTTTGTCGCATTCACAAAGCAGTACGACCACACATCTTAACTATAAAAAACCCTAGACAATTATACTTGCCAACAAATACATGTGCAGAATACTTTATGCTTAAAATAAGCCTAAAATGTGAAATAACGTTATTTTCAAGTTCACAAACGTAACATTTGAAGTAAAAAAAAAAGTAATGTTCTGTAAAAAATGTAAAAGTAATTAGTGTAAACTTGTGAAAATTAAAATATTAAATACAATTGTAAAATGTTAAAATATTTGTTAAATAGTTTTATTTTTGTAATGTGTTTTTGTTAAGATGTTATAATATTGTTTTGAACTGCTTGTTATTTACAATGGTTAACCTACTATTAACTTTTCATTGTTTTTTTGTTTGTTTTTTGCGGGTCCGTTGAATTGTATTAAATAAATCCAGTATATAATCAAACTAAATCATAATAGTTATTCATGTTAATAATAATATAGGCCCACAACAACAACAACAAAAACATTCAAAAATGTATTGGGTCTGTTTTTTAATTAAAAGATAACAAATGAGATTTTAGTGATATTTTGGCCACTCAAATAGAAAATGTCCCGTTTCCATTTCAGAAAACTGATCACCTTAAACTAGGACCCCCTTCCTAAAATATAAAGCAGCTATACTGTATTTTTTAAGACTTGTTAATAATGTGCGAGAGACATATCAAGTGTCAAATTATTAAAACGAATACATAAACGTAGCTTTTTTTGTGTGTGTGTGTTTTAGGTTTTTTTTTAAGCCTTTAGCAAATACTATTCAAAAGTTTGGGATCAATACGTTTTTTATTTTATTTTAGAAATTCATACTTTTAAACAGCATGATAATAAATGTTTCCTGAGCACCAAATCAGCCTATTAGAATAATGTCTGGAGGATCATGTGACACTGAAAACGGTTGCCAAAGAAATTCTGCTTTGCCATCACAGGAATAAATTACATTTTAAAATATATTTTAAAAAGAAAACCGTTCATTTCAATTGTAATAATACTTCAGGTTTGGTGAGGTTAAATATAAAACATCCCCAAACTTCTGAACGGTCACCCTCTTTCCAGTTTGAGCCCCTGAGGCGTCTGATATCTGTTGACATCCATGTTGTTACACCAGTATTGGTGATTCCTCGCAGGGGTTTAATGGTTTCCAGAGGTCAGAATGGGGTCTGGGCTGGAGGTGGTAATGCGTCTCCTATGTAGTGGTTGAAGAATGTAACTGCGGTTGGATCATCTCACCTCTCCAGCATCTAACCCAAGTCTTTACTTACTGTCAAGGCTTTGTGTTCCAGACATCAGCGCGATCCATAGAGTGCATTAGGCGGGCCGCGGGCCGAGCTCAGGTTACGGCCCACCCTGTGGCCTGAGTGGCGCTGGAACCAGGAAGAAGCCAGATGAGTGGAAGCAGATCTATAGAAATTGCTTTTGGAGGTCAAAGCCATCCCTGATGGGGAGTATAAAGTGTGGGGGCCATTATAGGCAGTTTACAAACATCTCCGCTGACCAATCAATAGGACAGGCCTTCTCTGTCGCGTTGGGTAATTCCTCGATTGCATTGGCTGGTAATTTACACCTTCATGTGGGAATTTTACCGTGTCTCCTCCCCTTCAGCGTCCGCTACTTCCTGGTTGAAGTGCTTGTACAACTCATTCAATTAGGAGCCTCTCCTCTCCTCAGCCTCTTTAGAAGATCGATCCACTCAAGGTGCTTGACAGAAGAAAAAAAAAAAAAAAAAAAAAGGCTTTGGGTATTTTGTTATGCACTGCAGGAGGAAATTGAGGAATGTTGAAATGTTTGACCATCTGGCATATTTTTTAATTGCTCTTCCAGGTTTAGTGCTGCAAAATAGCATCTCCAGAGTGCCTTCAACCTGCATTGTCATATTATTCAGGAAGCCAATAAACATCAGCCAGAAAAATGACTGGTTGTGCATTAGTTCCATTTGACCATAAATGGATAGAGACGGATTTCATTCCCTGTGTTGGTTGCAGACTTTCACTGCTTTTGGTCACAAAGTTATTCTTGGCAACCAGGGGTGGAGCTATAAAAAGTTTTTAACTGTTTTTAAAGCTGCACTATGTAAGTTTTACGTCCGCTAGAGGTCGTCTATTCAAAACAAAGGCGTAGTTTGATGATGGCACGTTTGAGCGATTGTTAATAAGTACACTCTAAAAAATGCTGGGTTAAAAATAACCCAAGTTGGGTTGAAAATGGACTAACTCAGCAATTGGGTTGTTTTAACCCAGCGATTGGGTTGTTTTAAGCAAACGTTTAACCCAACCGCTGGGTTAAAACAACCCAATTGTTGGGTTAGTCCATTTTCAACCCAACTTGGGTTATTTTTAACCCAACATTTTTTAGAGTGAAATGCTGGGAATCGATTAAAAAAATAACTATTAAAATAACTAACTAATTAATCACATTTTTTCTGTAATTAATCGCGATTAATCGCAAGTTTTTCATATTTTGATATTGTAATTTCAGTTACTCTCCAAATTAATGTAAAAACAATTTAAAGACAGCATATTTTAAATATTTGTTGTAATGTCATGTGTTTATGAATGAAGGCCAGTATCACTGATGTCTCTATGAAACATTAATGACGTTACAATACAGTAACTGAAAGCTCCCAATTTCAACATTTATTAGGCTTTAAAAAAACAACTTTTAATTTAAGGGAACTTAAAACAATCTTTACATAAACCCAAAATAATAAATGTTATATTTACCTGTGGCCTTCCCTGTTAGACATATACAGAAATGTAATAGTGATCAAACACCTTTCTTAAATGTATAAATAATAAATGAAATATAGATTAATCATCATTAAAGCTACAATTTTCTCTGTTCCCGTTGTTCTGTGATGAACATTAAGGACAGGCATCATCAGTGCTCCTGTCACTTTAAACGAACATGACGCGGATCTGATGCGCTGTCCCGCGCATCTCATTTCCTCACAACTCTTTGAGTTCATTTAAGACGTTATTGAACTAATTTAAGACTCTAATATGAGAATACTTAACATTCTCTGTGTTGTTGTTATTGTTTGTTCAAAAGCAAAAGAGAACTCGATGTGAGCAGGAGACTGACACGAGTCTGTCTGTGCGTCGAGTGTGTGTGTGTGTGTGTGTGTGTGTGTGTGTCAGAGTGTCCCTCGATTAGCTGACATGAGACGCAGCCACACAGACAGGACACTGACACACACACACACACACACACACACACACACACACACACACACACACACACACACACACACACACACACACACACACACACACAGAGACAGGACACTGACACACACACACACACACACACACACACACACACACACACACACACACACACACACACACACACACACACACACACACACACACACAGAGGACACTGACACACACACACACACACACACACACACACACACAGACAGGACACTGACACACACACAGACAGGACACTGACACACACAGACACACACACACACACACACACACAGACAGGACACTGACACACACACACACACACACAGACAGGACACTGACACACACAGACAGACAGGACACTGACACACACAGACACACACACACACACACAGACAGGACACTGACACACACACACACACAGACAGGACACTGACACACACAGACAGACAGGACACTGACACACACACACACACACACACACACACAGAGAGACAGGACACTGACACACACACACACACACACACACACACACACACACAGAGAGGACACTGACACACACACACACACACACACACAGACAGGACACTGACACACACACACAGACAGGACACTGACACACACACACACACACACAGACAGGACACTGACACACACAGACACACACACACACACACACAGACAGGACACTGACACACACACACAGACAGGACACTGACACACACACACAGACAGGACACTGACACACACACACACACACACACACACACAGAGACAGGACACTGACACACACACACACACACACACACACACACACACACAGAGGACACTGACACACACACACACACACACACAGACAGGACACTGACACACACACACACACACACAGACAGGACACTGACACACACAGACACACACACACACACACAGACAGGACACTGACACACACACACACACACACAGACAGGACACTGACACACACACACAGACAGGACACTGACACACACACACACACACACAGACAGGACACTGACACACACAGACACACACACACACACACAGACAGGACACTGACACACACACACAGACAGGACACTGACACACACACACAGACAGGACACTGACACACACACACACACAGACAGGACACTGACACACACACACAGACAGGACACTGACACACACAGACAGACAGGACACTGACACACACACACACACACACACACACAGACAGGACACTGACACACACAGACACACACACACACACACAGACAGGACACTGACACACACACACAGACAGGACACTGACACACACACACAGACAGGACACTGACACACACACACACACACACACACACACAGAGACAGGACACTGACACACACACACACACACACACACACACACACAGAGGACACTGACACACACACACACACACACACAGACAGGACACTGACACACACACACAGACAGGACACTGACACACACAGACACACACACAGACAGGACACTGACACACACAGACACACACACACACACACAGACAGGACACTGACACACACACACACACACACAGACAGGACACTGACACACACACACAGACAGGACACTGACACACACACACACACACACAGACAGGACACTGACACACACAGACACACACACACACACACAGACAGGACACTGACACACACACACAGACAGGACACTGACACACACACACAGACAGGACACTGACACACACACACACACAGACAGGACACTGACACACACACACAGACAGGACACTGACACACACAGACAGACAGGACACTGACACACACAGACACACACACACACAGACAGGACAATGACATACAGCGCATTCTCTTGTGTCTTGTCGCGCTTGGAAGCATTTACATGAATCATGTAACGCTAGGCAAAAATGGATATAAAAATGGACGCTGCATAATTTTCTTTAAATATTTTTATTTAACTCCCTCACACGTCCCGGTTCCTTGGTTAAAATAGCAATCTCTCACGATTTACAAATATTTGGAAACATTTGGGATATTCTAAGTACTCAACAGAACAAAATATATAACACTGGCCTAGTGGTGATTTTACTGAAAAAATGTTACATAGTGCACCTTTAACATGATGATAATAATAAGAAATGTTTCTGGAGCACCAAATCAGCATATTTAAATGATTTCTGATGGAGTAATTGCTGCTGAAAATTCAGCTTTGCCATCACAGGAATAATTATTTTATTAATAGAATTTCAGAATATTATTACAATTTAAAACTTTTAAACGACAGAGTAAATATAATAAAAAATACTAGAAACATCACGTCTGAGAGAGTTGTAACATGACTTTGCTCATTTAGTGACTAACCCGCACTATGCTTAATCATATTTGATGTATTTGGTCAATATTTTTTCAACTTTTTCTACTATTTTAAAATGTATTAATGTGGATAAAAACCATTTTGAATTAAAATGCTTAAAATGAAAGGGGGACATTAGCACTCGTTATACTTGACATTAATTACAGAGTTTAGTGGCAAATTAGAATTTTTGAGAATATTTGAGATAAATAGCACAAAAAAAGTTCCAGAAAGCAAAAACAAACCATCAATCTCCCTATTCCACAGCCTCATCTGCTCATTTGGCAGTGCATTTACAGCATCCATTTCAACACTCGCATAGATGCTCACATAAACCAATGCAAGTTGGGCATTTGGTGGCAAAATAATCCCCTTTTCCTTTGTCTTTCACAAGCGCCTGGAAGAATCAGATGATTGTGTTTTCGTCAATGCTTAAAAGCTTTGTTCTCTAGCCTACATCATGGCTTAAGCCATACTAAATTGTTCTTATATTCACCAATGCTTACGAGATTGCCTGGTAACATTATGAGGATTTAGCAGAGACGCTTGTTTAATAACGAGGTGAGGAGAAACGGTGTTTGTGTAGGTGTTGTATGTGCATGCATGTCTGTGTGGGTGTGTGTATGTTATCATTGACAGTATTACCATAAACCTGCTCGTGTGAAAGATGAGATATTAAGACCGTGCTGCTGTAGACTCTTAATGGGGCAGCGTGGGAGTGTTGTTCCCCAGGCTCAGTAATCTCTCCCAAGACCTATTTATTACCAAAGAAAATCTGCTGTAGCATTCATATCCGCTACTTCCCCAAGATTACACATATCCATCACCAGAACAACGTATTACGACCCCTGTGACAAGATGCATCCACACTAAGAACGATGTTGCCTGACGGAGTGTTTATCAGCTGTGTCTGTTGTGATTGGCTATGCAGACGGCTGCAAAAAAAACACGACCTGCTGACCTCAAAAGGATCACAAAACAGGTTTACTGAATTTGAAGGCCTGAATAGGTCAATTGTGTGAAGGATTTTTAATCAGGACACACACAGAGATACAGGCATGTTGTGTTTTCATGTTTTATGGGGACTTTCCATAGACATAATGACTTTATACTGTACCCCCTAAACCTGCCCATCACAGAAAACTTGCACATTTTAGTCTGATTTAGTCTGAAAAATGCTTTTCTTACTTAGTATTTTTGTCTTGTTTTCAGTCCAAATATCTAAAAAATCTTACATTAAGAAGCATTTACTAGACAAGCAAAAGTTTTTGTCTTGTTTTGGGGGAAAATAACTCAAAATTAAGGGAGTTTTTGCTTGAAATAAACAAAATAATCTGCCAATGGGGTAAGCAAAATAATCTTGTTTTCTGTTTGAATTAAGATTATTTTGCTTACCCCATTGGCAGATTGTTTTGCTTATTTTAAGCAAAAACTCCCTTAATTTTGAGTTATTTTCCCCCAAAACAAGACAAAAACTTTTGCTTGTCTAGTAAATGCTTGTTAATGTAAGATTTTTTTTAGATATTTGGACTGAAAACAAGACAAAAATACTAAGAAAATCATTTTTTGCAGTGTGTTTTCCTCATGGGGGACCAAAAAAATGTCCCCCCACGGACAAGGATTTCGGATATTGCCATGTTTGTGGGGGCATTTTGTCCCACCGTAGGGTTTACCTGGACCACACACAGAAAAGCACACAAAGCTCAGATTATATATTCAATATGTAATATGTAAAGCTCGGGATTGAGAGATTTATTCCCAATATTTTCTCAATACAATCCAGTAGGACCTTTTCAAATCCCAGGTGTCTTGTAGTATAAGCACAAACCACACGAGGGCGCAATCCACTGCTGAAGAGAAGCGGCTGAGGCAAAGGTAAACTCCGTCTTAATCGTTTTGGTTGCACATTAGCAGAATAAATAGCGTTTATTTTGTATCCAAGGGCATTTCGATACAGTAGACGGGTGATAGCGAAAATGATCTGTATCTGTAGCTGATTTATCTGTATTTTTGTCGTCTGTGAGGAGGCTTGACCTGCACGTGATGTTATCAATCACAACAAAACAGAGCTTTATCCAGAGAAGAGCCAAGCAGGTTCTGTGGCATTACTCTAGTAGTTGGTAGGCTAGTATTGAGCCATATTTTGAATATTTATCACTTTAAAACTACTAGTAGTGGCCTCCCCACATGAAAAAATACTATAGTATATTATAGTAAGATTGCAGTAAAACTACTCTAGTAAATACTATAGTGTTTTTGAACCATACTATAGCAAAGATACTACAGTATATTATAGTATTTACTACACTTTGTTAATTTACTGTAGTATATTTACTATAGTACGGTTCAAAAACACTAGTATTTACTAGAGTAATTTTACTATAATATACTATAGTATTTTTTCATGTGGGCTACCAATTAGGTGATCGGGACACTTTTTGCCATTGAGATGACTTGGAAAAAGTGTCCCAATCCCCCTGAATTCACCCTAATTTACTTATTAAATAAATAAATAGCCTAAATAAAAATGAACCAGAACGTGTTTTAACATGTCATGTCACATAAAACAACATAAGTTGCTTGTCTCACATTAATTCCTTTAAGTATCATTTAGGCTAATTATACTTTTACTGTATCATTATTTTATATAGATTACTTAATAGGTCTAATTACTTACTATACACATTTTCAATCTATCTCATTTTTAAAAAGTAGAGTAGCATTATTTTTGTATAGAGGTACGTTTTTAATTTGAGTTTTAAGAGAAACTTTAATGAATTGTTCTTCTCAACCTTGCACAATGGGGGTTATCTCAAGAAACTTCTGTATTCTGTAAAAAAGGGTGGCATCGCTTCCGGTTCGGGCCCTTTCATTACCAAAAATTACAATTCTGTCATAATTTACTCACCCTCATGCTGTTCTAAACCCATAAGTCTATTGTTCATCTTCGAAACACAAATTAAGATATTTTTCATGAAATCGGAGAGTTTTCTGTCCCTCCGTTGACAACTGCGCAACTGAAACTTTGATGCTTCAAAAAGTTCAAAAGAGATCGTAAAAGTAATCCATATGAATCGAGCGGTTTAGTCCAAAATTTTCTGAAGAGACACGATCGCTTTATATGATGAACAGATTTAATTTAGGCTTTTATTCACATATTAAAGGGTTAGTTCACCCAAAAATGAAAATTCTGTCATTAATTACTTACCCTCATGTCGTTGGACACCCGTCAGACCTCCGTTCATCTTCAGACACAAATGAAGATATTTTAGTGTAAATCTGATGGCTCTGAAAGGCCTCCATTGGCACAATGCACGGTTCACTCTCAAGACCCTTAAAAGGTACTAAAGACGTCGTTACAAAGTCCATCTCACTACAGTGGTTCTACAATAACTTTATGAAGCGACGAGAATAGTTTTTGTGCGCAAAAAAACCCTAAATAACGACTTATATAGTGATGACGATTTCAAAACACGGCCTCATGAAGCTTCAAAGCGTTATGAATCAGTGAGTCGATTCAGCAGTTTGAATCGCCAAATTTCAGCAGTTTGGCGGTTTGACACGCGATCCGAATCATGAATCGACTCACTGATTCATAACGCTTCGAAGCTTCATGAGGCCGTGTTTTGAAATCGTCATCACTATGTAAGTCGTTATTTAGGGTTTTTTTGCCCACAAAAACTATTCTCGTCGCTTCATAAAGTTATTGTAGAACCACTGTAGTGAGATGGACTTTGTAACGACGTCTTTAGTGCCTTTTAAGGGTCTTGAGAGTGAACCGTGCCATTGTGCCAATGGAGGCCTTTCAGAGCCATCAGATTTACACTAAAATATCTTCATTTGTGTTCCGAAGATGAACGGAGGTCTTACGGGTGTCGAACGACATGAGGGTAAGTCATTAATGACAGAATTTTCATTTTTGGGTGAACTAACCCTTTAACATTGATCAGCAAACATAAACAGAAGCTCAACCGAACCTGCTTGATGTGCGAGAACAAACCTCATTGGCTCTTACAGAAGCTCAAACGTGCTGCGTAACGCGAGAATGAACCTCATTGGTTCTCGCACGTCAAGCAAACATGCTTAAGCTTTTGTTTAACAAACCGGGGAAGATCATATTTGGGGGTCTGGTATCTAAAATATTGAAAATGTAAACTGTTGCAAATAAACGTCATTACTTAACGGCTCCATTGGAGTGTGAAAAGTGGACGTTCCAGAATGGCTAAAATAATGATTAAAATAGTTGTTTGGCTATTGGTTACCGTTATCAAATAACCCACAGGGCACTAAGCGACGTCAGCTGAAATGGGAAACGTCGTTACTCTTTGATTTCATGTCAATTTTCTAAGTTTATCGAACATGTTTTTGCAGTCATTGCAAATATGGCACAACCTAACGCTTTTTGACTTTCTCAGTTTGTGTAAATCCACTTAAGGGTTCAGAGTATTTATTGTTTCCCACATTAATTGCACACATGTCTAGTACAATTATGTGGTTTTGTTTCATTAATACAGTGTATACTTTTTTCTTGATTTACCCCGAAAGAATGGAAGTGAAATGTGACAACATGCCCCATAGGTGGCTACATTATAACATGACCAAATAACAGCTTAAAATGTTCCCTGATATAATCAAAAAAATATACAAGACAAACTCAAATATTTTGTCAACAAATTACAATTATTAACTTTTTAAAATATAATAATGGCATTTTTAATCATTAAAAATATAAGCATTTTTGAGTTTGACTACAAACACATCGCTAAATACAGCTTTACAGCATAGTTCAAAACATGATTAATCATTTCTGAACATTAACTCTCAGTCATTATTCAGCCTTTTCTCATGGTTTCTCAAAAGAATTCATAAAAGTATAGAATATAATGGCATATTTCTAATAGGGCTCATTGTAACGCAGTGTTAACACACACACCATCTGCGCAACTGGGATGTAAACCACGGCTCGTGTCTTCTGCTGTTAGATCAGCATTAAAGAACCATCAACTGTTAAATAACAGATAGAAGATTACAATAATATCCGATTTGTCTTATTTTAAATAAACACAAAAAACAGAGATGAAAACTAAACTTAAGTGAGAAATTTACTTTTGCTTTTGGTTGAATAAATGTTCAGTGATATCTTCCAGAGATTTTTTAATTTTGGCACTATTTTTTCTCTAAATAATGTTGATATGGCAACTAGTAAATACATAAGTTTCGTCATTCTGGCATGTGTGGAAAGTGTTAAACCATGTGTGTTACAACTAACCCGCGTTAGGTTGTGCCCCTATATCTCGCCTCCCACATGGGCACGAGCAGTGGAAACTTTAGACCCCCAGCAGCCCCTCCACACACAGCTCACACAAGAGAAGCCTTTGACTCCGCCGCCTGAGATGCTCCCGCCGTTTCATCTGCCCCGCTCATCACCTTACCTTTCATCTTCCATCTGCCCTGGGGGCAAACACTGGCCCTTTGTCTGCTCATCGGGGGGTCGGATGTGAGTGTCTGCTATTTCTGTGTCCCTTACAGTATCTGTCTATCTGAGAGGCAGGTGAGCGACAGGTCTGAGCTCGGCCTCACAAGAGCCTGTAGTGCACTCAAGATCAGTCACCAAATTCAGCTTCAGTTTAAAGGGTTAGTTCACCCAAAAATGAAAATTCTGTCATTAATTACTGACCCTCATGTCGTTGGACACCCGTCAGACCTCCGTTCATCTTCAGAACACAAATGAAGATATTTTAGTTGAAATCTGATGGTTCTGAAAGGCCTCCATTGGCACACTTTAGACTCTCAAGACCCTTAAAAGGTACTAAAGACGTCGTTACAAAGTCCATCTCACTACAGCGGTTCTAAAATAACTTTATGAATCGGCGAGAATAGTTTTTGTGCGCAAAAAACCCTAAATAACGACTTATATAGTGATGACCGATTTCAAAACACGGCATCATGAAGCTTCGAAGCGTTATGAATCAGTGAGTCGATTCATGATTCAGATCGCGTGTCAAACCGCCAAACTGCTGAAATTTGGCGATTCAAACTGCTGAATCGACTCACTGATTCATAACGCTTTGAAGCTTCATGAGGCCGTGTTTTGAAATCCTCATCACTATATAAGTCGTTATTTAGGGTTTTTTTGCGCACAAAAACTATTGTCGCCGATTCATAAAGTTATTGTAGAGCCACTGTAGTGAGATGGACTTTGTAACGACGTCTTTAGTGTCTTTTAAGGGTCTTGAGAGTGTAAAGTGCCATTGAGCCAATGGAGGCCTTTCAGAGCCATCAGATTTCAACTAAAATATCTTCATTTGTGTCTGAAGATGAACGGAGGTCTGACGGGTGTCCAACGACATGAGGGTAAGTAATTAATGACAGAATTTTCATTTTTGGTTGAACTAACCCTTTAACCTGTTTCCAATGGCTCGGTCTTGTACAAATGCTCACAAAGGTGTTTGTACACACAACGATGTTCAAGCATTTGTTTAAAGGCTTATGGTCTGTAATAATGGCTTTGGAGAACAGTGCTTCTACTGTAGTCACAGCTCGTCTTGCTGAGGATATGCTCCGCTAATAGCATAATAATACCACTAACTGTGCGTTAACTATGTCATAATCCTGTGTCTGGACTTCGGCGTGTTTAATGGGAAGAGCCTCTAATTAGGGGATTTTTACAACACTTAGCAAACGTTACACTTGTTCTCAAACAAACACAGACAATCCGTAGTCAATGTTAGCTTTGGTGTGAGGAAACTACTGTTAGCAACACTACACCAATATTGTGAGATGTTGTTGGTGACATTAGGACACTGTAAACATGCTTAATGAGTTTCAGATCACACAACTTAACTCAACGACTCTATGAAGTACATCAGTTTGAGGTTTTTCTTAAAGCTACACTGTGTGATATTTTCCCCCATCTAGTGGTGAACTGGTATATGACCATCCAGTGAATATTAGTTTCTCTTCCTCTCAATTCCGATTTCGTTTTAACTCCTACAGTGGCCGATTTAGTCCAAGATTAACATGGCTTCCAGTTCGACCTCGTCCACATTCGACACGGTGCCATCGAGTGTTAAAACGCCAAAGGCGAAGCTTGAATTCACGGATATGTCCCTCTTTGGCTAATGTACTTTCAAGATGGAGGGGCAACATGGCGACCCGCATTCGAACCCTCACCCGTATGTGTTTACAATGGCATATTATAAACTTACGAGAATACTTTATTACTTGAAAGAAGTAAATATACATTAATGAGCACATATATTTTTGAAAGAGCTAAGTGTTTTTAAGCTAAGAATAAACTAAAAAAGTTACACAGTGTAGCTTTAAAGATGTAAAGCGATGATTCATTCACAAAAGCAAATTCTATCATTCATGGTTGTTGTCCAAACTTCTTTTTTTCTGTGTAACACAAAAACAAGCGTGTTTTTATGCTCAGCTCTAAAATATTCCATAGATATTTAAAGTCCCCATGAAATCAAAATGGACGTTTTTTGGCTTTTAGTATGAATATGTTAGCCTTAATGTTCTCTAAAAGCCAGTGTGCTCCAAAACAATGACACAATTCACATTTAGAAGATTTATAATTCAAATCTGCACTTTAGCTTCTCATCAGATTTTCTGTCTAATCAAATGCTTTCTAGAATCTGAAGCCACGCCTAGTGGTCATTTGTTCACACATTTACTATTTTCTACATGGTGAATGGCACATAGTGCACTATATAGGGGATAGGGGACGATTCAGACAGTGTAAATATGGGGTGGATGAAGTCGCAGTGCACACAGTCTAATACTCTTATTCAGCAAGAATGCATAAAACTGATCAAAAGTGATGATAAAGACATTAATAATGTTATGAAAGATTTCTGTTTCAAATAAATGCTGTTCTTTTGAACGTTTTACTCATTAAAGAATCCTTAGAAAATGTATGATGACTTCCATAAAATATTAAGCAGCACAACTGTTTTTAATGTTGATAATTAAAAATGTTTCTTGAGCACTAAATCGGCATATTCGAATCATTTTTGTTGGAGTAAAATGCTGAAAATTCAGCTTTGCCATGCATCACAGGAATAAATTACATTTAACAATATATTATAATAGCCTATATATATATATATATATATATATATATATATATATATATATATATATATATATATATATATATATATATATATATATATATATATATATATATACACTCTCAGAAAAAAAGGTACAGTGGAGGTACAATAGCCTATATATATATATATATATATATATATATATATATATATATATATATATATATATATATATATATATACACTCTCAGAAAAAAAGGTACAGTGGAGGTACAATGTACCTTTAAAGGCACATAATTGGTCCTTAGGGTACAGTTATACCATTGTTTTCCTCTACTTAGAGCCGGGGTAGACAAGTTCGGTCCTAGAGAGCCGCTGTCCTGCAGAGTTTGGCTCCAACCCTGATGACATCTATAGAAGCTCTTATTGAGAATTAAAAGAGGTTTAGTTGTTGATGTTTTATTGAAAATATTTGGTGTCACCAATGTTTGGTGTCACTTACATAGTGATGACGATTTCAAAACACGGCCTCATGAAGCTTCGAAGCGTTATGAATCAGTGAGTCGATTCATGATTCGGATCGCGTGTCAAACTGCCAAACTGCTGAAATTTGGCGATTCAAACTGCTGAATCGACTCACTGATTCATAACGCTTCGAAGCTTCATGAGGCCGTGTTTTGAAATCGTCATCACTATATAAGTCGTTATTTAGGGTTTTTTGTGCACAAAAACTATTCTCGTCGCTTCATAAAGTTATTGTAGAACCGCTGTAGTGAGATGGACTTTGTAACGACGTCTTTAGTGTCTTTTAAGGGTCTTGAGAGTGTAAAGTGCCATTGAGCCAATGGAGCCAATCTGAGCCAATCTGCCTTTCAGAGCCATCAGATTACAACTAAAATATCTTCATTTGTGTTCTGAAGATGAACGGAGGTCTGACGGGTGTCGAACGACATGAGGGTAAGTAATTAATGACAGAATTTTCATTTTTGGGTGAACTAACCCTTTAACTCTCAGACATTATTCAGCCTTTTCTCATGGTTTCTCAAAAGAATTCATAAAAGTATAGAATATAATGGCATATTTCTAATAGGGGCTCATTGTAACGCAGTGTTAACACACACCCCATCTGCACAACTGGGATGTAAACCACGGCTCGTGTCTTCTGCTGTTAGATCAGCATTAAAGAACCATCAACTGTTAAATAACAGATATAAGATTACAATAATATCCGATTTGTCTTATTTTAGATAAACACAAAAAACAGAGATGAAAACTAAACTTAAGTAAGAAATTTACTTTTGCTATGGTTAAATAAATGTTCGGTGATATTTTGCCGCTAGATTTTCTCTAAATAATGTTGATTATGGCAACTAGTAAATACAGTAAGTTTCGTCATTCTTGCATGTGTGGAAAGGGTTAAAACATGCGTGTTAGATTGTGCCCAGCGCTCCTCTACTGAAAATCTTCCACTTCATGGTAGAAAGAAAGTCAAACAGGTTTGGAACAACATGAGTGTGAGTGAAAACTGAATGTTCATCTTTGGGTGAACCATCCCTTTTGTTTTGAACTACCTTTTATTTTTCTATGAACGTCCAATACGTATTCATTACTTGGTGTGTAGATAAAATAAAATGCCTATAGCACTAGCACACAAGTCTGATTAACTTACTGGCTCTTCTATTAATTCAACGTCTTCATGTCTTGGCAGACCTTGAAAAAAACAGAGAGAAAGAGAGGAAAGGAGCAGGCATGGAGCAACTGTTTGGCCTGGGCCAGACCCAGTTGTAAGATAAGGCCAGAGGGATGTTATCTCTGACAGCAGCGCCATGATCCTTACAGTCAATATAGCGAGAGAGCCGGAGATGTTGACACTGGCTCGTCCATCACTCCGGCTCGGCAGACCATTGTTACTTGTGATGCATGTCTGTCCACTTTCAGAATGTGCCTGTCCTCTACATTTTATTTTATCTTTGCTTTGGTTTGTCCTGTACTTTTGTTGTTTGCAGTACATCTCTGAATCCACTAGAGGGAAGCAGATAAACATTTTTAGTGTGAAATCGCAAGAGATAGTATTTATTAGAAGAGCAAGTTGTGCATTTTATCTAAGGGCGTTTTTGACGCCTTCACATCCTCCTTATTTTGAATGATCTTGTCTAAGGAGATCTTTTTGTTGTTGTTGTGGTTGCTTTGCATATGAATGCAATCTATATAGCACTTGCGTAGAACAGGAGCAGCAGGCTGAAACTTTATTATGCTCCTTTTTACCCCCTTTCTTTTCTTTCTATCATCCTCTCTGTCTTATAAAGAAAAGGTAGAGTATGATGGCCCGAGGCGGCCGTGACTCACCTGTGCAAACAGGGGGTTGGAAAGACTGGTTTTAAATCCGCCAAATCCACCGTATTCTGTAACCGACTGCCACTTTTACATTTTCCCTTAATTAAGCACAAATTTTCGGATTTAAGAGCTTTTGTCTGTGCCATTCATGATGCTAAACTTTCCTTCTTTTAATTGCAGACGGTTATCAGCTCTACAAAAGCGGAGGACGAGTTGAGTCGTTTTAAAGTACATCTAGGGGAGAGAAAACACCAGGACAGGTTAGTGTAATCCCGCTCTCATTCATGTCATGTCGGGACATAAAGGCATGTCATTCTCTTTCCATTTTTTGCGGTCCTTGTAACATGTCTCTTACTGTGAATGTAAACATCCCAAGAGTGCAAACAAACCTTATCTCTCTTCCTATTAACTCTCCAGTGTAAATATTGAAACCGTTCTGAATATGAAAATGCCAGTGTTTCTTCGTCTACCAGGATGTTAGACCTCAGACATGTTCTTCGTTTTCCCATGGCAAAGAGATTCTCTCTCTCTCTCTCTCTCTCTCTCTCTCTCTCTCTCTCTCTCTCTCTCTCTCTCTCTCTCTCTCTCTCTCTCTCTCTCTCTCTCTCTCCAGTAAAGTAAAGCAAAGTAGTCACTCATTTTTTTTTACCCAGTGTTGCCTTGTAATTTCCTTCTCTAAAACAAAACCCTATGCAAATTCCCATATTTCCTTCCTTCTGTCTTTTAATGGCAGTTTTAAAATGTGTGCATGTCTGAAGTGTCAAGCCTCAGGGGAAATATATTTGACTAAGTCGTGTTCTCATACACTCACAGTATATTTAACATCATTGTTAAACCAACACTATACAGCTTCTTTTATCGTGTATCCTTTTAGCTTACAGTAGATTTGCAATGACTGTGCAAAAAAAAAAAAATTGCATCTGTCTCTGAATACCATGTTATTAAGTAAAACTTAAATAGTTGTGGTGTTTTTCCTGCATAAAATAGGACACTAGCAATACAATTTTTCATAATTTTTTTATTAATTTATTTTTTTTAAAGTTTGTTGCCCCAAGGCAACATTGTACCACAATGGACAAATTTAAACAATTGACATTTTCATGTCGAAAAAAGAAATATATTTATTAAAAACTTCGATTTCTTTAACCAGACACCTGAACAAACACATGTATCCATTTTATAATGTATTACAAATTTCATATTTAATAAAAAGTAACATTTCAAATTCAGCTGTTGCTCTCAGGCAACATTGTACCATTGTGTAACACAAGCATTACCAAACCATCTCATCAAGTTTTCATGTCAAGTTATCATATCCATCTTCATCCTCATCTCCATCATCTGCCGGATTGTCACCATGACCTCATCTTCCTCATCACATGACACCTCATCCTCACCCTCATCAGTTCTGTTTTATACCTTTTTTTAAGTGCTATAGAAAATGTACAGATCATAATATGTGCAGTTATAGTATGTGTATTACTAATCTTATACGTGCATTACAAAATCATGCAAAAATGTAAATAAATGTTGAGAATTCTAGCTCTTTTCCTTACAAATATACTATATTTGTATCCAACCCAGTGTGGTATGGCATTATGCGATTCCGTTATGGTACAATGTTGCCTTGAGGCAACACACAGTTTTTTGTTATTTATTCTAAAACATTTGACGATATATAATGTAAAGTTCTTCAAAATACTCCTTTACTTACCAGTGAAGGTGACTCATATTTTTTGTGGGTGATTAACTGGATGGAAATTAGTGAAAAATACACTTTTCATTGGAGAAATTATGGAGCCATGTGACCTGTGCACATGTGCTGAAACAGGGCACAAAATGGACCCCTGTGGGTCATGTGACACTTTTTTGCACTTTCATTGATTAGTATTTGAGTTCTTCTTCCCTGAGATAGGTTTGACCAATAAATTGGTGTTTCATTTTATTACAAATAAACTAAATAAACCCTGGGGGCAACACCGTACCATAGAGGGTTAATAAAAAGTTCAAATAAAATCTACATATTTAATGAAACTTAAAACTGAAAAAGTTGACGTATTAAAATAAAATAAACAAAATCTAAACAAATTCATAAAAATGACAAACGCACATAAAACTTGAACTAAAATGAAACCGAAATATAAATAGATACTATAAATAACACTTCTGAATGCCCTCAAGGCTGTGTTTGTACCAGCAAAACACTGGTGGCACAAAAGGATGATGCCAATTCAAAATGCGCCGGCTGGCTTTCGTTCAAGTGCGACGGATATTTTTTCTTAGTCGTGCTCTTTAAAGTCCTTCTATATCCTCTGTCAAAGAAGACTGAAGCTTGGCCCTCCCCCAGCCGGCCTGTGTGCACGGAGGATTTTGATGTGGTGTTGGACAATGGGCGATTTAGAGATTTCCTGTTTCGGAGTGTCGTATGATTTGTCCTCAGGCAGCGATGTTTAAGAAAGCTTTTGTTGCAGAATAGGACCAGTGGAAACTATACTTCCCAAAGGTCCTTTATGTCACCTGTTGAATGCTGGGATTGCGAGCCATTGTGCGGTGATTTACACAGGTAACGTTGGCTCCAGTGACCTCGGCTTGACATGCGCAGAGTTAACAGCATATTTGATATGGCTGCCTTTTTGCTTTCACCAGATCTTTCTGTCAGGAGAGCAGGCTTTGTGGCGGACAATGGCTTTTGTTGGCGGGCACAAAGAAGAGGTTTCAAACGGCTATTCATGTTTCCACTGTGATTATGGCACATGGATGTATAATTTCATCAGAGAGGAACCAAATGTACGGCATAAAAAAAAAAATCAATCGCCTGCAGCCTCATTCGCATGTGTGGTTTGGAGCAGGTGTAAGATGGGTTATTATATTCTGGAGTTCAGGTATTCGGTTTACTTCCTGCATGTCAACTCCAGCTTTCCTGCATGATTGGTTGAGACACGGCGACAGATAAACACGACTGACAGGGAGGATGTAGTTCATGTGCATGTCCCGGCCTGGAAATGCTTGTTCTCTGGGCTAAATGTTCAAGAACTAATAAGCATATGTGTGTGTGTGTTTGATGAAGTCTGCGTGAGTGGAGTAAGGGGGGGATTGGGGAAATGTGTATGAACAAGAGAGAGGAGTGACAGAGAAAGAGAAGAAAGAGATCGGGACAAAAGGGAGAACTGGCTTATTGAGAGAACATCAAACGGCTCTCTTGAGGCTCTCCTCCTGCAGGACAGGTTTTGCTCATCTGCCGCTTCCATTGAGAACAAGAAGAGATAAAACCACATCCACATCATTGTTCCTTTACTTTCTCTGCTCGACTTTTATCACGGCATCTGCAAAAACAAAGACAAAGTTGATTGCCTCAGTGTACCATTATGTCAGCTTATACACTTCTCACATTCAAATCATCAATGAGTCATTTCCGTCCATGAGAGAGGTTGAATACACAGATTATCCATATTGTGTGTCCAGATTTCTGTTTAAATTACATTTTGACATCATCTACTCCGCTTGAAACCTGGTGTGTTGTTCTAGTTCTGTAGAAAGCAAAAGAAGTGGTTTAGCAGAATGCCAATGTTGCTCATTTTTCATTCGACAAAAGCAGATCCAGAGGACCTCAAGATGGCTGTCAAGCTCCAAAAAAGTACCATTAAACTAATTTAAATGCTATATTTCAAGTCTTCTGAAGCCACAGGTATATGAAAGCTTTATTTAATGAATTATAAGTTAATCAAAATGTTGTTATTCATTGAAAACCATACACAGAACATACAAAATAGATTATTTAAATTTTTTTCATTCAGGTTGAACTATTTCTTTTCACATTTGCATACTTTAATACTTAGATTTTAAAAAATTGTAAAGATTTTTTTTAAGTCTCTTATGCTCACCAAAGCTGCATTTTTGGTAAAAGAAAAATACAGTGATAAGTACAGTTATATTGTGAAATATTATTGCAATAACTGTCTATTTTAATATTCTGACAGGTGAAGTGAATAACACTGATGATCTCTTCATCACCTGTTAGTGGGTGGGATATATTAGGCAGCAAGTCAACATTTTGTCCTCAGAGTTGATGTGTTAGAAGCAGGAAAAATGGGCAAGCGTAAGGATTTGAGCGAGTTTGACAAGGGCCAAATTGTAATGGGGCAGAGCATCTCCAAAACTGCAGCTCTTGTGCTGAGCAAACAAGTCCGATCCATGGAGGCCCCACCTCACAACTTACAGGACTTAAAGGATCTGCTGCTAACATCTTGGCGCCAGATACCACAGCACACATTCAGGGGTCTAGTGGAGTCCATGCCTCGACGGGTCAGGGCTGTTTTGGCAGCAAAACGTGGACTAACACAATATTAGGTCATAATGTTATGCCTGATTGGTGTATTTAATTTATTCCTGTGGTGGAGAAGCTGTATTTTCATTACTCCAGCCTTCAATGCACATGAAATCATTATAATATGTTGAAAACAGTTGTGCTGCTTAGTATTTTTGTGGAAACTGTGATACATTTCTCTTTTTAGTATTCTTTAATGAATATGAAGTTTTGAAGAATAGCATTTGCTTCAGGTCAGGGTTATGTTTCTTTGAGGAGTTCTGTCATTGTTTGAGCGTGGCTGGAGGCCTTTCAAACTTCCTTCTAGATTAGTCTTTCCTCTTAAAGCCCACAAAGCCTCTTGCTCTTCAGAGATAAGACTCAGGTGAAGAAGATCCATATCCATTATGTGTGTAAATATGTTTCAGTAAAGACCCATGATTATGCCTTAAACGGGACATCTTCAACGGGACCATGTTCCCCACATCCCCCACATCTCTGTGCCCTCTGGCCTTGTATGAAACAATAAGAGCTCTAAGCTAAGGTTAGAGTTAGACATCTAGTGTGGGTTTGTTTTGTGAAGTGAGGGAGCTGTCAAAAAAGAGTGTGTGTGTGTGTGTGTGAACAACACTAGATAAGGATCAGATATGAGGGAACCAGGTTTGGCACTTTCAACATGCAGATACTTGTCAGAGGAAAAATACTAAATCTCCTTTCTTTTAGGGGATCCTCGGAGGAGATTCTGAATGTTTTCACTCTCTCTAATTCTACTTTTGGCCATATAGTGCATTCTGACGTTAACTCTTTCCTCGCCAAACACAGAATTTTGCCATGTTTTCACTGTTATACGCTATGATACATCTTCTGAAAGAGCACTGAATCTCCTGATCAAAGCACAGGCGAAGAAGATGCAGAAACATGCAATATCATATGTAAGCATTAGGGTGGGGAACCGAGAACTGGTTCTTATGCAGAACCGAAACTGATTTTTGAACAATACCAGAACCGCGCGAAATTCCTAAGTTTCGGTTCCGAAAACGATTCTGGTGCAATGTGTGTGCGAAGCGCTGGGAGCGTATCCTTTAATAGCGAGCGACCGTTGCCAAGTCCGCAATTTTACCGCGGAATTGGGCTACTTCAACACTGTTGCCGCGGGCTGTGTTTCATGTCCGCGGGTTGAAGCGACCCCAATTATGTGATATTTAGCCCTGGGAATGCGAATTTTACCGGAGAAGACCCCTGAAACGCGATTGGGCTTGTTTTGGGCTAGTTTTGAGTAGCAATTGTGCGGGTTTTGTTGTGAAAACCTGGCAACCCAGGCCTCATCATGAATATTAATTACGTTGCCTGCCGCTTCCAGGAGTGCAACGCAGTTTAGCACTGAAAGCCCTCGCACTGCACATTTACGGTTTTGTGTCAGATATTTTCTCCTTGACCACCAGCATGGCGAAGAGAAAGTCACAAGTATGGATTCATTTCCAAAGAATGAATGATAATGAAGAAAAATGTAATAACATGCAAAGGAGGCATTTACAATTTAAATAGTAAATTAGAGCAAGTAATGGATTGTTTGAGTTGCGTATTGTGCCTTTTTCCTTTACCACTATTTGTTTAATAATTTTAATGGAATCGGAACCGGAATCGTTTGGCGGAACCGGAACCAGAACCGGAAAATTTCTCACGATTCCCAACCCTAGTAAGCATATGCATATGTAAAAAGCGTGATCACTAACATTAAACCGCACATAAATTAAAACTGCCTAATGTTACTGAATGAAATGTTGACCCAGGACGAGCTCTAGGACTGTGAAGCCTAGCCTTTGGTGGTGTTGATGAACTCCATCTACTCCATCTGTGTTTTGATCATCGTTCTGAATCTGATCCAGATGCATGTCTTTGACGAAAACATGATTTTCTCAGCTTTTCATTCAAATTGCTGCTTTTTATGAAACTTGTTGATCAAAAGAGAATGCATGAAGCTCGAATAAAACAGGTTTTTTGTTTACTTCTTTTGATGTATTTTATGTTCAGATTTTCATTATAAATATTCTGCCATGACATTTTTGTGAAAATTATCAAAAAATGCTGCCAACTTTTTTTTTTTTTAAACACTGGTGGGGAAAGAGTTAAAGTTTAATGGAACACAAATGCAAAGACTGGCCGTAAACAAATGCTGTATTATTCAAGCTTACATTGGAGTCTACACTTTTATTCCTTAGGAATAGTCAAACCCATGACGTTAGCGTTGCTATGTGCTACTGTTTGAGCTACAGAAACATGTTATTATTTTGTCACTGAAGTTTCTTGGAAATTTAAGTGTTTTAAAATAATAATTATAAATAATTAAGAAACAGATAACACCTCGAAACTGTAAAACCTGATGTATTGCCAGAACTAGGTGTGTGATGTGTTTTTTTAATAGTAAGCGTGGATTCTGCTCATTGCATAACAGTATTACATAATGAGGCTTGTCAATGCAGTTAAAGCTTTCTTTTAAACTTTCATAGAATGCAGATTGGTCATGATGCCAAAGCACAGCAATAATGTAAGCACTGCCAGTAATAACGGTTAAAAGTGAGAGGGACATGTGAAGGCCAAGATTGGAATTTGCATTTAAACCATCCAAGTTAGTGCACACACATTAGGAGTAATGAGTAGTGAACACACACACACACACACACACACACACACACACACACACACACACACACACACACACACACACACACACACACACACACACACACACACACACACACACACACACACACACACACACACACACACACACACACACACACACTGCAAACCATGGACACACACCTGGAGCAGTGGGCAGCCAACTGTTGTTGGGTTTATGGCAGGAAAGGACTTTTAGACAAAGGCATCTATCAGGATTATTTTTACTGCAATACAGTGCAAAAATAAAACAAAAACAAATATTTTGCTTCCAATTATGTAATTCTTTTATTTGTCAGTCCTTTGTCAGTTTATGCCTGTTGGGTAAATTATTGAATTAAGTTATAGGAATATTTACACTCCAAAAATGTGTTTTCATCCATTTGAGTTAGACAGTTTTAACATAAACAAATACACTTAATGTGCATAATGACACAAGAAAGAATGAGATTTATGTAATAATACAAATCAACTAAATGTGTTTTAAATACACTGTAATTAGGGTTATCCATTTATCATCCAATCTATTATTTATTAAACCATTCTCATACATTTTACAGTTTCACAATTACTGCATTTAACTGAAACATTTTGAAAGTATGATCATTTAAATACAATCAAATAGATGCAAATGCATAAATATTTGATTGATTTCATATAACATGATGATTCTGAATGTTATGTAATACCTCAAATGTATGTAATGACTCTGTACGATCTGTCCCGTTCTGAACTATCTTTACTTTTTCCTCCTCAAGCCCTTCAATGCAAATATTTAGGTAAAACTTTGAGTTCACGAAGCCATACCTGTGTGTTAGGTGATCTGCTGACAGAGGGATGTCTCAGAGAAGGCACTTGAGGGCAATTATCAGCAAAGATGATGTAGTCAAGCTTGAAAACAAGAGGGGCACCTGTCTCATCAATGAAATCGCTGCTCCTCAGGCGCAGAACGACACATACCTGGCCCTTGTCCAGATTGTAGTTCTCTCTCTCTCTCTCTCTCTCTCTCTCTCTCTCTCTCTCTCTCTCTCTCTCTCTCTCTCTCTCTCTCTCTCTCAACCAATATTTGCATTTCTTTATCACAAGTTTAATCAATAGCCTCACATACACTATATTGCCAAAAGTATTGGGACGCCCCTCCAAATCATTGAGTTCAGGTGTTCAATCCCTTCATGGCCACAGGTGTATAAATCAAGCTCTAGGCCTGCAGACGCTTCTACACACATTAGTGAGAGAATGGGCCTAAATATTCCACGCTCAACTGTTAGTGGTGTTATAACAAAGTGGAAGCCATTGGGAACAACAGCAACTCGGCCACGAAGTGAAATCACAGAGCGGGGTCAGCGCATGCTGAGGGACACAGAAGTCGCCAACTTTCTGCATAGTCAATAGCTACAGTCCTCCAAACTTCTGTGGCCTTCAGATGAGCTCAAGAACAGTGTGTAGAGCTTCATGGAATGGGTTTCCATGGCCGAGCGGCTCATCCAAGCTTTACATCACCAAGTGCAATGCAAAGCGTGGGATGCAGTGGGGTAAAGCGCGCCGCTCCTGAACTCTAGAGCAGTGGAGACGTGTTCTCTGAGTGACCAATCACGCTTCTCTGTCTGAAAATCCCATGGACGAGTCTGGGTTTGGCGGTTGCCAGGAGAACAGGACTTGCATTGACTGCATTGTGCCAAGTGTAAAGTTTGGTGGAGGGGGGATTATGGTGTGTGGTTGTTTTTCAGGGGATTGGCTTGGCCCCTTAGTTTCAGTGAAAGGAACTCTTAATGCTTCACCAAGACATTTTGGACAATTTCATGCTCCCGAATTTGTGGGAACAGTTTGGGGACGGCCCCTTCCTGTCCCAGCATGACTGACCAGTGCACAAAGCGTCGCTCCATAAAGACATGGATGAGCGAGTTTGCTGTGGAGGAACTTGACTGGCCTGCACAGAGTCCTGACCTCAACACCTTTGGGATGAATTAGAGCGGAGACTGAGAGCCAGGCCTTCTCGTCCAACATCAGAGCCTGACCTCACGAATGCACTTCTAGAAGATTTCCCATAAACACACTCCTAAACCTTGAGGAAAGCCTTCCCAGAAGAGCTGTAGCTGTTAGAGCTGCAAAGGGTGGGCCGACTCCATATTAAACCCTACAGATTAAGAATGGGATGCATGTAAAGGCAGGCGTCCCAAAACTTTTGGCAATATAGTGTATACTGTATTTCATATCATGCGTGTGCCTGTTATAGCAGATGGTTGTTGTGCTTTTATTTTTTTTGGAGCTTAAACAAAGCATTTAAGTCCTTATGAAGGATTAAAGACACATAACAAAAAATCTAAAACTGTCAGGGCTGATCAGTCAGCTCTATTGAGCTTGAGGGCTTTACATACTTTTCTGTGGAACCCCTGGAGTGACGCTGAGATGTCTTTCGGTTGTGCTATGTGCAGTCACAAAATAACATTCCCCTTCTTAAGAAGTGCTGCTGGACTTATTAGGAATTTTACACCTATTACACGGCATATTCAATGCAGATATCAACCACTTTAAGCTTAAATCAACTTCCGTTGATAACTTCTGTTGAATGGTATCCTTCAGTGCATTGGGGGAAAACAGGTGTTCCTTTTACTACCAAGAACTGTGGGATTGTTATGGTACAATTATGCCTTATTCACTCAACCTATTATCAACAAAGAGGCGGTAAAAGTTCTTTATAGGCTTTAGTGTTTGGGACCATATCAGAAGAACATTTACGATGCTCTGCTGTCGTTCTGGATAAGTCAGTTCACCTCAGTTTTACTCAAATCCGTGAAGCTTTAGATGCATCCAGTTTGAAGACAGATTCCACCTGGCCTGTTGTGAGGCTGTGATTTACTGATCAGGCACACTTATCTGGAACTTGATTTATTTACCCCGACAGCCGTGCTGACACTGTGAAAAATGTCCTGATGTGCTGACAGATTTATCCATTGCCCAAACACTAGTCAACAATGCTGTCCTTAAAATGAGAACTATCCTTTATCAGCGAGGCAAGCCACATCAAGTAGATTACCCCGAGAAGCCAACAGTCTCTTGGTATTTGAAGTCGAAGGTTGTTGTTGTGATGTTTAAATCCTGTTCACAAATATGTAAAACATGGATTAGGGCTTTACACTTTTAGAAATGGTAAAGTGCACCTTTTGTGACATGTTTATGTAATGATACTCTAATGATTTTCAGGAGCAAGCGTAGAGTGACCTCTGTGAAATATAACACTTACACTACCTTTCAAGAAGTGTCTTATGCTCACCAAGACTGCAAAATACCGTAAAAACAATATTATTAACGTTTATTTCTAGTATAATTGAAAATGTCATTTATTCTTGTGATGGCAAAGCTAAATTTTCAGCAGCAGTGTCACATGGTCCTTCAGAAATCATTCTATGATGATTAGGGGGCAGTTGTTCAAAAAGTTGGTCTGGATTTGGAAATCCCATGTTTTGCTATCCAGGATCAGGTCATCCATCTTACTTTTGTTCTGGTTTTTCAAAGCAAAATTGGATTGCATCACCCTGATCCAGATACACACCTTTTCAGATGACCAAATCTGGATTATTAGTGCTCTATGGTGGCCCTAAAGGGACATGGTGATGAAAAAAATAACACATTTCAATGCGTTTGTGTTCTCTCAGAAAAGTTTCACGTAGCGTTCACCCGAGAAACCTTGCATTGGCTCGCAAAGAACTTTTGACTGATTGATTTCTTATACTTGATAAAAAAGTAAAAAGTCTTAAGAGATAAAAGAAACACTTTAAATATAAGATTATTTTATGGCGCCACAATCTTTCTTTCTTTTACTGTAAGCTACCGAAAGGGTTAATAGACTAATAATGTCTACTTCTAATTTATTACTTTAACTAATCAAGAGCAAAATAAAATTTAAAAAAGTGTGTGAGTGTGTGTGCGTGAGTGTGTGTGTGTGTGTGCATGCGTGAGTGTGTGTGTGTGTGTGTGTGTGCGTGTGCGTGTGTGTGTGTGTGTGTGTGTGTGTGTGTGTGTGTGTGTGTGTGTGTGTGTGTGTGCGCGTGTGTGTGTGCGCGTGTGTGTGTGTGTGTGTGTGTGTGTGTGTGTGTGTGTGTGTGTGTGTGTGTGTGTGTGTGTGTGTGTGCGTGTGTGAGTGTGAGCGTGTGTGTGTGAGTGAGTGTGAGTGAGTGTGAGCGTGTGCTTGTGTGTGATTGTGAGTGTGTGTGTGTGTGTGTGCGAGTGTGTGACTGCGAGTGTGTGAGTGTGTGTGTGTGTGTGTGTGTGTGTGGGAGAGAGTGTGAGTGAGTGTGAGTGTGAGCATGTGTGTGTGTGTGCGAGTGTGTGACTGCGAGTGTGTGTGTGTGTGTGTGTGTGTGTGTGTGTGTGTGTGAGTGTGAGCGTGTGTGTGTGTGTGCGAGTGTGTGACTGCGAGTGTGTGTGTGTGTGTGTGTGTGTGTGTGTGTGTGTGAGTGAGAGAGAGTGTGTATTACATGATACAAATGTTGTATTTTTTGTCCAGGTTTTAAAGTTATTGAATTTTTGCTCCTGAAATCCCCCCTTCTGCTGGGATCAGTATAATCCAGATTTTTTGGATCAAAGGTATCCCAAATTTTACAAAAAAAAAAATAGAGCAACAGAAACTGATGATTTGATCCAGATCAAACCCAAGATTGGATTTTGTGATATAATCTGATTTCAGAATCCTTTTTATGTTTTGAACAACCCATTTTCAAGATTTGATCCAATCTGATCTTTTGAACAACTGGCCCTCGGTGCTCAAGAAACATTTATGATTATTATCAATGTTGAAAACAGTTGTGCTGTTTAATATTATACCTGTGAACGCTATAGTGTACATATGAGTTTAAGTGCTTTACTGAATTTCCTGATACTCAGTACCAGAAAAACACACACTTAAATGAATCCTTCAGTATGTTTTTAAATGAAAGTTTTATTTGTAAATAACACACAATGCAAATGATTTTAAATTGACATTTTTACATCATGCATTTCTTAGTGCTTTATTTCTTTTAGTTTTCTAGGTTCAAGTGAGACCACTGGAGGGCGCTGTACTTATCACACGAGCCACCTCAGGGTTCATAAATAGACAGAATTACATTATTATAATTACTTTGTTCTGCTCTTGTTTCTCCACACTATTGGCAATAGACTAGATTTTCACTATTGGAAATTGTAAAAGGTTAAGCTCCACTAAAACACAACATGTATTTTTCCTTATACTAATAAAAAATGTCACAAAACTCCATGTCTCAAGCTCAAAACGGCCGGCATTATCAAACACATGATCACTGTCGTCAGCTTGTTTGAACTCAACGTTTTGGTTTCGCACATTCTGTGACGATTTTGATAGTAAAGGCCGAATCCCCTGGGCTGCAAAGTCACGTCTACCACCTCGACCGCGCTTTCTTATCAACTGCTCACTTATTAGCTCATGAACTGCAATGATTGCGAGCCACGGCTGCCTCTCTGCGCTGGAGGGGAGATTGCAGAGGGCTTTTAACAACTAACGGCCTAGATGCGTATCAGAAGCACAAACAAACACTTTATCAGATTCAGAGAGCCTACACCAAACATCATTTCCATTTGATGTTTTCAGTCATAATCAGGAATGGCAGGATTTAATTAGGTGCCAAGCTCAACAGGAGACAAAATCCCCCCAAACTTCCCATTCAAGACGTGTGACTGTGAGACAAACGTTCTGTAGCGCTGGTGCCACTAGCCCAATAACATCTAAATAGAAAATCTTGAGTGGAAATTGTCTTTCTATCTCAGGCCTTTGATGTTGCGCACAAGCAAATGCGCTGAGTTTCCTCTTTTGATTTTGGAAGCGGCTGGTTGTCAGCAATCCCCCGGGCCTTTGATACGTGCCGTGGCCCATGCCGGAGACGAGCTGGAGAAGAGCCACATACCTCCATGCCCCTTGGGTCTCCATCTTCTTTCCCCCATTCAGATTCACATTCAGTTAATAATGATTCATTAACTCGCATTCTTTAGCCTGTGTGCCTCCTGTTCAGCTGCCAATTGGGTTTATTAGGTGATTTTTGAATATTCTTGCGAAGCATTGGTGGTGTGATTGCTATGCAGCTTTCGGTGCATAAGGTGCAAGAAGATTTACGTGGCACACTGATAAAAAGGAAACTGGTGGTATGGGAGAGCGGACCGCTTTTTGACTTTCTCAGTTTGTGTAAATCCACTTGGGGTTCAGAGTATTTATTGTTTCCCACATTAATTGCACACATGTCTAGTACAATTATGTGGTTTTGTTTCATTAATACAGTGTGTACTTTTTTCTTGATTTACCCCGAAAGAATGGAAGTGAAATGTGACAACTTGCCCCATAGGTGGGGTGCATTATAACATGACCAAATAACAGCTTAAAATGTATATAATCAGAAAAATATACAAGACAAACTAAAATATTTTGTCAACAAAATACAATTATTAACTTTTTAAAATAAAATAATGGCATTTTTTAATCATTAAAAATATACTCATTTTTGAGTTTGACTACAAACACATCGCTAAATACAGCTTTACAGCATAGTTCAAAACATAATAATAATTAATAATTTCTGAACATTAACTCTCAGACATTATTCAGCCTTTTCTCATGGTTTCTCAAAATAATTAATAAAAGTATAGAATATAATGGCATATTTCTAATAGGGCTCATTGTAACGCAGTGTTAACACACACACCATCTGCACAACTGGGATGTAAACCACGGCTCGTGTCTTCTGCTGTTAGATCAGCATTAAAGAACCATCAAGTGTTAAATAACAGATAGAAGATTACAATAATATCAGATTTGTCTTATTTTAAATAAACACAAAAAACAGATGAAAACTACACTTAAAGGGTTAGTTCACCCAAAAATGAAAATTCTGTCATTAATGACTGACCCTCATGTCGTTGGACACCCGTCAGACCTCCGTTCATCTTCAGAACACAAATGAAGATATTTTAGTGTAAATCTGATGGCTCTGAAAGGCCTCCATTGGCTCAATGGCACGGTTCACTCTCAAGACCCTTAAAAGGTACTAAAGACGTCGTTACAAAGTCCATCTCACTACAGTGATTCTACAATAACTTTATGGAGTGACGAGAATAGTTTTTGTGAGCAAAAAAAAACCTAAATAACGACTTACATAGTGATGACGATTTTAAAACACGGCATCATTAAAGGGTAACTTCAGTGATTTAGCATTAAGCTTTGTATTTAAACTGGGTCATTTATGCAGTAGAAATATGAAATTATTTTTGAATTTGGTGCCTTCTAGACTGAGAAAAGACAGAAAATTTATTTTTGTCTCATGTGGATGAAAGACAACAACTCCCAGAATGCACTTGCTTCGCTGCCCTACGAGGCCACTCCGTACACCATCGTTTTGATCTTCATATCATTTCGTTCAGTTATATAGAATAAACACTACAATTAAAAACTGAAATTGTCTTTTCAATAAAGTGTGAGTGAGCCGAACGAAAGTCACGACACAAACGCAGCGGGAGTCAGATTTCATTCCTCACGAGAGAAGAGCTGAGCAGAGCTGAGGTAATGATAAGCGCCAATCTGGCACGTTTTCTGATCGCATATGGAAGCTAAACTATACCAGGAATTCATTGAAAAGTTGAAACACTCACTTTGCTCTGCATCGCTCAGTTGTGCATGTCCATTGTGTGTGAGATCTCTCCCCTGTGGGCGGGTTGATAACATGCAGAACAGCGCCATCTAGTGGCTGTAGTCTTTAGCCTCTGGCCAAAAAATCCTCAGATGACGCAAAATGACGATATTTGCGTCATCGGAGTATTTTTTTCCAGAAATAAAATACATAATTTTCTCGTCTCAGGGGGATATGAGGGGGGAAAGTACCATAATTTGAATATACTACCGGATTTCTACTGATACAAAGCCTAATGCTAATTCACTGTAGTGACCAGGGATGGAAATTAGCACCCGCCACCAGCCAAATGCGGGTGATTTTGTGTTGTGGCGGGTAGACTCGCTTCACCTACCGGCCACCGTGGCGGGTAAATAAAAATAGCATATCCTACTGTTTCACCTGGACGGCGGACACTTTTAGAGGAAGCACACCTTCAAAAAAAAGTGGCATTACAAATCAAATTCACAATAAGTAGTAGAGAAGTTAATTTGCGCGTGGTTGCGTTTTAGTGGCTTTGTTGCCATAGCGGCAGAGTCTCGAGACCATGCGCTGTAAACGTGTGCGGTTTTTTAAAAACATCGAGCTCGCATCGCGTCCACCGTTTGAACGCAAGAGGATCTCCAGATATGGGGCTGAATATCAAAAAAGGTAACAATGGGTCTGTCCAGTAACTCGTGATGAACCTCAGGCCAACTGCACACTTTGCAGAGAAGCATTTTAGTGTCTCAGACTGACTGGCTTAAAGCCGCAGCGGTGACACACACATCCGTGCTTCTAAAGGTAAGGTAAATATTATATATTTTTAGACAGGTTAATTAATAGATTATAGCCTAATTAATGTTATGTATCATTTTAATCATACATAATAAATAATCCTGCCATATAAAGTTTGACATTTATTAAAAGAATATTTAGATAAAAATGGGACAAATAATTACATAATAATATAGTCATAATTTAAGTAAATTAATAAAAAATTTAACATTTTTGAATTTCAGAATTGTCAAAACAGTGATTACTGGTTCAGAATGACTGCTTAAAGGGACAGTTCACCCAAAAATGAACATTCTGTCATCATTTACTCACCCTCAAGTTGTTCCAAACATGTATACATTTCTTTATGTTGAACACATTGGAAAGTTACTGTGGAAGTCAATGGTGCCCCCAAAGCAGCCTGAGTACAAACATTCTTCTAAATATCTCCTTTAGTGTTCAGCAGAACAAAGAAACTCATACAGGTTTGGAACATCATGAGGGAGAGTAAATTATGACAGAATGTTTTAGTTTTGGGTGAACTATCCCTTTAAAGTGCACCAAATAGGCTACTAAAGAGTTCTTTAGAAATTAAATAAATAATCAAATGTAAAATAATATAAAATGTTATATTTTATATTGTCGTGAATGGGTGTCCCTTATATTGCCACACTGAAGGTGGCAACCCTAGTATGTCGTCAACACGCTTCAGAAGATGCCAAAACTAATATTTTCTTTGTTGGGACTAAAAACCTAAAACTGGAAGCCATAAAAGACCACGAATCATCCAAATGCCACATCCATTAATCTGCCCTACTCATTTAATGGAATGTATATCAGTTCATGGTTTGTGTGTGTATAAGAGAGAAAGAGAAAATGTCAGTATTTAATTGAGACTTGAGATTATATAAACTGCTTAAGTATTGTAGAGCTTGTAGTATTAATTTTTCACATGCAGTTATACATTGTCGGTTAAAACCAAGAAAGTGGCTGGTAAAAACTTTGAGTGGCTGGTAGATTTTGAAATCCACTAGCCACAGTGGCCGGTGGACAAAAAAGTTAATTTCCATCCCTGGTAGTGACCCTTGAAGCTTTGAAGCGTTATGAATCAGTGAGTCGAATCATGATTCGGATCGCGTGTCAAACCGCCAAACGGCTGAAATCATGTCACTTTGGCGCTCCAAACCTTTTTTTGCGCACAAAAACTATTCTCGTTGCTTAATAAAGTTATTGTAAAACCACTGAGATGGACTTTGTAACGACGTCTTTCAAAACACAGCATCATGAAGCTTCGAAGCGTTATGAATCAGTGAGTCGATCCAGTGGTTTGGATCGCCAAAGTGATGTGATTTCAGCAGTTTGGCGGTTTGACACGTGATCCGAATCATGATTCGACTCACTGATTCATAACGCTTCAAAGCTTCATGATGCTGTGTTTTGAAATCTAAAGGTCTAAAGGACAGTTCAGAGCCTGCCCTGCAGTCTCCTCCAGTTTTCCATGAAGGATGAGTTGGAGCAGCAAAGCTAAGCAATTGCAATTTGATCAACATTCCCATTTTATATTAAGTGTCTTTAAATTAATCATTTGATACAATGCATTTATTGTGTACATACATGTTTTTACATTGTGCTTATATTAAAAAAATACCTGCATGTAATTACATCTGTAAATAATGTCTGTAATTACATCTATAATTACACTGTTGACCCTTCCCTTACCCTGTAACCCACCCTTAAACCTAACCATACACCAAACCCGTCTCTAACCGTCTCGCATCTCACCTTAATAGCACACGAACACCCGATAAACAATGACCGTTGCGACAGTCAAAGAGCATTTGGCTTTATGCAAATGAGCAGTAATTTAATGTAGCAAATACCAATAGGAGGGAAGAGACTGGAGCACATTTTGTCAAATTCATAGTTTTATCTGCTTTCTGTCTGTACAAATTGTGGGAAACTGTATTGGACATTGCCCTATTTTAGTGATCTGAGCTCATGGTCTGAAGCTCACGGCGCAGGTGCACTTAGGGCCGTCCGAATCCACTTTTGCTAGTTTAACGACGGAAAAAACGGTCGGCGTGCCAGGCGTATGGTCCAAAAGGGTTGTACCTAGTCTCTTAAAGGGATAGTTCACCCTAAAATGAAAATTAGCCCATGATTTACTCTCCCTCAAGTCATCCTAGGTGTATATGACATTCTTCTTTCAGACGAATACAATTGGAGTTATATTAAAATCCTGGCTCTTCCAAGCTTTATAATGGCAGTGACTTACGTACCGCTGACCGCCGGAAGTTAGTTATTTTAGTCTATAAAGTTTTAAATATGGATATTTTTCTTACACAAACGCACCACTTCGCTTCAGAAGGCCTTTATTAACCCCTGGAGCCGTGTGGAGCAGTTATATGATACAGATGCACTTTAATGATGGATAGATGCACTTTTATGATGGATAGATGCACTTTTATGACGAATAGATGCACTTTTATAATGAATAGATGCACTTTGATGGATAGATGCACTTTGATGGATAGATGCACTTTGATGGATAGATGCACTTTTATGATGGATGGATGCACTTTTATGATGGATGGATGCACTTTTATGATGGATAGATACACTTTTATGATGGATGGATGCACTTTTATGATGGATAGACGCACTTTTATGGACTTCAAAAATGACCCAACAATTCACTGCCATTATAAAGCTTGGAAGAGCCAGGATTTTTTAAAAAATATATAACTATGATTTTATTCATATGAAAGAAGAATGTCATACACACGACTTGAGGGCGAGTAAATAATGGGGTCATTTTCATTTTTGGGCGAACAATCCCTTTAATGAGTCATGGGTGTGTTTTAGGTGTAACGTGCAATAAACCAATCAGAATCTCCAATTCCCTTTAAACGTCAGTTGCGCTCACGTCATGGCGGATTTGCTATTTACATGTGGGAATTTGCGAGTGGAAAGACTGAATGCTTCTCGGCCAATCTTTTTATTTTTAATATTTAAAAATGTGTGTGTGCTGCTGCGCGTGTGTGTGTGTGTGTGTGCTGCTGCGCGTCCCTGTGTGTGTAATAAGCACACATTATGGCTTTGCGGCTTTCACGCCATTAAGGCTCATATTACTAACACAGCCTTTAAATAACAAAAAATACTGCACTATTGACTTTAGAGCAGTTTTGTGTTGGTCAATGGTTTTTGTGTTGTGTTGGTCAATGGCACGTCAGTGGTTTTCAGTTCCTCACAATAGCAACGCTCCAGCAATGCTCCTGATCACACCTGGTGTTCAGACCAGACGCCCATGGGGGAACAGATGCGCCAGTGCATTTGATATTTAAACAACGTGACGCTGGACGTGAAAATGAAAACTGCGTGGAGCTGAAACTAACAAAAAACACTTGTGTCGCACCTGGCGTTGCATTGCTCCGGGTCTATGATAGAGCCCATAATGTTCATGTATAGCAGCAAGAAAATAAGAATATGTTATTTTTACTGCTAATACACTGATCAGATTTTCAAAATCTATTGCCAGTGCATATCCCACCAAGAGCCATTGGATTGATTTATTTGTCATTTATTTTTAATGTATTATTATTATTATTAATATTGTAAATGTATTATTAGTATTATGTAAATAAATAGAGGTACTGCATTAACTGGATTCACAGAAAAAATACATCAAAAAATGAATTCTTTACCTTTACTTAAATGAATTAAAGAAAGTTTTTAATTTACACTATTTTATTTAGTTAATTTAAAATACACACTCTAAAAAAAATGGACAAACCCAGCGATTGGGTTGTTTTAAGCAAACATTTAACCCAACCGCTGGGTTAAAACAACCCAATTGCTGGGTTTGTCCATTTTCAACCCAACTTGGGTTATTTTTAACCCAGCATTTTTTAGAGTGCATGAGTTTAGTTGGGTCAACACAATTTATTGCCTACACAGATCATCTGCCCCATGCACAGCCGCAGAATCTGTGTGTTAAAGTCTGCCTTTGAACTTGTTTAGTCTTGCCAGAGATATTGCCTGTGTAACCTCATGTTTCTGTGATCAGTGAAAGCTCTCACAATGGCACTTTTCACCTGTCATTTTCACTCTAGGTATTTTTTCTTCTCTGAAATAGTGTCCTGATCCATTCAGTCTCTTAACAGCTCATCATTACAATCCCAGGAGATTACACTGTCAGGGCAGATTGACATGTTTAGTGCATGTAAATGTGTGTTTGCGCTGACAGCACATTAAACACATGTAGGTTGTGGGGAGAAGGGGTGGGGATGGGAAGCGTTTCGGCTGCCTGCCAGTACACATACCGCTCGTGAGTTTTCTTAGATTTATTTGTATCTACAAGCTAGTTAACAGTTTGAATCTGATTCGTGTGCACCATGTGTTTGTGTGTGCGAAATGTTCATAATATTTTATAATATCGATGTTTGACAGGCATCAGATACTGCGAACCTTTCCAGCATTTGCAGGACTGAATTAAATATGTTTTAACGCAGAAATCGCTGGAATTATTTTTGTGAGAGTCTTGGAAGCATCGGTTAGAATGAGTTGAAAATGATCATCATCTGTCGTTTCTACCACCAGAAGTGTTGATGAATTTATAACCGTCAAAGAGTTAAATTATAGTTGCTTAATATCCAGCTGCTATTGCAAATTAAAAACCTAATAAATTATTAATGGTAAAAAACAAATAGAAATGTACATATACATATATTTCTAATACTTATGTTACCAAAATACAATTCATTTATTAAAAAAATTCTTAAAATAATAATAACAAAAATGATAATCAATAAGTTTTACTAGGGCGCTCGACATCCGACTGCCAAGTAGCACATCCGTTCTGAGCCTGCATTAGAGGAAATACCTTTCTGTAGTCTATTTACGTTATTCAAAGCGGGAAACCGGAAGAGCTACAGGGATATAAACAAAGCAGCTCAGAATCTGGCTCACCACAGACAGTCTCTTCAGGGTTTTTTTTTCTTCTCGTGCACTGGTTCTCTAGCAGAACAGCCAATCAGAATGATCAGATGACCCAACGAGCGCTGAAAAATAGACGATGAGGACTAACTTCAGCCGACAGAAAACTTAGACGGCCGACCGTTGGCTTGGTGTGTTCTGGGCTTTAGGGCAAACAGAACAGAACCAACACAATGTATTTGCAGATATCATTAATGTTGTAATTATTTGGGAATTTAGTCTGATTCAAGGGCAATTAGAATACCAAATCCTGACTGGACGAGACAAGGAGCTGGGGATGGAGGAGAGTAAATGAGGTCTGGAGAAACGGGATAGCTGCTGATAGTGTTGTAGTCATGAACACCTAATCCGAGACCAAGACCAATGTGTGTTGAGACCAAGACAAGACCAAGACTATGAGGGGCTGAGACCAAGACAAGACCAAGACTTTGAGGGGTTGAGCCCAAGACAAGGCCAAGACTTTGAGGGGCTGAGACCAAAAGCAGACCAAGACTTTGAGGGGTTGAGACCAAGACAAGGCCAAGACTTTGAGGGGCTGAGACCAAAAGCAGACCAAGACTTTGAGGGGTTGAGACCAAGACTTTGAGGAGTTGAGACCAAGACAAGACCAAGACTTTGAGGGGCTGAGACCAAAAGCAGACCAAGACTTTGAGGGGTTGAGACCAAGACTTTGAGGGGTTGAGACCAAGTCAAGACCAAGACTTTGAGGGGCTGAGACCAAAAGCAGACCAAGACTTTGAGGGGTTGAGACCAAGACTTTGAGGGGTTGAGACCAAGTCAAGACCAAGACTTTGAGGGGCTGAGACCAAAAGCAGACCAAGACTTTGAGGGGCTGAGACCAAGACAAGACCAAGACTTTGAGGGGCTGAGACCAAAAGCAGACCAAGACTTTGAGGGGTTGAGACCAAGACTTTGAGGGGTTGAGACCAAGACAAGACCAAGACTTTGAGGGGTTGAGACCAAGACTTTGAGGGGTTGAGACCAAGACAAGACCAAGACTTTGAGGGGTTGAGACCAAGACAAGGCCAAGACTTTGAGGGGCTGAGACCAAAAGCAGACCAAGACTTTGAGGGGCTGAGACCAAAAGCAGACCAAGACTTTGAGGGGCTGAGACCAAGACAAGACCAAGACTTTGAGGGGCTGAGACCAAAAGCAGACCAAGACTTTGAGGGGTTGAGACCAAGACAAGACCAAGACTTTGAGGGGTTGAGACCAAGACTTTGAGAGGTTGAGACCAAGACAAGACCAAGACTTTGAGGGGTTGAGACCAAGACAAGGCCAAGACTTTGAGGGGCTGAGACCAAAAGCAGACCAAGACTTTGAGGGGCTGAGACCAAAAGCAGACCAAGACTTTGAGGGGTTGAGACCAAGACTTTGAGGGGTTGAGACCAAGACATTGAGGGGTTGAGACCAAGACAAGACCAAGACTTTGAGGGGTTGAGACCAAGACAAGACCAAGACTTTGAGGGATTGAGACCAAGGCCAATGTGTGTTGAGACAAAGACAAGACCAAGACTTTGAGGGGTTGAGACCAAGACAAGACCAAGACTTTGAGGGGCTGAGACCAAAAGCAGACTATGACTTTGAGGGGTTGAGACCAAGACTTTGAGCGTTTGAGACCAAGACAAGACCAAGACTTTGAGGGTTTGAGACCAAGACAAGACCAAGACTTTGAGGGGTTGAGACCAAGACAAGACCAAGACTATGAGGGGCTGAGACCAAGATAAGACCAAGACTTTGAGGGGCTGAGACCAAAAGCAGACCAAGACTTTGAGGGGTTGAGACCAAGACTTTGAGGGGTTGAGACCAAGACAAGACCAAGACTTTGAGGGGTTGAGACCAAGACTTTGAGGGGTTGAGACCAAGACAAGACCAAGACTTTGAGGGGTTGAGACCAAGACAAGACCAAGACTTTGAGGGATTGAGACCAAGGCCAATGTGTGTTGAGACCAAGACAAGACCAAGACTATGAGGGGTTGAGACCAAGACAAGACCAAGACTTTGAGGGGTTGAGACCAAAAGCAGACTAAGACTTTGAGGGGTTGAGACCAAGACTTTGAGCGTTTGAGACCAAGACAAGACCAAGACTTTGAGGGTTTGAGACCAAGACAAGACCAAGACTTTGAGGGGTTGAGACCAAAATAAGACCAAGACTTTGAGGGGCTGAGACCAAAACCAATGTATGTTGAGACCAAGACAAGACCAAGACAAAGTCAGGACGAGACAGAGTCAAGACCAGACCAGCACTCCTTGAATTCATAGAGATCCACGTTACCACCTGAGAAATGACTTATAACTTGTAATAAATGACTTATAATAAATACAATTAGATTAAGACTCTATATAAAGCTGTTACCAATCAAATAAAATCATTAACAACGACATTCATCTTCATGCTACAGAGGTGATACAGAAGATCTGAATTGGTAAATTACAAATGCTTAAATAATGTTGAGGGGAACGTTAAAAAAATATTTATATTAAAGCAATATCATGTTTTTCACTAAAATCTGTGATTACAGCTCTCTTGCTCTTGGTTAATTATATCACGTTATAAATCCAGATCTCATACAATAACTTTTTGCAACAATATCTTGAATTTTGTGAGCATTTGTATTGTTGGTGACATTTTTTACACAATCCCTAATTCATTTCTGAATCGGCACAATAAATAAATAAATAAGGTATTGATTGCATCTGAAGCAGTAAGTTTCCCATCCAATCACATTAATGATGTTAATAAATAAATCAGACAATGCACTGGCAATTTAGTAATATCCAGCAGTTGTGGTCTTGACCGGTCTTGAAACAAAATCCCGAGTTCTCTAAGTCTGAGACAAAGACAAGACGGAGAACAAATGTGGTTGAGACCAAGACCGTCAAAAAATGGCCTTAAGACCGGTCTTGAGTACTACAACACTAGCTGCTGATAAAACTGTAGGACTCATAAAAAACATGCTGTATTTTCTGTAATAAAAAGAGATCTCCAACATCTCCTCTGTATAAACCTGGCTTTATCCAATGTTCAGAATTCTGCTATGCAAATTAGGGCATATTTAATTAGACAATGCCTGGTTTGCAATGCATATTTAAACATAACATCAAAAAAATTGTAATAGACAGCAGATGTCTTAATGTACTGTCAATCAACTATTGTTCACCTGTAATGCCTTAGTGCAAAACTGATTTATTATATTTTACACAAGCGGAAAAGCACAAAATGTTCTGAGTGTGAATCACACAGTTTGAAGTAGGCTAATTAAAAATATTACAGCATCAAAACTAGTTAATATATGAGATTAGAGAGCGTAAACAACCTTGCTGAACTGCATTATAATGAAACTGTTGACCCATATCTCCTCAAGTCAGTTGTGTTCAGTGTTGGGAAGTTGATTGATGAATCCACTAATGCGATCAACAAGTGTTGAATTTCCTGATCTCATATTTACATTCAGAGTTCAGTTTGGGACAGAGCGAGTGATGAGCGTGACTCACGGCTCATGTCAGGTTTGCACAGCTGCCAAATGTGTCGAGTCCTCCAGAAGTTTCTCTTTACGTCTGAGATCGTGGTTGTGAAAATGAATGAATAAACTTTTCGCTGTAGGCCCAGCATGTGTTTTCATTTTTCTGTCACAACATTAGTGTGGTGTTGGACTTCGCATGAGAAATGTCAGTCTGTCAGTGAAGGACAGATGATGGGTTGATACTACAGAGGTTATGTGGTTTATTGGTTGTGTGGGTGAACCTGAAATGACTCTGACTCACTGCTGGAATTCCACCCATCTTTCTGTTAATCTCGCTTTTGTTGAGGTTCCCACAACGTGAATCATGTCAATTATGATGTGAGGGAATGTATTGACAATTGTGAGCAATGAACATACCATCTCCACTGTGCTGCCAGTGTCTTTCGTCTTCATGTGTCAAGACTAGACAATGGTTAGAAAAACACACTTTTCCCAGAAAGATGTTTCTTTGGTTTTAAATGATCTAAAAATAGATATTTTGTTCAAAAATACATGTTTTTTTGGAAGTCAACAGGGTTCATCAGCTGTTTGGTTACCCATAGCCTTCAAAATATCTTCTTTTGTGTTCAGCAGCAGAAAGAAATTCATAAACCCTATTCAGACGGTAATTGCTTCTCACGTGGACATCCGTAAAAATACATTTGCATGCCACCTCAGTGATAAAACACGTGCATTCGGATGGTGATCTATTGACGGTGGAGGAGCTTTTGTGATCGGGAACCTGCTCACGTGCTCAATAACATGATCAACTGCTGTAAATAACATGTCATATGCTTGGCATAATAAGAATAAATGCATATTTAATTTAATAATAGGAAAATAATATCCTAATTGTTATTTAATTATTTAAATATGTTTAAAAATAGGACGATATATAGACGCACGGTACAGTTCAAATGGTTTTCTGTCTTGTATTTGATCTCAAAATAAAGGATGTAATTTTATTCCACATGGAAATGAGCGGGAATAAGTGAATACCGCCTCTTATACTACGGGGCCGTTGAATGCTTGAATCTGATTGGCTGATGAACGTTCTGAGGTATGCAATTATTTTCTGGGAAATCGCCAAATGATTTCAGTTATTTCAAATGTGTTTACAGCCTACAACAGCAAATAACCAAAACCCACTGACCAATCAAATAAATATAGTAAACAATAAGATAAAAAGGACAAATTTCCATGTTTTATTTCAACAAAATTACGTTTAATTATGTGAAACGCACATTACTCTCGTTCTCCCGCTCGCCCACTCAAACGCGCGCACACACACAGTGCGGACACACTCGCACAGAAACGTGATGTCAGCGCTGCTCTGACCATTTTATCAGTAAAATAGTTTAGCAACTTAAAAGCAACATGACATTTCTCACTAGCGAGGTAACGTTAAAGCTACACTGTGTAACTTTTTTAGTTTATTCTTAGCTAAAAACACTTAGTTCTTTCAAAAATATATGTGCTCATTAATGTATATTTACTTCTTTCAAGTAATAAAGTATTCTCGTAAGTTTATAATATGCCATTGAAAATACATACGGGTGAGGGGTTCGAATGCGGGTCGCCATGTTGCCCCTCCATCTTGAAAGTACATTAGCCAAAGAGGGACATACCCGTAAATTCAAGCTTCGCCTTTGGCGTTTTAACACTCGATGGCACCGTGTCGAATGTGGACGAGGTCGAACTGGAAGCCATGTTAATCTTGGACTAAAACGGCCACCGTAGGAGTTAAAACTAAATCGGAATTGAGAGGAACAGAAACTAATATTCACTGGATGGTCATATACCTTTTCACCACTAGATGGGGGAAAATATCACACAGTGTAGCTTTAATATAGACACTCCGAAATCTCGCTTCCCTTCCACTGACTGGTCTCAGCATCGTCCGCCATAGTTGTTTATCTTCTCATTCCCGCCTACTTCAACGTACAATGATGACGTTTGTCGCGTATCAACGACGTGCGGGTCGGATACATGTGACCTGGCAGTTCAGACTGAAGACGCATTTCAAAAGATCGGATATGTATCGGATTTGGACCACATACCCAAGTGGCCTGGGTCGCATTTGAAAAGATCGGATCTGTGTCGTTCAGACTGTCATGAAAAGATCAGATACAGGTCGCATAAGGGCAAAAAAATCGGAATTGGGTCGTTTCAGCCTGCAGTGTGAACGCAGCCTTAGTCTTCTATCAGTGGCTCAAGCCTCCATTAACAGCTTTAAAATGACGTTTCGGAACTAGCAAAAGAGCCGTTGGATGAGTCGCGGAAGAAATAGTCCTACTCACAATAGTGATTTAAGTACAAAAACCGGACGAATCCCTTTAAATATATCATCGGATCGATGTCTTGAGGTGTGGTAACCGTAGTATAAGCGGAATAATTGACTCTGGGCCGTTGAATTATTAGAAAAATAATGCACACTCCGCTTTGCGTTGTGACCGCATCACCACCTCGGGTGTGCATTATTTTTCTAATAATTCAACGGCCCGTCGTCAATTATTCCTTACTTATTCACATGATAATGGTTATTTTAACATATCGTCGCTGCCCGATGAAACTCACGTATGTCCAAAACGGTTACTTTTCAGGAAGTGAAAAAAACACCGTATTTCAAATGCAGTTGAATGTGGCGTTGTCATACTTGGTACGGCATCTTTATATGTAACCATATTCTTGCCAGTGTAATGATATAATCCACATTTGACCAAAATTTAGTTTAAATGGACATACGTGCATATTTTACAGTAACGGTGGTCGATACGCGTTCTTCCGATCATTAATTAGAATGGCCAAGTCGCGTTTCATATTGACAGAGGAATACGCTCAGTTTATTAAATAGAACTAAACTGTGGAGAGCTGTGGAGAGCCACAAATACAAAAATAAATAAAAATATTCTGTGACAATTATTTTGTCTAGACCATTTACCGATAAATAATAGTTGTGAATATATAATAAACTTGAGAACAGTTGTCAAAAACAAACGTTTGCTGATACTTTACCTCACAGTGTTATTCGGCTATCCAGTGCTGAGCTTCACGAGACCGGCGAGATGCTTCCACAGGGCGGGAGATACGCGGCGTGATTCACAGCTTTGACACCAAATGGATATACGTGAAAATCAGATGACATGATTTCACAACTTTTCATTGGCCATTTAGATATGTGAAGCATACTGTATACGGAAATTAACCTGGACATTCAATCCGTCGAAAAATCTCAAAATCGGCAAAATGGACATACGTGGTTTTCATCGGACAGCGACGAGATAAGCACTGCCGTAATAACGGCCCATTTCTAATGTTAACATACTTTCCTTCTCTTTCTCTTTTGAGCGGTGATGAAATATATTGCTCTTGTAAATACTGGCCAGCATTTTTAAAAGTCTAGATCATTAAAATGCATCCAAATTACAACCGTACGGTGCTCTGCAGGGGTCAAAAAGGATATAAACAGTGCATTTTGAAGTGAAATATTCTTGAAAACTCAAGCGACAATTAAATCACCACACGACCTCAGTGTTTGTCTAAAACAGTCGGTAATTCGGCCGGGGATTTTTACGCTGGTGGCAGGAGAAAAACACAGACATTCTGGATTCACCCGGCAATAAAATCACAGACTAGCCCCCGTCAATGATGAAAATACCTCATGACCACACGAGAAACAATTACCGTCCCAATAGGGCTTTAGAGGCTTGGAACAACTTGACAGAATATTTTGGGTGAACTATCCCTTTAAGGGTGACTTAATAAATACTCTTTATGTCCAAAAATGCAGTCCGGTATTTATTTACAGTAGCATGTGTACAACCACATTAGCAGAACATCCTAACTGATGATTCTCTCAAACTGAACACTATAACAGGGGCCAGACTGGCCCACATTCAAGCTCTCTCTAATTGTCTTTAATAGGCATTGGGGCATGAGGTGCTTCCTCTGTGTCCGCTAGGGGAACCAGTCTACTTCCGTGAGCCGCGTCTCCATCAGTTAACCGCCAGATCCTTAACTCAGTCCTACGCAGTCTTGCAGCAGGGGGCCTGTTAGTGGTCATGGCCTGAACCACCGCGGCCCTCATTGGGGCTTTCGTGGCTCCATCGAGGGGGACAGAGACGCTGGGGTTTTCCCCTTCACCATGGTCCCCGCTTTCCCATATCCAGGACTGTTTGATGTGAATAGGCAGAGTGTGAAAGGTGGGAAAGGAGGAAGGTAGACAGCCAATTGCTTAAATGCCACACATTTCCTGGTGGAAGGGGAAAAAAATCCCCAAATGCTATGATCTGAAATGTACCAAGGCCCAGATGAAGGCTGCTTTGTTGGTGTTCTTAGATTTGATTATTGGTCAATGAGTGTTTCCTATTTTATTTGTGTGTTTGTTGTGTGTGAGCAGTGGTTAAATTGGGCCGGGGCTCGTTTGTGTCCTGATGTTGCCTACTGGAAATTATGTCACACAAAATGTGATGAAAGTGATTCTTTTGAAAACATATTTCTGACAATGAAAGATTTTTGCTGAAATGGCATGTCTATTTTGTCTCGCCGGAGCTGAGATGAGAACAGTCGGAACACGGCCGTATTCTTGTTCAGCTTCTTAAAGGGATAGTTCACCCAAAAATTAAAATTAGCTCATAATTTACTCACCCCCAAGTCATCCTAGGTGTATATGCTATTTTTCTTTCAGACAAATAAAATCGGAGTTATATTACAAAAGTCCAGGCTAATCCAAGCATTAGAATTGCAGTTATAGTTGCTCTGTTTTTGAAGTCCATAAAAAGTGCATCTGTCCGTCATATAACTGCTCCACGCAGCTCTGGGGTGTTAATAAAGGCCTTCTGAAGCGAATCGATGCATTTGTGTAAGAAAAATATTCATATTTAAAACTTTATCAAGTAAACTTTGAAACTTGAAACTGAAACTCAAGATGTGTTCGTGACGTCATGACGAGCCGACCTGGTCGTGTTAGTCTTTCGACCGGCAGAGGAACTTTCAACACTTTTCCATAAATTGAACACGGAAGGCGGTCGGCTGAAAGTTTACTTGATAAAGTTTTAAATATGGATATTTTACACAAACGCATCGATTCGCTTCAGAAGGCCTTTATTAACATCCCAGAGCCGCGTGGAGCAGTTATATGATGGACAGATGCACTTTTTATGGACTTTTCTATGAATTCAACTATGAATCCAATTCTAATGCTTGGATTAGCCTGGACTTTTGTAATATAACTCAGATTTTATTCGTCTGAAAGAAGAATGTCATATACACCTAGGATGACTTGAGGGTGAGTAAATCATGGGCTAATTTTCATTTTTGGGTGAACTATCCCTTTAATAGCTGTATATTATGCAGTTATTACATAACTTCATGAAAACCATGATTTATTTGAAGCTTCCAAGTCGATTACAAAAACCTCATCTATAGCCAGCAAGATAAGGTTAGCTTTCCCAGGCTTCACTTCTACAGTGGGAGAGGCTGATATATTGTCCAGCCATGAAAACGTGCAGAGCCCTCCTTTTCCGCTTTGGGGAAGACCTTTAGATTTCATGAAACCATCAACAGTCCTCAGCCTCTCCTTTACTTGCACTTACTTCCTGTACTTCCTGTCTCATCGTGTGTGCAGTTAATAATCAGAGCCCGCTGTCAGTGTCCATGGCAAAGGAGCCGCTGTCCCCACAGGGACATCAAAGGCTGCTGTGTGCTTTGGGGCCGGTTCAACACAAACAAACGGTCAGGCGTTGGAACAAGTGCTGAACCTCAGATGAGGGTGAAGATTGGAGTCCGTCTAACAGGATTTACAGCTTTCGTTTCATTGCAGATGTCATTGCTTCCTTATGATCATTTGGCATTTTGTAGTATCCTTAACGGCTTGTTGGCGTAGCATTCTAGTTTTTATTTTATAATCTGATTTCCTGATGCACACTTTCATACTTTGGTTCTCTTCTCAAAGCACTGTTGTTATCGTTAACTGACATAAAATGTGAAACTTTCTGCAGAGTCAGATGAGCTCAAGAACAGTGTGTAGAGCTTCAGGGAATGGGTTTCCATGGCCGAGCAGCTCATCCAAGCCTTACATCACCAAATGCAATGCAAAGCGTGGGATGCAGTGGGGTAAAGCGCGCCGCTCCTGAACTCTAGAGCAGTGGAGACGTGTTCTCTGAGTGACCAATCACGCTTCTCTGTCTGGCAATCCGTTGGACGAGTCTGGGTTTGGCGGTTGCCAGGAGAACGGGACTTGCCTGACTGCATTGTGCCAAGTGTAAAGTTTGGTGGAGGGGGGATTATGGGGTGGCGTTGTTTTTCAGGGGTTGGCCCCTTAGTTCCAGTGAAAGGAACTCTTAATGCTTCACCAAAACATTTTGGACAATTTCATGCTCCCAAGTTTGTGGGAACAGTTTGTGGACGGCCCCTTCCTGTCCCAGCATGCACCAGTGCACAAAGCGTCTCCATAAAGACATGGATGAGCGAGTTTGGTGTGGGGGAACTTGAGTCCTGACCTCAACCCGATAGAACAGCTTTGGGATGAATTAGAGCGGAGACTGAGAGCCAGGCCTTCTCGTCCAACATCAGAGCCTGACCTCACAAATGCACTTCTAGAAGATTTCCCATAAACACACTCCTAAACCTTGAGGAAAGCCTTCCCAGAAGAGCTGAAGCTGTTAGAGCTGCAAAGGATGGGCCGACTCCATATTAAACTCTACAGATTAAGAATGGGATGTCATTTTCTTTCTTTCTTTCTTTTTATTTCGAACAACAACCAAAAAATATATATATATATATATAATAAAAACAAAGTAAAACATACAACATTTGTGTTACCAAATAGACGCAATATCAAAATAAAATTACATGTGTTCGAAAAGGAGCGGGAAGAAGCAAAAGCTTGTTATTTTCCCACCCCTTATATAACCATACAAAATTTCATCAAAATTGTATTCTCACCACATACATCATATACTTATTGCACAACAACCATTGCACAAATACATTAAATAAAAAATAAAAAAAATAAGAAAAAATATCTTATACTCAATCTTTTAACCCACCCTCATTATTCTTGTTCCACCTCATAACCTTTTATTAACTTGATTTTATACAGCTTTTTAAACTGTTTAAAGTTTGTACAGTATTTTAACACCTGTTCCAACTTATTCCACAACCTCACCCCACATATAGTGATGCACATACTTTTCAGAGTAGTTCTTATATTGAGCTTTTTAAAGTTTAATTCATCTCTCAAATTATACCCACCCTGCCTCTCCATAAACATTTTTTGTATATTCTCCGGAAGTAAATTATTTCTTGCTTTAAACATGACTTGTGCCGTCTTAAATTTAACCAAATCAAAAAACTTTAATATATATGATTTCAAGAATAATGAATTTGTGTGTTCAAGATATCCAACATTATTTATAATTCTGATTGCTCTCTTTTGTAATGTGCATAACGACTGTAGGTTGGTTTTGTAGGTATTTCCCCAGATTTCCACACAATAACTTAAGTACGGCACTATGAGTGTATTATACAGCATATAGAGTGATTTATTATTCAAAATATATCTTGTTTTATTTAGTATTGCTATAGTCTTTACCAATTTTGCTTCAATGTGTTTTATATGTGGTTTCCAGCTAATATTGTGGTCTAAAATAACACCAAGAAATTTATTTTTGTAGACTCTTTCTATAATAATATTATTAATTTTCAATTCTATTTCAGGTTTAATATAATTTCCAAATAACATAATCTTTGTTTTAGCTATATTTAGTGATCATTTATTTACATCAAACCAGCGTTTTAATTTAATAATTTCATTTGCTAATGCATTCAGAAGCTGCTGTAAGTTTTCCCCTGAACAAAAAATATTTGTATCATCAGCAAACAAGATAAATTTTAATATATTTGATACTCTACAAATATCATTAATATACACTATGAAGAGTTTTGGGCCAAGGACCGATCCCTGTGGTACTCCACAAGTCATATCCATACACACAGATTTTTGATCACCAATTTCCACAAATTGTTTCCTGCTTCTCAAATAGCTCCTTACCCAGTTCAATCCAATTCCTCTGATTCCATACCTCTCCAATTTATGTATTAAAATATCATGATTTATGGTGTCAAATGCTTTCTTTAAATCTATAAATATTCCTAACACATATTTTTTAGTATCTATACAATTAGTAATTTCCTCAATTAATTCCATTAAAGCTAAAGATGTTGATCTGTTTGTCCGGAATCCGTATTGACTCTCCTCAAGCAATTTGTGTGTTTCCATAAAATTATCTAATCTTTCTGTAAACAGTTTTTCCAGGATTTTGGAGAACTGTGGAAGTATAGAAACAGGCCTGTAATTTGTGAAAAGGTGTTTATCTCCTGTTTTATATAATGGAATTACTTTTGCTACTTTCATTTTTTCTGGAAATGTACCAAGTTGAAAAGACAAATTAGCAATATGAGTTAATGGTTCTGAAATTTCTTCAATCACTTTTTTTACTATACTCATATCAATATTATTCCAGTCCACAGAATAAAATTAAAATTAAAGTTAATGTGCATGTAAAGGTAGACGTCCCAAAACTTGTGGTAATATAGTGTGTGGTATTCCCTAAAAAAAGTAACTTATTGCATTACTTATTAAAGTAATGTATTTTTCTCACCTGGGCTGGGCTTGCTTGTTTAACTAATGTCATTTTTGCGTTTTAGTATGGTTGAATTGGCCATCGAAAGTCAGCAGCAAAGACATTGCTTAATAAAGTGAGATTAAACACATAAAGTATATTTGTATATTGCAGGTTTGGGTAATATTCTGAGTTTGCATTTCACAGTTTTTATTCATTTTGAGGAATACTGAATCTGTTTTTGTGCAAGATGAGTAAATGCATGCTCACGTTTAGTCTAGAATTACAAAATCCATTATGTTTACACCGCGCACACACACAACGCCTCTGCACCTTACCGCCGATTTCTCTCAACATAGAGACAGTAATTATTAATAATAATTAATAATTATTTATTTATTCATCTATTTATGTATTTCTATATTTATTTCTTCATATATTTATTTATTTATGTATTTATACATTTATTTTTTTATTTTTTTATTTCTGCAGTTACGTATTTATTCATTTATTTATACTTAAGTAATTTCTTGTCCTCCAGTAGAGCTGTCAGTCAATAAATGGTAAAACAAACTCGCGTTACTTATTGGACTCAGATATTTTGTAAAAGTTGCTAGTTACTTGGGGAAAAAGTAATCTGATTACGTAACTAATGTTACTTGTAATGTGTTTCTCCCAACACTGGAATGAATACTATAATAGTTTATAAATAATATTAAATGAACGGGCATAAAGCCATCATTGTGCTCAAGGCATTTAATCCCAAGTTGTGTGATTGTCTCTCTGTAAATGAACTTGCAGCACACTGAACACACTTCTACATCATCTGATATGCTTGTCTTGACATTGCTCCAAATGTGTACTTACCATTTAAATCAACAGTGTCCTCTAATACCCGTGGCTTAGACAGCAGATGTAGTGCAGAAACCTAGAATATTTACCGTAGGAACGGCTAAAATATGTGAGTCCAGCATGACATGACGGAGGTCCTGATCATGTCCTCTCGCATGGCTCTATGTAATTAGAGCGGGGACGGATGTGTGTGAGTTAAAGATCAGAATCTCATTGTCTCCGCAGGGGTCCAAGCTTTCATCCAGATCATAGAGCGGCTGTAAAACAGTTCTCTACGTGCAGGGTCTTGACTGTCTTTTACACAACATTTAGATCATTTCAAACTGAATGTCTCTTAAGTGACTCTAAAATAAATGATGTGTGCTTGGAGGCCGGATGGTGGTGGTGCTTTGTGAGCAGGTGGGCTCCATTTATATTCAGAGCTTCAGATTCCTGCAGTGGGCTCTGTAATGTGGAGGAACAGGAGAGACGGGTTTATCTGATGGCACATATTTACTCATCCTACTGTCTTGCCCTGGAGCTGAAACGGCAATGTCCAGGCCAGACCAGATCTTTATCATGTCCTCTTGGGCCGGTGCACTTGTGCCTGCAGGGACACCTTTCTTTTGTCATCTCTGGCCTCTATTCATCTAGAAATACTCGGAGCTATTCAGCTCTTCTGCGTAAGTTCTGACAGTTTGAAGAGGAGTTATTTCTGTTAACGAGGAATTTTATGACATGATCTGTCATATAACTGATGGTAAAAACACATTTAATCCCAAATTCTTTCTTTCTTATTCTTGGTACACTGTAAAAAAAAATTCCGGTCTCCAATTGAACATTTTCTAGTGACCGATCACTTTGAAATTTTTCAGTTGGCCAAATTAAAATTCTTGAATTTTAATTGAATTAAATTGCATCAATTCACAGAAATTCAATTTGGCCAACTGAAAAATTTAAATGTGATCGGTCACTAGAAAATTTTCAATTGGAGACCGGAATTTTTTTTACAGTGTAACAATTGTGGTCAATTGTGGTTAATAAGACCCCAAAGAAAGTTGAAAACAGTGTAAAAAATTTTTTTTTTATTTTTTTATTTTTTGCATGTTTAAATGTCCTGTGAGCATTTATGCAAGCTCTTTTGAACGTTTTATTCTTCAAAGAATCCTGAACGAAACACATATCACTGTTTCCACAAACATATTAAAGCATTGATGATATAATAAGAAATGTTTCCTTAGTTGGAAAACTGCATTACTTCAGGCTGAAGACTGGATTAATGGCTTATTCAGCTTTGCCATCACAGAAGTATATATTTTTTTTAGGGCTGTCAAAAGATTAATCGCGATTAATCGCATCCAAAATAAAAGTTTGTGTTTACATAATATGTGTGTGTACTCTGTTAATTATTATTTATATATAAATACACACACATTCATATATATATATTTAAGAAATATTTGCATGTATATACTGTATTATATAATCTATAATATATATAAATATAAATGTTTTATATATAAAAATAATATTTTTTTCTAAAATATATACATGCTTGTGTGTGTATTTATATATAAATAATAATTAACAGAGTACACACACACATATATTATGTAAACACAAACTTTTATTTTGGATGCGATTAATCGCGATTAATCTTTTGACAGCCCTAGTTTTTTTTTAAAAATACAATAAAATGGAAAACAGTAATTACTATATTACTGTCTTCATTGTACTTTTGATCAAACAAATGCAGGCTTTGTGAGACTTCTTTTAAAAACATGTAAAAAATTTAGTTTTGATTAAAAGAAATCTACCTCTAATGGACTTTAAAAGAAATCGATCTGCTCTTTCAGCAGATAATGCGCCGCCACAAAGCACAAACGCTTCAGGAATGGTTTGAGGAGCACAACAATGAGTTTGAGGCGTTGACTCGGCCTCCAAATTCCCCAGATCTCAATCCAATCGAGCATCTGTGGGATGTGCTGAACAAACAAGTCCGATCCATGGAGGCCCCACCTTGCAACTTACAGGACTTAAAGGATCTGCTGCTAACATCTTGGTGCCAGATACCCACCTTCAGGGGTCTAGAGGAGTCCATGCCTCGACGGGTCAGGGCTGTTTTGGCAGCAAAAGGGGGACCGACACAATATTAGGTCAGAATGGTATGCCTGATGTATTATACAGTTTTAGGGAACAGAACAGCAAATGATCAGCAGCATTTTTATAATTGTTTCCTGAATTTCACCCTGGAGAAACGTGACTCGTCACGACGGAAGCATGTGTGGTGTTAAAGTGTTGATAGAGGAAATGCGCTCTATGTCTGTTCCCCCAAGCATCATGCAGAACATTATGACTCCAGGGCTGACACAATTTCCTTTATGCTCCCCATGAGATAGGATAATGAATCTGGTTTATGACTCGAATGACTAAGATGCTGAAATTTGGGTGGAGGAAGTACACTTTGTGCCCTGGTTGGATCAACACTGTTTAGAGCTGACCCTGGGCAGGTGATGACGTGGGCTGTCCACCTCTTTCCTCATACCGCTCAGTCTAATGCCCGGACTTCTGCCTAAAACAACCCGCAGCAGGCACCTGTGAAAACAGAGGAAAGAGTGAAGAGGTGCAAAGAGTTTAGCCAGTGTCACATTGACTGTCAACATGCCTGCTCTCTTCAGCTGTTTCCGTTACGATGTTCTCCTCATGCAATCTTTCAACGTTTAAAAGTACACTGGGTGTAAATGTACTTGGGATTGGGAAGCTTGTTTGACCTTTTATGAAGTGTTAACAGCTGGATGAATTACATATATGCATAGAGTAATATATTATTATTTCTTATACATTTCTGTAGAAATTCAATAGTCCTAAAACACACTTTTCCCCTTTGTATTTGAAGTTTTTTTTTTAGTGTGTCCACTCACAGTCTCCAACATTGTGTCATGAACATTTCTACCGCATCCCGAATTGTGTTAAAAGTATAATGTGGTTGTGGTGGAAATAACATTAACAGTTGTGGCTCATTCACTTATTTGTCGGATTGCAAACAAACCTGTTGCTACTACAACCATGAAACCAAAATCTACTGAGCAGATGGCAGACCATTGAATAATATTACTACATAAAACAAATAAGTAAATTGCCTAGGCCAACATATTTGAAAATTCGACTTATCGATATCCATGATTATTATGACACCACCAAAATGTATTAAAAAAATTACAACAGCATGAACTGCAACTGGTGGCAAACAATTAAAATACAGTCAGAATTCGAAGTGGAGATCGATGCGCACTTTAACGGCTGATATTACCCACAACCCATTGCGAGTTAGACGAGGATTCGATTAGAACTACAAACGCGGATAAAAACTACAAACATGATGGTTACGCGAGTCGGGCGGTTAAGTAGAGAGGGTTAGATAAAGGGGTTTGAGTGAGCAATTATCAGTATTTAACCTGACAAAAAGATATTTATTCAATATTATCCACATTATATTTCACCTGCAGCAGCATTGAGAACTTTTGTAAAGATACTTTTTGCCATTAACTTTTAAATGCATCATTATTTAAACTTCAAACACATGAGAGTCTCTGCATTAAAGACCCACGTGCGACTACATTTCTCTCCGATACGATAGAAAATTTAATTAAATGTGGAGGATTTGAACTGTTTGCACGCAACTAAGCAACAGAATCCGTTAAAGATGACGAAGTAGTTTGTCCCAAAGTTTGCATACTCTTCTGCTACACACTCAAAAGTATGTACTTTTTCTTCACAAAAAGTGTACATACTTTTAGGTCATATAAGTAGGCGAATTGAGACGCAGCAAGTGAAATAAACTAACTACATCCAATTATATACAGCGCTATAAGCATGAAAACATTATAAAAATATTTAATTGTACCTTTAGTCGACTCAGTAGAGCTGCATTCTTTGTGGCATGTGAAGTTTGTTGGTTAATGTGTCGTGTGCCAATCAAAATGTGTTTTTGCAAAACAAGACTGTACTTATCCAATATTTTACAATAGTAGCCTAATATTAATGCTAGAAAAAGTATGACTAGGGTAGTGTGCTTTGCTGGGGAATCTAGAAGAAGGGCTTTCTAAAGGATAGGAGAAGCCTGTAATTATAGTTTTGACTGTATTGTTAAAATACACTTTCCGGCCCAACAACAACAAAAAAAATCGTTTGGATTTTAATAGGCAAATGCTTAAGAGTCAATGATTGGATCATTGCAGAGATGATTGTGTTTCTAGCATGTTATGTTTGACAACAGTACTTCTAATCCTAATTGATGGAGTGTGTAGCTTTTCGTTTCTTAAACAAACATGTCATGGCCGTATTCCAGGATGACAATGTCAAGATTCATCAGGCTGAGATTGTGAAAGAATGGTTGGGAGGAGCATGAAGGATCGTTTTCACCTCTGAGTCCAGGCCTTAAATTCATTGAAAATCTTTGGGATGTGCTGGAGGAGACTTGACAGAGTGCTGGACTCTTGCATTGTCAGTACATGATCTTGATCAAAAAATGTATGCACCTCTTGATGGACATAACATCATAACATTTATTTCCATCAATAGGTGTGTCAATTTTTGGTCATTGCCAATGCAAAAGTCCAGCACTCTGTCAAGTCTCCTCCAGCACATCCCAACGACTTTCAATGAATTTAAGGCCTAGTCCATACGTACACGGGTATTTTTTCCCTCCTCCGTTTAAAAAAAAAAAAATCACGGCCACATGAAAACGCAAAAACACACTATGAAGTACTGTCAAGGGCATGCCAAACCAACAAGTGGCAATATAACCTCTAACCGTAAAGCCATGTTGGCCAATCAGAAGCCTGGAAAAAAGCCAACAAGCCAAAATCTAAATCTGCTCACCCTGTCATGGTTTGGTTTCAGTGTCCGGATACTGTGTTTGTCATAGATGCAAACTCCTCACCTTTAGGTGAGAATTCACCTTTTTGAGATCAAAATAGGTCACCTTAGAGATTTGCGTAGATCCGATGAGAAAGTGTTTTGGGGTGGGTTCAGGCTGATGTTTCTCATTTGTGAAGAGTGACATTACAAGGTAATAAAATAAATAAATAAATAAAAATGAAAATAAATGCATCAAAGAAAATCGGTCAAGGCTGAGACATAAAGGAAGCGGGCCCTTGAAATTCTGGTGGCTAAACATCAGAAGAAATAGGGTTTAACTTACAAGGCGGTGTACAAAGTATCCCATATTGATGCATTTGCAACCAGTGGGATCTTCAATTTTCAGTTTTGAGTGTTAATAAAGAAGCTAAGATGATTTCCCAACATGCATTTTATCTGCTTGTTTTTGTTTTGTTTATGTATTCAGCTCCCACATCTATTGAACATGTTTTTGTGTTTTATAAAGGGTTGTTTTGCCCTCTTACCTGTTAGAATTAGTTTTCAGGCAGATGCAAAGATACTTAAGTGTCTAGAAATGAAAATGAAACGGCCGAACCGCAAAGAACAAAAGAAGCGGTTTTGAAAATACCCGTGTTCGTGTGGACTGGGCCTGAGTCAGGTCTGGACTCAGAGGTGCTGATTCATGTGTGAAAACGATCCTTCATGCTCCTCCAAACCATTCTTTCACAATCTGAGCCTGATGAATCTTGACATTGTCATCCTGGAATAGAGCCATGATGTGTCTTCCTACATGTTTGTTTAAGAAATGAAAAACGACACACTCCATCAATTAGGGTTAGAAGAACTGTTGCCAAATATAACATGCTAGAAACACAATAATCACTGCAATAATGATCCAATCGTTGACTCTTAAGCATTTGCTTATTTAAATCCAAACAGCAATTTTTATTTATTTTATTTTTTTGGCCGGGCAGTTTTCGTAGAGTTGATTTTTCATTAAAGGATTTTTAGAGCCATTGATGAAAACACTTGAGTTTCTTGAAATCAAGACCGCAATGGTGACATTTTTTAATCGTAACAAACTTGAACTTTAAGTTCGAAGCAGCAGGTACACACACAAGAATCATTCTATAATGGGGTACATATCATGTCCGTGGACTTATTTTTCATTAACTTTTCATTTCAAGCAAGGATAGCTTTTATTCATTTAATACAAAAATCCAACAGATACCTATCTTTTATCTTGCCAAAATGGCATATTATATACTGGAATTTTCTGTTTTTGTGCTGTCCGATTTGGTAAATGTGAGGTTTTAGCTCTAAAATGCATGTTTCCGTATATATTTCTTATAAATATTTGTCCAAAATAATCATTCAATTATAAGAAAGGTGTTTTAAAAAATATTTTGCTCATGCATCTACATTAAATCATCAATTCTGTGTATTTCCGAGAAATCAGTGTCAACTGTGTTACTCCCTATAAATTCCCCTATAAATCAGCAATGGTTTGTTCCAAAGTCACATGTCCAACATCATCATTGTCATTCCTTTTTTGGAGGGAATATATATCCTCTTCAATATATGATCTATATTATTGTCTGCACATAGAGTAGATTAATTGACCGTCAACTGTGTTATCGAGATGTTCTGGTGAACTTGCGTCACATGTTATATTTATAAATGTGTAGAGAAAGAACATAAAAACACAAGTTAATCAAGGTCAACTACTAACTAGTCCAAGGCCAGCAGTTTGCAAAAGACCCTAAAATGGCCAAAATGTCAACTGTTACCCATTAACTGTATCATTTGACAAGGATTCACATGGATAGTTTAATGAATTGCTTTCCATTTGTTGAATAAAAAGAAAAATTATAATTTAAAAGAGAGTTTTCTCTTTTCCTTCTAATGTGTCCTGTCAATGGTGTTACTCTTGTCAACTGTGTTACTTTATCTATTAACTGTGTTATGTGTGGTTTTTATGTCATAGATCTTTTAAATGTGAACTTAAACTGTCAGAAAAATAGATAGGGATATCTCTGGAGATGGAAATCTTGGGTAAGGATGGTGAATAATACTAAATTCAGCATAGTGGATTGATGACACACATTTGTCGGTAACACAGTTGACAAAATAATGAATCAAATGTTAATTTTCATTAACATATTTAAAAAGTCTTTAGAGTTTAAGCTTGCCAAATAATTAATTAAAGGGTTAGTTCACCCAAAAATGAAAATTCTGTCATTAATTACTTACCCTCATGTCGTTGGACACCCGTCAGACCTCCGTTCATCTTCAGAACACAAATGAAGATATTTTAGTTGAAATCTGATGGCTCTGAAAGGCCTCCATTGGCTCAATGGCACTTTACACTCTCAAGACCCTTAAAAGGTACTAAAGACGTCGTTGCAAAGTCCATCTCACTACAGTGGTTCTACAATAACTTTATGAATCGGCGAGAATAGTTTTTGTGCGCAAAAAAACCCTAAATAACGACTTACATAGTGATGACGATTTCAAAACACGGCCTCATGAAGCTTCGAAGCGTTATGAATCAGTGAGTCGATTCATGATTCGGATCGCGTGTCAAACCGCCAAACTGCTGATTCGACTCACTGATTCATAACGCTTTGAAGCTTCATGAGGCCGTGTTTTGAAATCGTCATCACTATATAAGTCGTTATTTAGGGTTTTTTTGCGCACAAAAACTATTCTCGCCGATTCATAAAGTTATTGTAGAACCACTGTAGTGAGATGGACTTTGTAACGATGTCTTTAGTGCTTTTTAAGGGTCTTGAGAGTAAAGTGCATTGTGCCAATGGAGGCCTTTCAGAGCCATCAGATTTCAACTAAAATATCTTCATTTGTGTTCTGAAGATGAACGGAGGTCTGACGGGTGTCCAACGACATGAGGGTAAGTCATTAATGACAGAATTTTCACTTTTGGGTGAACTAACCCTTTAAGCACATTAAGGGCATACATTATTCAACCACCTAGTTTATTGATCAAAAAAGAATACTGATTTCCGGACTTTTTGGCTGACATGAAATGTAGGGGAGCGCGGGGCACAACCTAACGCGGGTTAGTTGTAACACGCATGTTTTAACCCTTTCCACACATGCCAGAATGACGAAACTTAGTATATTTACTAGTTGCCATATCAACATTATTTAGAGAAAAAATAGCGCCAAAATTAAAAAATCTCTGGAAGATATCACTGAACATTTATTTAACCATAGCAAAAGTAAAATTTTTTACTTAAGTTTAGTTTTCATCTCTGTTTTTTGTGTTTATTTAAAATAAGACAAATCGGATATTATTGTAATCTTCTATCTGTTATTTAACACTTGATGGTTCTTTAATGCTGATCTAACAGCAGAAGACACGAGCCGTGGTTTACATCCCAGTTGTGCAGATGTGGTGTGTGTTAACACTGTGTTACAATGAGCCCTATTAGAAATATGCCATTATATTCTATACTTTTATGAATTCTTTTGAGAAACCATGAGAAAAGGCTGAATAATGACTGAGAGTTAATGTTCAGAAATGATTAATCATGTTTTGAACTATGCTGTAAAGCTGTATTTAGCGATGTGTTTGTAGTCAAACTCAAAAATGCTTATATTTTTAATGATTAAAAAATTGCATTTTGTTGACAAAATATTTTAGTTTGTCTTGTATATTTTTCTGATTATATCAGGGAACATTTTAAGCTGTTATTTGGTCATGTTATAATGTACCCACCTATGGGGCAAGTTGTCACATTTCACTTCCATTCTTTCGGGGTAAATCAAGAAAAAGTAAACACTGTATTAATGAAACAAAACCACATAATTGTACTAGACATGTGTGAAATTAATGTGGGAAACAATAAATACTCTGAACCCCAAGTGGATTTACACAAACTGAGAAAGTCAAAAAGCGTTAGGTTGTGTCCCGCTCTCCCCAACCCCTAAACGTGAGGGTCCTCCATCCTCTCAGTCACACCACTACATCCAATCACTGGAGATGAAGGACCGACCGCAGTGGCCTGTACCTGCCATATTGGCCCATTTGGGATTACACTGGCCACTCGTTGTTGTTTTTTGAGATTTCTAAGGCAGGGGAAGGGCTGTTCCTCTCCTCTTCCTTCAGCACTTTGTGTGTTTTAGGTGACGGAGCGGATGTGAAGTGCGATTATCAGACCTCTTTAAAAGCATAGGACTGGAACTGCCTGGTGAAGGCCTTTCTATCTGGATCAGCTCCACCTGTGGGAATGAAACAATAAACGTGAAGCAAATCTTTTCAAAGTTCGCAAAAAAACCAAAAAAAAATTCCAAATGCAAATTAGGTGCATTTCTATCGAGTTGTTCGAGCGGACGACGGTGGTATTGGTACACTCTAAAAAAAAAAAAGGTTCTATATTGCACCAAAAATGGTTCTTGGCTCGTAATCATAGGGGAACCTTTTTTAGTGCTATATATCACCAATTTTGGTGCTTCAGTGGTTCTTCAGCGGTTCTTCAGCGGTTCTTTGACTAAGGTGCTATATAGCACCTCTGAAGAACCGCTGAAGAACCACTGAAGCACCAAAATTGGTGCTATATAGCACTAAAAAAGGTTCCCCTATGATTACAAGCCTTTTTTTTTAGAGTGTAGTAACCAACAGTAAATAAAACACCATCAGCGAAAACAGTAGTGATGTGTATTTCGCGAACGAGTCGGCCTTTAAAGGGTAAGTTCACCCAAAAATGAAAATTCTGTCATTAATTACTTACCCTCATGTCGTTGGACACCCGTCAGACCTCCGTTCATCTTCAGAACACAAATGAAGATATTTTAGTTGAAATCTGATGGCTCTGAAAGGCCTCCATTGGCACACTTTACACTCTCAAGACCCTTAAAAGGCACTAAAGACGTCGTTACAAAGTCCATCTCACTACAGTGGTTCTACAATAACTTTATGAAGCGACGAGAATAGTTTTTGTGCGCAAAAAAACCCTAAATAACGACTTATATAGAGATGACGATTTCAAAACACGGCCTCATGAAGCTTCGAAGCGTTATGAATCAGTGAGTCGATTCAGCAGTTTGGCGGTTTGACACGCGATCCGAATCATGAATCGACTCACTGATTCATAACGCTTCGAAGCTTCATGATGCCGTGTTTTGAAATCGTCATCACTATATAAGTCGTTATTTAGGGTTTTTTTGCACACAAAAACAATTCTCGCCGATTCATAAAGTTATTGTAGAACCACTGTAGTGAGATGGACTTTGTAACGACGTCTTTAGTACCTTTTAAGGGTCTTGAGAGTGAACCGTGCATTGAGCCAATGGAGGCAGAATTTTCATTTTTGGGTGAAATAACCCTTTAAGTGAAAGGTGAGAGTCGGTTCCCGTCTGAGAGCCGTTTTCCCTTTTTTTATATTAATGCAAGATTAATACGCACATACAGTTACAGGCTACACATTAACATAGCTTTCAGTCACTGTGGCTGCGTCCGAAACCCTGAAAATGCTGCCTTCAGAGGACACATTTCAAGGTAGGAAGGCATCTCCGAACCTCCATCTGATCAAGTTTTGAAGGCAACATATTTGTATCCTTCGCTGCCTTTGATATCCCACAATCCTGTGCGTTCCATTCTGAGACAGTTGAACAAGAAAAAGATGGCGTCCGAAAGTTGCGTTTGCTGGTCAGTTTGTGTGTAAATGTAAATTTTTGACCAACATTTTCCACTTCTGATTACATTTCTAGCGAGAAATGACTAATAATTAAATATTTGTTTAGTTCTCACCAAAGCTCTCTCTATTTTGCTGTAGATCGTTAAACGGTTTCACTGCCTTCATGCACAAACGCTGCCTAGGTTTTCGGATGCAGCCTGTATGTGGTCGAATAGTGTGGCGAAAACATCATCTGTAACATCGGGTCAGAAACAAGAGTAACATTTAATAATTTATGTGTGCAGAACTATCAATCATAGGCCAAACATTACTAAATTTGTCTGAATTTAAAGAGCCAGAAGTGGGAAATCCGGAACCGTTTGGGAGTTGAAAGAGCCGGCTCTTGAGCTGAGCTGAATCAAAATGATCCGGTTCCCTAAAAAGAGCGCTTCAGAATTTATTCGGCAAATGCGTTTTCCATCTCCCATTATTTGCATTATCTCTTAGTCGTAAAATATTTTTTGCAAATGAAGGGATTTTGTTTCGAATTTTGCTCGTTTCTGATGGGATATTTCGAAAGGCACATAAACACAGGATGATGGAAACATAGCTAATGTCTTAGCATATCCCCATCAAAAACATATGCAATACAGGTCAAAAGGTTTAAATAATTAAAATTAAAAATATTTTAAGTGTATTATGCTCATCAAGGCTGCATTTATTTTAATACTTTTTCATTTATTCCTGAGAATAAGGATTGGTTTCTAGAATGATTTCTGAAGGATCATGTGACACTGAAGTAATGATGCTGAAAAATTCAGCTTTGATCACAGGAAAACAAGATTTTTTTCACATTACTGTTTTTAAGAACATTTATAAAAAAAAATCATAATTATTCCAAACATTTGATTGGTAGCGTATAACATACCGGTAATCTACCTTTAAAAAAAGTCACAAATCTGGTAATATACCCTTCTTTAGCATTGATTGATTCTTCAGCTAAACCTATAGAGTTTGTTTTGGCACTTGTGCTGTGTAACCGGGATAGCGTTTCCTGCTGAGGCCTCTTTAGCCGGAAGCAGGGCAGCCCAAAGGCTAGGGCAGGCCTGCGATTGTAGCCCCCCACTGGGCCTGAATGAGGGTCCTGCCTCCCATCAATTTACCCCTGGGACCAGCCCCATGGAACACAAGACTTTACAGCTCCAATCCAATCGAATCCCCAGGCAATAGAGGCCCGAGTGAAAGAGAGCCAGCAGGTAGTAATAGTCACTTAAAACAGCAACAACATTCCTCTGTGGGCAACCTCGCCCTGCCTGGTGGAATCGTGGAGAATCCCACCAGGTACCAGTCATAAAAGAGACATGATACTAGCTGACCTCCTCTTATGTTCGGCCATACGCCAGCCTAGGCTAATTTATTTCATCAGAGCTGGACAAAGTACACAACTCCATTACTTGAGTAAAAGTAAAAGTACTATTGGTTAAATATTACTCCACTACAAGGGAAAGTTGTAAAGACAGATTTTTACTTAAGTAAAAGTACAGAAGTACTTGCTTTTAAAAGTGCTTAAGTATCAAAAGTAAAAGTAAACGCATTATTTTATTATTGTTGTATGAATGCACTATTCCATCATGGTGGTTTAAGCCAGTCATGCTCCATCTGACATGCTAGCATATCTTGAGCTCATTTAAATACTTGTTTAAAAGTTACAAAGCTCTTATCAAAGTCAAAATCATACTAGAAAAGAAAGGTTTCTACATTGTGTTTATTTGACAGGATTATGACATTTCTGAAAGGACTTCAGTTAACATTATTAGCCTAACTATGTTTTTGCATGCTAACTAACATCATTGTCGAACGTTAGCTATGCGTTAGCGCTCTATCCACAAGACTATGGCAACTTGGCGGATAAATCTATAAAAATCATTTGACCAACCATATTTACCAGTGTTAATTTTGACAGCAAATTTTGATTTAGTTTTAGTCAGTCTTTTGACTATAACATTTTAGGCATCTGAATTGTTTTAGTCTAGTTTTAATTGACTATAATAAGATTTGAGTAGATTCAATAGACTAAAATCCAGCACTTATGGTCTGGCGTCTGAGAGGCAGCTTTCTGTGCACTTTCATGTCCTCGCACTTTTTCAGACTTATCCACGTCTGCTCTTCTGAATTTATCTTTTAAGTATGACTATGGTTGTGCTGCACACTGCGTCTGGGAACTGCCGCCTTCTATTTTGCCATCAATTGATTAGTGTTCAAAAAATACTTGGAAATCATTGAACTTCATGTGATCCTACAAGAGAGATTACTGATAGGCTGTCTGCAAAAAAGACAAAAAAAAAAAACGAATCACATTTTAAAGAAGAAAACAAATCATCCACTGACTTTCAAAGCGGCTACGACTTTCTACTTCGAGGGCCTTGATAGAAATGTAGTGGAGTAAAAAGTACGATATTTGTCTTTCAAATGTAGTGAAGTAAAAGTCATAAGTTTCCAGAAACAATACTACTCAAGGAAAGTACAGATACTCAAAAAGTGTACTTAAGTACAGTACTCAAGTAAATGTACTTAGTTACTGTCCACCTCTGCATTTCATTAGTCACCCTTGGCTAACAGTATGAAGCAGTATTATGGACATGGTATGAAGTTGTTCAACGTGCCAGCATCCATCCAAAACGTGCTCCTCAACGTGTCTGTTTTGGCAGCGGGACAGTTTGACTAAGCCCTAAACTAGCTGATCTAGAACTAGAGTAACCGCACCCGTATGGTGTGAATATATGCATGGAGTCAGCTACTATCACACGGCCCCAACAGAACCTGAACGTGCTTGCATTGGTCTGCGTGACAGATGCATATTAAGAGGCCTGTACAAACCAGTGGTACCACTTTGCACCACGTTTGCACGCTCGAAAGGCCTTGGATCTTACTCACCTGGACATCACACCATCTTCAACCTGTTAGTGAACCGTGCCAGTTCATTCATTGGTCATGCTACCTGGTGTATGAGTGTTTTGTTAAAATAATCATTTCCCAGAAAATGAAAACTCCTCATTGTTTACTCACTCTCATTTCATTTCAATTCTGCGTGGCTTTATTTAATCTGTGGAACACAAAAGGATACGTTGTGCTGGTTGTTTTTTTTCGTGTAGTTATAATGAAAGCGGACATTCAAGCTTCAAAAGGGTTGCAAAAAATTATTTCCTTTTTGTGTTGCAATGAAGAAAGTCATGCACTCTAAAAAACGCTGGGTTAAAAACAACCCAAGTTAGGTTGAAAATGGACTAACCCAGCGATTGGGTTGTTTTAAGCAAACATTTAACCCAACCACTGGGTAAAAACAACCCAATTGCTGGGTTAGTCCATTTTCAACCCAACTTGGTTTGTTTTTAACCCAGCATTTTTTTAGAGTGTAGAACTGCCTCTACACTACATGGTTTTAAAAGCTTAAAACATTTATTTCTCTCTGACTTTTAATCATAATTGATTTATTGTGTAGTTGTTGGTTTTGTTTTATGTTTGTAATATGTTATTTTGTGTATGTATTGATACATATTATCCAAATCAGCTTCTTCAACGTCAACTTTATTTATATAGCACCATTAAAATCAACCAATATTCTGTACAATATGTATCAATACACGCCGTTTTGGGGGCGTGGCTTTGGAAAGAGCCCAGAAGGGAGAAGGCGGAGTGAATGGATATAATGAGCTGTCTTTAAAACAGTCGTGAGAGGTCTACAGACACTCAATTTTTATACTTTCTTTTTCTGAGTACTTACATTTTAATTATGTATTGATATATAAAGAAAGTTTAAACAAATTTAGAAAAAAAAAATGTTTTTAACCAAATCCTACCTACCCTACCTTTAACTGTTAAACGTCGCATTCATGAATTGAATTTGTTCGGTACACACTGTACCGGAAGTTACACCCTTGTCATCACAGTAATACATTTGAAAATATTTTAATGTTACTGTTTGTATGGTGAGCATGAGAGACTTCAAAAGCATGAAAAAAATCTTCCCAACCCCATCGTTTTGAATGGCAATGTGCATATTTGATCCAAAATGTACGCATTTCATTCCTAACATATTTGTCTGTTGTTAGGAAAATGATACCCAGTGCAGTAAAACTAATTTGTCCAATCTCTTTTTCTTTTCAGTGTTTATAAATGGCTCCTATTGTGTGATGACTAATAGTCCAGGTAGTGGCATCCAGCTGAGTTCTGACAGCTCCTCTGCCCTCTTCCCCAGGCTTAGGTGGGTTCAGCTTTGACTTGTGATTAGTCACAACACACATCCACCCATAATGTCTGTATCGACACACACACACAACCCATTTGTGAGAGAGTTTCTTTAGATTATTCACAGACAATGCTTGAACAAATTCGTGTTTAGAAAAGATTTTGTGCACAATCGGAAGCCTATTCATGGAAGCTTGGCACAAGAAGTCATGCCGTATGCCAACATGTTGGCTATCAAAGAGCTTTTTTTATATTTGATCATTTGGAAAATGCTGTTATTTTTTAAGCTCTAATAAAAGAATCATGGAAAAACACTCCTACCCCCTGCCAGGATTTATGGCAAGCTGTTCGACACACTTTCGTCACAAGCAAAACAGATCAGTGTAGATGTCCACAACAAGCCCTGCAGTGAAGTTAGCTTTAGAAATAGCTAAATGAATAAACACTTTCACAGTTCAGGCTGATTTCCAAGACAACATCAAGTGGTTAAAGGAACGCTAACTGATTACTGCCACTTTACACATGACTGCATGGAAAATACACTTCAAACGCATACTGCAGTGTTATTATTACTTTATCAAAGTGTGGTGTTTCATTTAACATAACAACAAAACTAGCACTACAATTACTATTCGCCAAATCTTTCTTCAGTTAACATTGCTTTATCCCTAAATCCATCACTCAAAATGACAATTTCACATATAAAGCGCAGTATAGCTCTCCTATAGCTCAAACAGTAGAGCATGGCGCTAGCAACGCCAACGTCATGGGTTCGATTCCCAGGGAAAGCAAGAATTGACAAAAATTAAAAAAATGTGTGCCTTGAATGCAATGTAAGTTGCTTTGGATAACAGCGTCTGCCAAATGCATAAATGTAAATGTAAAATGTAACAGTATAATCCCTCTAAAATAGTCTCAATCATGGCCTATTTGTCCATCATCCGTCAAGTCGTCTTCCTTTGAGAACATTAGACAGTGTTATATCTAAGGCCCCATGCAGAGATCCTTCCTCTCTCTTACACTCACCTGTGTGTTCTCTACCAAAATTGGTGCTATATAGCACTAAAAAAGGTTCCCCTATGATTACGAGCCAAGAACCCTTTTTGGTGCCATATAGAACTTTTTTTTTTAGAGTATATGGCACCAAAAATGGTTCTTGGCTTGTAATCATAGGGGAACCTTTTTTAGTGCTATATAGCACCAATTTTGGTGCTTCAGTGGTTCTTCAGCGGTTCTTCAGAGGTGCTATATAGCACCTTAGTCAAAGAAGCTCTGAAGAACCTCTGAAGAACCGCTGAAGAACCGCTGAAGAACCGCTGAAGCACCAAAATTGGTGCTATATAGCATTAAAAAAGGTTCCCCTATGATTACGAGCCAAGAAGCATTTTTGGTGCCATATAGAACCTTTTTTTTTTCGAGTGTACAATTACAATTCACCAACTCTTTCTTCAGTTAACATTGCTTTATCCCTAAATCCATCACTCAAAATGACAATTTCACATATAAAACGCAGTATAATCCCTCTAAAATAGTCTCAGTCATGGCCTATTTGTCCATCATCCGTCAAGTCGTCTTCCTTTGAGAACATTAGACAGTGTTATATCTAAGGCCCCATGCAGAGATCCTTCCTCTCCCTTACACTCACCTGTGTGTTCTCTGCGCTGTGTCCTGGCAGGTCTGTGGTCTGCAGGGGGTCAGAGCTGACTGAGAGAGAGGCGGAGAGCTCCTCATGAGCCTCAGCATGCAGCCGCTTTCCCAGGCCCGCCTTGAGGCCTCCGGCCGCTCTCAGACCTCATCCACAGACCTGTGGGGCAGGTGAGTCCCCAACCTCTAATTTAACCTGTCCCACATCCATATGCATTGTCTCTCAGGAAGGACCAGTAATGACGACAGCTAATCTAGATTATTGTCTGTCTGTCCATCCATTTTTATGAAATTTGATATCTGCACACATCATATGCAGGTGGGATAAAGTTATAATTCACCAAAAGTCAGTCGTCCTTACATGGTTGATGTACAACCCCAAATCAGAAAAAGTTGGGACAGTATGGAAAACGCAAAAAAAAAAAAAGAAGTGATTTCTAAATTTACTTTGACTTGTTTTGCAGACAATATGAACACAAAATATTTCATGTTTTGTCTGGTCAACTTCATGTCATTTGTAAATATGCATCCTTTCCTGTCATTCAGACCTGCAACACATTTCAAAAAAAGTTGGGACAGGAGCAATTTAGGGCTAGTAATGAGGTAAAATGGTTAAATAATGATGTCATTTGAAACAGGTGATTGTAATTATGATTTGGTACAAAAGCAGCATCCAAGAAAGGTCTAATCCTTTAGGAGCAAAGATGGGCCGAGGATCGCCAGTTTGCCAACAAATACGTGAGAAAATGATTGAAATGTTTAAAAACAATGTTCCTCAAAGAAAGATAGGAAGATATTTCACATTCAACAGTGCATAACAATTAAAAGATTCAAGGAATCTGGAGGAATTTCAGTGTGTAAAGGACAAGGGCGCAAGCCTAAGCTGAACAACCGTGATCTCCGATCCCTCAGGCGGCACTGCATCAAGAATCGTCATTCATCTAGAAGCGATATCACCACATGGGCTCAGGACTACTTTGGCAAACCTTTGTCAAGTACCACAATACGTAGTTACATCCACAAATGCCAGTTAAAACTGTACTGTGCCAAAAGGAAGCCCTATGTTAACAGTGTCCCGAAGCGCCGTCGACTTCTCTGGGCTCGGAGGCATCTGGGATGGACCATCACACAGTGGAAACATGTACTGTGGTCAGATTAATCAGTATTTCAGGTATTTTTTGGGAGGAATGGACGCCGTGTGCTCCGGAACAAAGAAGAAAAGGATCATCCAGACTGTTACCAGCAACAAGTCCAAAAGCCAGGGTCTGTCATGGTATGGGGTTGTGTCAGTGCCCATGGCGAAGGTAACTTGCACTTCTGTGAAGGCACCATTAATGCTGAAAAGCACATAGAGATTTTGGAGCATAATATGTTGCCTTCAAGAAGACATCTTTTCCAGGGACGTCCATGCATATTTCAACAAGACAATGCAAAACCACATTCTGCACACATTACAAAGTCCTGGCTGCGGAGGAAGAGGGTTCGGGTACTTGACTGGCCTGCCTCAGTCCTGACCTGTCTCCAATAGAGAATGTGTGGCAACGAAGACCCTGTACTGTTGCCCACCTTAAGACTTGTTTGCAGGAAGAATGGGACAAAATTACACCTGAAACACTTCATCACTTGCTGTCTTCAGTCCCTAAACGTCTTTTAAGTGTTGTGAAAAGGAATGGCAACATTACAAAGTGGTAAATGCTTTACTGTCCCAACTTTTTGTGAAATGTGTTGCAGGTCTGAATGACAGGAAAAGATGCATATTTACAAATGACATGAAGTTGACCAGACAAAACATGAAATATTTTGTGTTCATATTGTCTGCAATGAAATACAAGTCAAAGTAAATTTAGAAATCACAGTTTTTTTTTTTTTTTTGCGTTTTCCATACTGTCCTAACTTTTTCTGATTTGGGGTTGTAGATTGCACAGTCTTATGGCACGAGAAATGGGAAATGCATCACTAGATATTAGAATCGCCTGTACTAAAGATAGTTTTGCTTTATGCATATGTGACCCTGGAGCTCAACACCAGTCATATTTCAGTCGGGAATATTTGTGGCAATAGCCAACGATTCATTATCAAAATTATCGATTTTTCTTTTAAATCATTAGGGTATTAAGTAAAGATCATGTTCCATGAAGATATTTTGTAAATTTCCTACTGTAAATATATAAAAAATGTATTATTAGTAGTAATATGCATTGCTAAGGACTTCATTTGGACAACTTTAAAGGAGATTTTCTCAATATTTAGATTTTTTTTGCACCCTCAGATTCCAGATTTTCAAATAGTTGCATCTCCAAATATACATATATTTACTCTGTCTCTCTCTCTCACTCTCTCTCACACACACACACACACACACACACACACACACACACACACACACACACGCACGCACGTACACACTCTCACACACTATATATATATATATATATATATATATATATATATATATATATATATATATACACATACTCAGACACACATTTATTTTTAATAATTGTTATATATGTATATAAATGTTTTTGATATTGTAATGTTTTTTATTGTCTGTGCAAGTCTTTTTTATCTTCATTGTATTATAATTCATATATTATTTTTAAGGGGTTCTCTAGCCTTTCTTTCTTTATATATATGTGACCCTGGAGCACAGTCATAAGTCGTATGGGTCAAATTTTTTTTATTGATTTTACTTTGATGCCAAAAATCATTAGGATATTAAGATCATGTTCCATGAAGATATTTTGTAAATTCCCTACTGTAAATATACATAAAGTGTTTTATTATTAGTAGTAATATGCATTGCTAAGGACTTCATTTGGACAACTTTAAAGGAGATTTTCTCAATATTTAGATTTTTTTGCACCCTCAGATTCCAGATTTTCAAACATTTGCATCTCCAAATATACATATATTTACTGTCTCTCTCTCACTCTCACACACACACACGCACGCACGCACACACTAACACACACTATGTATACACACACATACTCAGACACATACATTTATTTTTAATAATTGTTATATATGTATATAAATGTTTTTGATATTTTAATGTTTTTTTTCATTATCTGTACAAGTCTTGTTTATCTTCATTGTATTATTATAATCAATATATTCTTTTTAAGATATTCTCTAGCCTTTCTTTTTATATATACAGTATGTGACCCAGGAGCACAAAACCAGTCATAAGTCGCATGGGTCAAAATTTTTGATTTTACTTTGATGCCAAAAAATTATTAGGATATTAAGATCATGTTCCGTGAAGATATTTTGTAAATGTCCTACTGTAAATACATATAAAAATGTATTAATAGTAGTAATATGCATTGCTAAGGACTTCATTTGGACAACTTTAAAGGATTCCTCAGATTTCAGATATTCAAATAATTGTGTCTCGGCCAAATATTGTCCTATCCTAAATCATAAATCAAGACAACTTATTCAGCTTTCAGGTGATGTATTAAAAAAATGACCCTTATGACTGGTTTTGTGGTCCAGGGTCACATATGTCTAAAGCATTTTGAGAAAATGCATTTGCTCCATAATTATAATAGACATAATATTCCTGTGAAATGGGTGGATTCAAATGTTATGTAATGGTTTACTGAATGTAATTATGAAAAGCTCCCTTGAAAGATGTGAAACAATTTACATTATTATTTTTTTTTATCTCACGATTAGCTTCGCTGGTAGTAATTATAGTGGATTATAAGTAACCATAGGGGTGTTTCTTCAGCTCCGTCTCATGTTACAGTGGAAACTGGAGATGCATGTTTGATCTGATTTTTGACAAATTTGCTTTATTCATTTTAATGCAGAACATTCCAGATGCTTCATAAGGTCCTTGATTGTAGGTCATGGATGTTTGAGTTCCTTCTGGACGCCTTGCTGGACACCGGATGGGGCGTTTGCTGAATCTTCTCAGACAGGGTTGGACATGGGCTGGGTCCTCTCAGCTCCACAGGGGGTTGTGGTCTGGGCTAGCCTGGGCACACCACACTCATCTCTGAAGGTATATGAGAGCCACGCCAACAATCTAAAGAGACAGCCTGTTATTTTCTCATCTTTGAGAACTTTGCTTCCCGCAGGAGAGCGGCGTGAAATAAGAGTTTTGCTGAAGTTAGAGACGTTTAACGACATCGAAGTGCATGCAAAAATAGTTGTATGTGGACACAGGGTATGTCATGCTCTGCAAATTAACCCTCATTGTCTGTCCTTTAGGTTTACAGCAACACAAAAAATTCCTCTAAGACTTATTGTCTATATATAGTTGTGTCTATATATAAGTTAGGTGTGTAATTGCAGTACATTGTGTTTAAACGCTCAAATTATTTTCAGAGCAGGATTAACCTGTTTATGAATGGCTTGGGTAAAACGTTTAAATACCACTCTATTGAATATCTGAATTTAGAATATCTTCGGACTTATCATTATGCAAACCCATAGATTTTAGTATTTAAAAAGCCTTTATTGTCAGGGCTACATATTAAAGGGATAGTTCACCCAAAAATTGATTCCTCTCCCGAAATTGTTCCAAACCCGTAAGACATTTGTTCATCTTGACAACACAAATGAAGATATTTCTGATGAAACCCGAAAGCTCTCTGACCCCTCCATAGACAGCAGTTTAATGAACACTTTTAAGGCTCAGAAAGGAAGTAAAGACATCGTTAAAACTCCAGTGGTTCAACCTTAATATTATGAAGTGACGAGAATACATTTTGTGCGAATAACAAACAAAAATAATGACTTTATCCAACAATTTCTTCTAGCCTGTGTCAGATTCTTATGCTGTTGACGCAATGTAAACACTGCAGCGCTTCCAGAACGCCGGCTTACCATTGGCCGACGCTGCTAGTTAAATAGTGTTAATTAAACTGCTGTCTATGGAGGGGTCACAGAGCTCTCAGATTACATCAGAAATATCTTCATTTGTGTTCTGAAGATGAAAGAAGGTCTGACGGGTTTGGAACGACATGAGGGTGAGGAATCAATGACAGAATTTTTCATTTTTTTTTAACCCTTTAAGAAACACCAACGCATATCAGCCCAAACAGGCCTTTATCAGTGCCTTCATATTGGTGTATGAATCTATTGTTCATAGGTGTAAATTTGAGTTATAGTTATACTATAGTCTTACAAGTAGACATCTGATTTTTTTTAAACCAGTGATTGGGTTGTTTTAACCCAGCAGTTGGGTCGTTTTAACCCAGGGAATGGGTTGTTTTGACCCTGCAATTGGGTTGTTTTAATCCAGCGATTTGGTTGTTTTAACCCAGTGAATGTGCTGTTTTAACCCTGCGATTGGGTTGTTTTAACCCAGCGGATGGGTTGTTTTAACCCAGCAGTTGGGTTGTTTTTAACCCAGGGAATGGGTTGTTTTAACCCTGCGATTGGGTTGTTTTAACCCAGGGAATGGGCTGTTTTAACCCAGCGATTGGGTCATTTTAACCCAGTGATTGGTTTAAATGTTTGCCCAACCTGCTGGATAGTTTTACTATATTAAACTATTGTTTAAAAATGACTGTATTGCTTGCTTAAAATGAACCCAAAGTATGTTGGAATTTTTGTAATAAGTGTAATACATTTAATACATTAACATCATTAATACGTTTAAAGAATAATAATTAAACGATACACATTTATTAAATTGCTTATTAATAAATGTTCACCTTTTGATTATTATTGTTGCCTCTAGTAATTATGTGTCTGATTTTTAATTTACAACCTATTTTAGGTTCATTTTTAGGTCATTTTTAAACATCCGTCAACATAACCAATGTGACAACCGGCTTACACAGAGAGCGCTGGGACTATTTTCAGGCGCTGTGTAATATCACTGCGCCGCTGCACTCATGGGACGGCTCACAGCTCTTGATTATTACGCAGGAATGAGAGTATAGTTCCTGCCATATCGGCCTAGAAAATCACAACTTTTCATTTGGTCAAATTTTAAATAGGAAAAATATCGAAACTCTTTGGTCATTTTTGAGCGCGATGCTAACGGAGTGTTCCTTTAAGACAGTCTTAACTTAGCGGGTCTGCCACCAGATCAGAAACTCAAGTTTGACAAGAAAAAATACTTTCTCAGATTATATACTTTCTAACACTGTGTTATTTAGGGCCAGATTTACTAAACAGGGCAAATTATCGTGAGGGCGCAATCCCATAAAACGGCCGATGGGGGTGAACAGTTCTGCTCATGATCTACTGACAACACAAATGAATAAACACACACTCTAAAAAATGCTGGGTTAATAACAATTTAAGTTGGGTTGAAAATGGACTAACCCAGCAATTGGGTTGTTTTAAGCAAACATTTAACCCAACCGCTGGGTTAAAACAACCCAATTGCTGGGTTAGTCCATTTTCAACCCAACCTGGGTTGTTTTTAACCCAGCATTTTTTAGAGTGCAGACGCAGCCGGATCATTTCCATAATGACCAACACAATCTACCAGTTAGCATCTGGTTTAAGACGCGTTTTTTTAGGGGCTGTAAATAATGGCGCAAACATGATTAATTTAAATATTCTCCTCCCATAAGTTTTGCATCTGAAAGGGAAACTCCTACAAATGCATATGCAATAAGATCAGCTGCACAAATAACCCTGTCCACGCCTTTTCAGCGCTAAATTATCACTGTGTGTCTTTAGATCCTGACAGAATTGTTTTACCACCAAAAGAGTGTATGCGTCGGCGCGAGCTGTTAGTAAATCTGGCCCTTAGTCTGTTCATTTATCACTGTTTAAATTACGGCTGTCAAAAGATTAATCGCGATTAATCGCATCCAAAATAAAAGTTTGTGTTTACATAATATATGTGTGTGTACTCTGTTAATTATTATTTATATATAAATACACACACAAGCATGTATATATTTAAGAAATATTTGCATGTATATACTGTATATACATTTATATAATCTATAATATATATAAATATAAATGTTTTATATATAAAAATATTTTTTTCTTAAATATATACATGCTTGTGTGTGTATTTATATATAAATAATAATTAAGAGAGAACACAAACATATATTATGTAAACACAAACTTTTATTTTGGATGCGATTAATCGCGATTAATCTTTTGACAGCCCTAGTTTAAATATAAAAAAATGTCACCATTTACTCATTTGTCATTCCAAGATTGTATGACTTTCTTCTGTGAAACACAATCAAGATATTTTGATGTATGTCTCATTATTTTTCGTTTTTTGTCCATAAAATGAGCTCAGTGTTGTTTTGGAGGTATTATCATTGTATGACAAAAACAATTTAAGTATGATATCCTCTTTTGTCTTCCACAGAATAAAAAAAAGTCATACAGGACCAAAATGATTGTGAGTCGAAATGCTTTTTTGGGTTACATCTGGGGCCGGTTGCATAAACTGCTTAGTCTTAAAAGTTAGTCGTCTATTTTTTTCTTCAAGACTTTTCTTAACTTTTTAAAGTCCGTTACATTTAAAGTTAGATTGGTCTAATTTGAATCAGAAAAGTTAGTCTGATTACCTCTTGACTAATTGCCAGTGTGTCAAATTAGTTCTTAAAGGGTTAGTTCACCCAAAAATGAAAATTCTGTCATTAATGACTTACCCTCATGTCGTTGGACACCCGTCAGACCTCCGTTCATCTTCAGACACAAATGAAGATATTTTAGTTGAAATCTGATGGCTCTGAAAGGCCTCCATTGGCACAATGGCACGGTTCACTCTCAAGACCCTTAAAAGGCACTAAAGACGTCGTTACAAAGTCCATCTCACTACAGTGGTTCTACAATAACTTTATGAAGCGACGAGAATAGTTTTTGTGCGCAAAAAAACCCTAAATAACGACTTGTATAGAGATGACGATTTCAAAACACGGCATCATGAAGCTTCGAAGCGTTATGAATCAGTGAGTCGAATCATGATTCGGATCGCGTGTCAAACCGCCAAACTGCTGAATCGACTCACTGATTCATAACGCTTTGAAGCTTCATGAGGCCGTGTTTTGAAATCGTCATCTCTATATAAGTCGTTATTTAGGGTTTTTTTGCGCACAAAAACTATTCTCGTCACTTCATAATGTTATTGTAGAATCACTGTAGTGAGATGGACTTTGTAACGACGTCTTTAGTGCCTTTTAAGGGTCTTGAGAGTGAACCGTGCCATTGAGCCAATGGAGGCCTTTCAGAGCCATCAGATTTCAACTAAAATATCTTCATTTGTGTTCCGAAGATGAACGGAGGTCTGACGGGTGTCCAACGACATGAGGGTAAGTAATTAATGACAGAATTTTCATTTTTGGGTGAACTAACCCTTTAAGACACAGTCTAAACATAATGGCTAACTGGCCCCATATCTGATATTTTGCACTATGAAATGTGTTGTGTTTTTATTTGTGGTGTCGTCTTCTTGTCAGCTCTAGCCCGGTGTTGTGAGTTAGATATCATGATGTTGTGACCTGTTGTGATCTGGAAGGCTGTTTGTGCAGGTGCAAGTCTCTGGATGCACAGGTTTTGCTCCAGATGGGAAAGTGTTCTGACCTTTTCCATGATTTCACAGTAAAGCTAGTGGGGTCTTCCTGTTTCCAAGTGCCCTGACTGGATCTGGCTCAGAGAGATATCGCAATACAACACACACACAGATCCACAACCTTCCCTTGCACCCCTGACACCTTGGAAATGTCACAAATAGATGATTCCATCTGGTTTGTGCAGTTGTTTCTCCGCCAGCCTCACCAAAAACAGGCGTTGGCTCTTCATGCACAGTTATTCTCAAAGCTCACATCGAGTTCTGTGCAAATGGTGTTGCGTTAATATAAACGGTCATGTTTTGGTGGAAGAGATGACTCGTTTTTGTATTGTCTCAATGAGCGGTCCCAGTGGAGGAGCTGCCGTCCATTATAAGTAATTATTCCTATTTTGGGATGGATTTATTGTGATACGGACAGCTGAATGAGGCAACTCTCATGTCTGTGGGAAATGATAATTACAAAATGGTTTTGAAATGTGAACAAGAGGCTTTTATATACAAAACACGAAATATCTCCGATCCTCCGCTGCAGTTTGAGCTAAATGAGACACACTTGAGTCCCGTACTCATGATCATGGAACGAGTGTTTGAGAACACGGCTGTTCTCTTCCTCACTATAGAGTTTCCCATTTTAAAATTGCACAATTAATCAGTGAAGTGGCTTATTTTCATGTGGTTTGCTGTGACAGAAAGAAATGGGTGTAATTTTGAAAAATGGTTGCATTTCTAGAGCTCTTAAAATGCCATTATGCTCAGTTTACATGGTCATTTTTATTTTGTCCACATTTGTTGTTGCTGAGCTTTTTAATCTTTCATGTTTTAGGCTCTTTTTTTTTTACAATAAGTTGGGGAGAGCGGGGCACAACCTAACGCTTTTTGACTGTCTCAGTTTGTGTAAATCCACTTGGGGTTCAGAGTACATTAATTTCACACATGTCTAGTACAATTATGTGGTTTTGTTTCATTAATACAGTGTAGACTTTTTTTCTTGATTTTCCCCGAAAGAATGGAAGTGAAATGTGACAACATGCCCCATAGGTGGGGGACATTATAACGAGCATATGACAGATTCAAATGTTATCGGATATAATCAAATTATTACAATTATTAACTTTTTTGGATAAAATAATGGAATTTTTTTATAATTAAAAATAAGCTAATTTTTGAGTTTGACATACACACCTCAAAGCACAGCTATACATCACGGTTCAAAACATAATAGATATTAATAATTTCTGAACATTGACTCTCAGTCATTATTCATCTTTTTCTCGTGGTTTCTCAACAGAATTCATAAAAGTATAGAATATAATATCATATTTCTAATAGGGGCTCATTGTGACAACATGCCCCGTCTGCTCATCTGGGATTAACCCCGGCTCGTGTCTTCTGCTGTTAGATCAGCTTTAAACAACTGTTAAATAACAGATATAAGATTACAATAATATCAGATTTGTCTAATTATAAATAAACACATAAAACAGAGATGAAAATGTACTCCCTAAAAATGGTTCTGTGGTGAAGTAAATACTACAGAAAAAGTTAGTTCAGGCAAGAATTAAAAAAACAAAGTAAATGCTATATTAGTACTCAATTCAAGCTTGTAGAAATTAAAGTGTAAATACTTTTCTGCCGTTCATCATGCACTGGGGTTTGAATAATGAATTAGCTTGATTTTTCTCTGTTTTCCAGCTGTATTTACTCTGTTTTATCATTGCTTTTGTTATTAGGTTTTTATAACTTGCCATTTTGTGACATTTGGAGTTCATTTTATACTCAAAATTACACATTCATACTCAGAAACGATCCTTCAAATGTTGAGTTCTCTGTGCATTGTGTATCAAAGTCTCTGTGTTCAGATGCCACTTTAATTCTATTATGTAGATTAAGTATCTACACAATAAATATATATATATATATATATATATATATATATATATATATATATATATATATATATATATATATATATATATATATATATATATATATATATATATATATATTATACATGTATATATGTGTGTATTGTGTTATTACTTAGATATTTCTAAGTAAAACAAGTGTGCTTTAAGTCAATGTTATATTTTTTGAGTAAAATGTATTGCAGAGGAAACTTCAACTTAGTAGAAATTACTCAACCCTTTACTGGCCAAGTTAAAATTACTTATTTTCTCTGTTCATTTGATCTAACTTAGTTCAGTAGAGTTTACTTAATTTCGTGACATTTACTCATGGGCGTCGTAAGCATGGGTGGGTCCAATTTTTTTTACTGGAGTTGAAAAGTAATGTTTTTTTACTGGGGAAGTGCAAATAGCTCGCCTAGTTTACTATAAAAGTCTGGTTTTGACAGATAAAATTACGGAAGACACCAAATTACTTACAGTGGTAGTAGTGTAGGGCTAATGCACAAAAGTGGTGGAAAGTTTTGACGCAAATCGATCTGAGGTTGCAATCCGCCTTTTGCCGAACTCGCTCTTCTCCCTTTTCTCATCACATATCAGATCGGAAAGACATTTATTTTCAATAAAAATGAAGAAAATATTCGGAAAGTGGACATAAAGCATTGTGTGTTTAACAATAAGTTTATTGGTGAGGGGTAGGTGAACAGACATGCTGAATTAAAGATGGTGCACTCTAAAAAAATGCTGGGTTAAAAATAACCCAGCAATTGGGTTGTTTTAACCCAGTGGTTGGGTTAAATGTTTGCTTAAAACAACCCAATTGCTGGGTTAGTCCATTTTCAACCCAACTTGGGTAATTTTTAACCCAGCATTTTTTTAGAGTGTAATATAAGTCATATGTGACCCTAGAGCACAAAAGCAGTCGTGCGTCTCACAGGTATATCTGTGGCAATAGCCAACAATATATTGTATGGGTCAAAATTATCATTTTTCTTTTATGCCAAAAATCATTAGGATATTAAGTAAAGATCATGTTCAAAGAAGATATTTAGTACATTTCATGCTGTAAATATATCAAAAATGTATTATTAGTAGTAATATGCATTGCTAAGGACTTCATTTGGACAACTTTAAAGGAGATTTTCTCAACATTTAAAACCAGTCATAAGTCATATGGGTAAAAAATTATTGATTCTACTTTGATGCCAAAAATCCTTAGGATATTAAGTAAAGATCATGTTCCATGAAGAAATTTTGTAAATTTCCTATATATAAAAAATATTATTAGTACACTCTTAAAAGATGTTGGGTTAAAAATAACCCAAGTTGGGTTGAAAAATGGACTAACCCAGCATTTGGGTTGTTTTAACCCAGCGGTTGGGTTAAATGTTTGGTTTTTGCACCCTCAGATCCCAGATTTTCAAATATTGTCCTAACAAACCATACATCAATGGAAAGCGCATTAATTCAATATAAATCTCAATTTCAAAACATTGACCCTTATGACTGGTTTTATGGTCCAGGGTCACATATTTGATAGATATAATTTGTGTAATTGGTATTAAATCCTGTAAATGTTGGGCCCGTTATACAATCCCTCAGAGAACTACACCTGTTGCTGAGGCCTGGGGGAAACATTGATAAGCAGGCATGAGCTTTGACCACCTCTCAAAACAAGAGACCAAAAAGAAAAGGTGGTAATTTGTCTCATTGCCAGAGGGCAGTATCACCTTCTCATGATCATGCTTCCCTTCCTCCAGTTCTCTCTCACCTCCGACACTTTTCTAAAAATACAGAAGGAATCACCCACCCCCCCGTCTCCATCTTTGGCATATTGTGTTCACTGTAACTGAAGCCTCTTCTCTGTCTTCTCTCTTTCTCTCTCTTTCTTTCACGCTCCCCATTTTTTTCCCTTGTGCCAGTGTCATCGCCTCTCAAGCTGTGATCTCCAGGGACCTCCGGGATCAAACGAACTGTCCCCAGTTGACATTTCTAACGGAAGTGGTGAGATCTGCAAAGAGCTGGACTTTGAAGGCTTTGAGAACATTCCTGAGGTCCGTGATCTCTCCAAGAGTCACTCTGAGTCAGGCTGTCTATCTGATTCAAGCTTCGCAAAAACAAGAACTAACATTAAAACTCACAGTCACAGATAAACTGTGGCCTTATTACGTCAGAAAATAAATAGTTTTCAATTGGAACTAGGGGTGAGCGGGGCAAAGTACCGCCGGGTTAGTTGTAACACACATGGTTTAAAACTTTACCAGGATGACGAAACTTAGTGTATTTACTAATTGCCATATCAACACTAAAAAATGATGGTTTTTAACCCAGTGAATGGGTCGTTTTAACCCAGCGGTTGGGTTAAATGTTTGCTTAAAATAACCCAATCCCTGGGTTAAAACAACCCAGCATTTTTTAGAGTGTGCTTAAAATCCTTTTTACTACACCCTTGTGGAAATCACAACGAAAAACGTCTCAGATCGCCATTACAAGTGTATTGTTTGTAGTATTTAATATTTATTTCCTGATTTATTACACAGTGTGAGTATACAGAAGCAAGCATTTAATAATAAATAAAATAAATCAGATTAAATATACACTTGAAAATTGACAAACCCAGCGGTTAGGTTAAATGTTTGCCGGATAGTTTTATTTAACTCAACTATTGTTTAAAAATTACTATTTGACTTGCTTAAAACGAACCCAAAGTATGTTTGCAAATAACATTTATTAATATGTTTAATAAATTAACATTATTACTAAGTTTAATGAATAATAATTAAACAATACGCATTTTTAAAATTGCTTATTAATAAATGCTCACCTTTTGATTATTATTGTTGCCTCTAGTAATTATGTGTCTGATTTTTAAATTCCAACCTATTTTGGGTTCATTTTAAGCCAGCCATAGTAATTTTTAAACAATAGTTGGGTTAAATAAAACAGCCCAGCACATTGGGCAAATATTTAACTCAATCACTGGGTTAAAACAGCCCAATCGTTGGGTTAAAACAGCCCATTCACTGGATTAAAACAACCCAATCACTGGGTTAAAACAGCCCATTCACTGGGTTAAAACAACCCAATCACTGGGTTAAAACAGCCCATTCACTGGGTTAAAACAACCCAATCACTGAGTTAAAACAACCCAATCACTGGGTTAAAACAGCCCATTCACTGGGTTAAAACAACCCAATCACTGGGTTAAAACAGCCCATTCACTGGGTTAAAACAACCCAATCACTGAGTTAAAACAACCCAATCACTGGGTTAAAACAGCCCATTCACTGGGTTAAAACAACCCAATCACTGGGTTAAAACAGCCCATTCACTGGGTTAAAACAGCCCATTCACTGGGTTAAAACAACCCAATCACTGGGTTAAAACAGCCCATTCACTGGGTTAAAACAACCCAATCACTGAGTTAAAACAACCCAATCACTGGGTTAAAACAACCCAATCACTGAGTTAAAACAACCCAATCACTGGGTTAAAGCAGCCCATTCACTGGGTTAAAACAACCCAATCGCTGGGTTAAAACATCCCAATAGCTGGGTTAAAACAGCCCATTCCCTGGGTTAAAACAACCCAATTGCTGGGTTAAAACAACCCAATCGCCGGGTTAAAACAACCCAATTGCTGGGTTAAAACAACCCAATCGCTGGGTTAAAACAACCCAATTGCTGGGTTAAAACAACCCAATCGCTGGGTTAAAACAACCCAATCGCTGGGTTAAAACAGCCCAATCACTAAATTTGTAAATTTTCAACCCAACATGGGTTGTTTTTAACCCAGCATTTTTTAGAGTGTAAGATAAAAAACTACAGTAATAAGAGTGCAAAAATATTTGTATATAAATTTAAAATAATGTTTAAAAATTTATATAATTATATTTTTTTCTCTGTTTATTTATTTAGTTGTTAAGTTCTCAACATTTGCTGTCTCTCAGTCTGAAAAACACAAGAAGTCATTAAAATGACAATAGTATTAAGAAATAAAAGACGACCAAAACAACATTTTCTGCAGAAGATGAAAAAGAATCGGCGAGTGTCATGAAGTTATCCCACTGCATAGTCCATAACTTCAGTATGTAGATGTCTTTATAGGAGCAATCATTGATTCACTGAGACTCTGGAACCAATGCCGAGTGATGACTGATGAATTATGGGTCGCATTATGACGATCAGTGAGTTCTGGAGCGAACTGTCAGAGAGCAGAGTCAATGGGAGCAGGTAACCGTGCTCCGTAAGAAAGGGAGGGTGGGGTGTCGCCATGCCATAGCCCTTAGATTTTCTCACAGTGAGATGAATAATCTTCACCTGGTTCTCCTGCTTCATGCCCCGGAGGCGTCCTTAATCGCCCGCCCCCTCCTCCTCACTCTCAGCCGGGCCACCGCAGATCCATTTACCCCTCCAACAGCGGTTACAAAACAGCCTCTGAAAGGAGAGGACTTGCGTTACAGTTTCTGTGTGCATGCTTTTGCTCTTTTTAATTACCTTTTGTAAGATGCACTATATGGTTTCAGGCACCTGGGAGACCTTCATATAGAAAAATATGGCTGTGTTTGCCTGGAGGCGCTGGCAGGGGATGTAGTACATTAAGACAAACAGTCTGTGCTGCAGCAGGTTCTCCAGGGATGGAGGAGAGGCTCCTAGCAGGCTTTCACTGGATACTGAGCGCCTACAGCAGGGTTAAGGCGGGAGATGTCTGCATAACAGGGGGCAGAGTGAAACTCTAGATTGTGGATGTAATATCAGTCCAAATGTTACAGTGGATGTCATCACGTATGCGGAGGGACACCTCTTCAGTTATGCTAATGCTAATCTCTGATTGCCTTTGCACGCAAGGCAGATCCTTGTGAACCAAACAGAGACGGTGCACCTGCCAAATTATGTATTTTCCTTTATTCAGGGGTCTCAAACTCATTTTACCTGGAGGTAGACTCTGGGTCTTACACAGTATTACACATAAAAAGTGTTTCAAGTATTCCAAAAAAGAGTAGCACAACTGATCCAATCTTCTCAATCTTTATTATTAAAGGGTTAGTTCACCCAAAAATGAAAATTCTGTCATTAATTATTTACCCTCATGTCGTTCGACACCCGTAAGACCTCCGTTCATCTTCAGAACACAAATGAAGATATTTGAGTGTAAATCTGATGGCTCTGAAAGGCCTCCATTGGCTCAATGCACTTTACACTCTCAAGACCCTTAAAAGGCACTAAAGACGTCGTTAAAAAGTCCATCTCACTACAGCGGTTCTACAATAACTTTATGAATCGGCGACAATAGTTTTTGTGCGCAAAAAAACCCTAAATAACGACTTACATAGTGATGACGATTTCAAAACACGGCCTCATGAAGCTTCGAAGCGTTATGAATCAGTGAGTCGAATCATGATTCGGATCGCGTGTCAAACCGCCAAACTGCTGAAATTTGGCGATTCAAACTGCTGATTCGACTCACTGATTCATAACGCTTCGAAGCTTCATGATGCCGTGTTTTGAAATCGTCATCACTATGTAAGTCGTTATTTAGGGTTTTTTTGCGAAAAAAAACTATTCTCGCCGATTCATAAAGTTATTGTAGAACCGCTGTAGTGAGATGGACTTTGTAACGACGTCTTTAGTACCTTTTAAGGGTCTTGAGAGTGAACCGTGCCATTGTGCCAATGGAGGCCTTTCAGAGCCATCAGATTTACACTAAAATATCTTAATTTCTGTTCCGAAGATGAACGGAGGTCTTACGGGTGTCGAACGACATGAGGGTAAGTCATTAATGACAGAATTTTCATTTTTGGGTGAACTAACCCTTTAACAGTTCTTCAACATGAATGTTTCTTCTGAACATAGAGACAGAGCGTATTTAGGCCACGCCCACACCGGGGGGGAAACAATCCAACGCTCTCCATTGACTTTGCATTGCATGAGGCTGAATCCTTGTCATTTCGGACTTATAACAAAAAACAGAACAATGTCTAAAAGCTGATATGTGACAAAGTGTACAGCAAACACAGAAATACGTTTTTATAAGCTGTCGACCCAAAAAAACGAGAGTTTAAGGAGACAAAAGTGGATAAAGGCAGTAAAACGTGACGCTTCAGCTGAAGAATGGGTACATTTTGGGATCCTGACACTCAGTGTGTCTCAGTATGCCTATGTGTGCAGTAAATATGTTGTCACTGTTAAGTCAAATATCCAAATGTCAGTTTTATATATGATATTTCCTGTCTCTGATTATGTTCTCCTCTAGTGTGTGTAGTTCTCAGTGTAATATAACGCGTCTCAATGGCCTTTATCCACTTTTTTGTCCTTAAACGCTCGTTTTTTGGGTCAACAGCTCATAAAAACTTCTGGGTTTTTGGTTCTGGGTTTTGTTTAGCTTGTTTGCTGTACACTTTGTCACATATCCGCTTTTAGACATTGTTCTGTTTTTTGTTATAAGTCTGAAATGACAAGGAGATGCTTCACGCAATGCAAAGTCAATGGAGAGCGTTGGATTGTTTTCCCCCCGGTGGGCGTGGTCTTCAGATTATCTCTCTTTCTTTCTGTCGCTCGGCTAATGTCCGTCCTGTGTCGTGTGTTTTGAATAAAGACGTGCACTGATCGCTCTCTTCACCCCGTCATTAGTGGACACGCCCCTTACTGCTGATTGGCTATACGTTTGTTTTGGTACTCGGCCTGAGACACTTTTCTAAAGCAGTTTTGAAATATAGCTTACCCCACTTTTAAGCAACAGTATTAGGCTAAAATGTGTTAAAGCTACACTGTGTGATATTTCCCATCTAGTGGTGAACTGGTATATGACCATCCAGTGAATATTAGTTTCTGTTCCTCTCAATTCCGATTTCGTTTTAACTCCTACGGTGGCCGATTTAGTCCAAGATTAACATTAACATCCAGTTCGACCTCGTCCACATTCGACACGGTGCCATCGAGTGTTAAAACGCCAAAGGCGAAGCTTGAATTTACGGGTATGTCCCTCTTTGGCTAATGTACTTTCAAGATGGAGGGGCAACATGGCGACCCGCATTCGAACCCCTCACCCGTATGTATTTTCAATGGCATATTATAAACTTACGAGAATACTTTATTACTTGAAAGAAGTAAATATACATTAATGAGCACATATTTTTGAAAGAACTAAGTGTTTTTAGCTAATAATAACTTTAAAAAGTTACACAGTGTAGCTTTAAAGATGTACATTTGCTGTAAATTTGGGTAAATGTTATCCTGCAAAGATGTGAATATAAAACGGCACTGAGCCCCGTGAGCTGATGACATGGTGTTATGATAAGACTTGTCTAAACACGGATGATAAGATCACAGGCTTATTGATAATGAGTCAACAATTCTGAGAAACATGAATAATCAGCAAAAACAACTTTAATGACGTTGGGATATTTGGCCCTTTATTAATCTGCAGCTGTCAGATAAAGCTGCGTATGACAAACCAACCCACAAAAGCTCTCATTAGGATTCGTGTTATATTCCCAAAGAGTGTTTCCCCTTCCTCACCCACACATTTTTACATTTTCCGATCATATTTTTGTGACAAATATCTATGAAGACGATCACATGTCATGTTTATGTCGAGCTATCGTGGTCCTGACAGGATGTTTGGCAGCATGTGCCACATTTAGGGGGGAAAGGAGGAAGCATGTTTGCCAGTGGCTGTGAACATTTGCCATTGGGAACTTTATCACAACCTGCAGCAGTAATGGAGTAATTAGCCGTTGTTTTTTCTCTTCATGTGGTCCTGCTGGATGTTTATCACAGGCGCCGTTTCCAGGGGTTGAGATGTGCAGTGAGCTGGGTCGGGTCGAGCTGTGTGGTCTGTGATGGGAACGGGCGCTGTTTGTTTAAGAGCTTGCTCGAGCTCCTGATTGTGTCGTATGCCTGTCACAACTCATTTGCAGGACACTAGGGACCTGAAGTACTAATTCGGGCTTGGCTCCTATACTCCAAAGTCTGCACAAAGGACACAGCGGCCTACGCTTTCTCATGGATCACATAGAAAAACTGTTAGATCGACTAAGTCTACTAGATTAAAAGACATGATCAGTTTATGAGTAACACTAGATCAAACTCATTCTTTTACTGTGCGGCATTTATAATAGTATTAGTTTGATGTTTGTTGGTTATGCTTTGCTTACACTTTGAAGTGTGGAGCCATCTATCTTTGGAAAGCACAGGTTTTTGAGACTATACATTTTGGATTAAAATATGCACCATTTACATTTGATGCCCATTTAAAAGTATAAAAAGAGTTTAAAATACTAAAGACATTTACTTTTTGAGATACAAAATACTATGATATATATATATATATATATATATATATATATATATATATATATATATATATATATATATATATATATATATATATATATATATATATATATATATATATTGCTCCTATTTGCAACTTTTTTGCGACGTAATATATATATATTTTTCTCATAATTGCAACCTTTTTGCGACTTAATATATAAATTTTTTTCTTCTTCTCATAATTGCAACTTTTTAGTCTTGTTGCGACTTAATATATAAATATATATATATATTTTTCCTAATTGCAACTTTTTGCGACTTAATATATATATATATATATATATATATAATTTATTTATTTTATTTTTCTCATAATTGCAACTTTTTACTCTTTTTGCGATATATAGCTATATATATTTCTCATAATTGCAAATTTTTGGCGACTTAATATATATAAAAAAATTCTAATAATTGCAACTTTTTACTCTTGACTTAATATATAAATATATATATTTTTTTTTTTCATAATTGCAACTTTTTTGCGACTTCATATATAAAATATATATATATATTAAGTCGCAAAACGAATGCAATTATTAGAAGAATTTTTTTATATATATTAAGTCGCAAAAAAGTTGCAATTATGAGAAATATATAGATATATATCGCAAAAAGAGTAAAAAGTTGAAATTATGAGAATAATTAAATAAATAAATAATATATATTTTCATAATTGCAACTTTTAACTTTTTTTTGCAACTCAATATATATATATATATATAAGTCGCATATATATATATTATATATATATGTTATTTTCCCCTCATAATTGCAACTTTTTTTGCGACCTAATTTATAAGTCTCAAAAAAAGATTCAATTATGAGAAATAAAGTTGCAAGGAACCTTTTAAAAGTTTGGGGTTGGTAAGATTTTTAATGTGTCTATTTTTTTTTTCTTTTTCAAGATTTTTTTTGAAATTTTTGTAGTAATAATAATAAGAAGACTTTACTGTCGCGTTTGCTCAATTTAATGCACTCTTGCTGAATGAAAGTATTAATTTCTTTCAAAAACATTTGAATGACCCCAAACTTTTGAACAATAAGTCGCAATTAGTGTTTTTTATTGATTATGGAAACAGGCTTTCATAGTTATTATAGTAATTCTAATTATATAATCGCTGTATATTGATTGTTGAATATGCAGTCAAGCACGTCTCTTTCTTGTCTACTGAGCAATAGCATTAATTCTGCATGTCACTGAATGTCATGTTTATTATTTGTAATTTGAGACGTTTATGGATCGAGCAGCAGGTGTCAGCCTGTTCCTCCGTCCAGCACGTTATTGATCTGTAATCAGCAGTAATCACTTCACTACAGACCAGAGTGACCAGCGGCGGGCGGAGATAGAGTCCCAGCTCTAACGGAAACACAAGAGGGGATGGAGAGATAACACCTCAGAGATGTGTGAAGTGCACTCTCGCTTTTCTCAGAATGGACTGATGCCATCCTGAACGTTGAGCTTCATCTGGTGTCCTGTTCTTACCCTGCTGACCATGTGGCGAGAAGGCCTAAGGCAGATAGACATGATACAGATCACTTTCCTGGACAATGTCTTGGTAGATGACCCAACCAGGGCAGTTGAAGTCAGTTTTATCAATTAGCACCCTGGAGAGAATATTTTGTAGTTTCCAGATCTGGTGCCATCAGATCATCTGGGATCAACAGCTCCTGCAGGAGGGCTAAACGTCCCCTTTCTTATTATTATTGACCTGAGGCTTGAGAAAGGCCCTTATCTGACTGCTGAAGGACCAGCTCAGACACTCTTATCTCTAATGGACCCTCATATCCTGGGTGAAATAAACCATCAGAACAAACAACTGATGCCTTTTTAATAGACATGAGCTACTCAATTGAAGCAAAAAAAGCAGTTGTGCCGTTGAAAATTTAAGTGGAAACCATGCTAAAAAAAATTCAGCATCGATGAAAGTTCAAGTATATTTGAAATGGGTTTTTTTTGTAATAATGTAGACTTTACTGTCATGTTTGCTCACTTTAATGTAAACTTGTGAATAAAAGTACTGTATTTGTCCAACACGTTCTCATGAAATGTGTATATATTGCACAAATTGTATTTATTGTGTGATTTATATGCCAAAATGTTTTGTATGATACACATTGTCATGCCATTGGGTAGGTTTAGTGGTAGGTGCATATAACGCGTATTATAAAGTGAGTATTACATGCACGTGAAAACTGCGTAACATATGCACATGAAAACTCATTTTGGCATATAAATCGCACGATAAATACAATTCGTGCTATAGATATGCACTTTCATGAGATCAGGCTGATTTGTAACAAACACCACATATGCACTTTATTATTGTTTGTAAGATTTAGCCAATAATGTAAAATGCTATGGATTCGTCTTTTGTTTTGTTTGGGTCAAATATGGACAAACACAATAACCGTTGGTTTAATTTATAAATGACATTTTAAACCCAATGGTTTTTGGTTTGTCCATATTTGACCCAAACATAGGTTGAAACAACCCAGGATTTTTTAGAGTTTGCATAGTACCACTGCAATATTGTCACCACAAATTTAAAACATTTATTTATTTATTTATGTTTTATTTATTTTATTCTTTTTTATTCTTTTTATTTTTTAATTATTTTATTGTTATTATTTATTTATTTATTTTTATTTATTTATGTTTTATTTTATTTGATCAATTTTCATTTTATTTTTTATTAATTTATTACTATTATTATTATTATTATTATTTATTTTATTTATTTGTTTATGTATTTATTTATTTTATGAATTCATTCATTTGTTCATTCATTTTATTGAAATGAATGAACTTATTCATTATGAATGTATTCATTTTTATTTTATTGTATTCATTTATTTATGTTTTATTTATTTATTTAATTATTTTTTATTATTTTTTATTTTATTTTATTTATTTGTTTATATATTTATTTATTTTATTATTATTATTATTTATTTATTAATTTATTCATTCATTCATTCATTCATTCATTCATTCATTCATTCCTTCATTCATTCATTTTATAATTATTATTATTTTAAAAAATTGTTGTTGTTGTTTGATAATGTAATCTCTCTTCAAATCTACACTTGTCACCTTGTTTGTAAAAGGTGTTATATAAAGCTAAAAACCACATTGTTTACATTAATGACAGTTTTATTATGATTAACATAAGCTCTATGAAAATTCCTCTTCCTTGTTCCTTGTTCTAAACAAATGCAACATATTTCACTAATGTTCCCCATTCTTTCATTCTTCCTTGCGTTTGTCCTCCTCCTCCTCACTGACAGTGGATGTCTTTAGGCATTATAGGGTGGTTCAGTGGCTCATCTCCAGCTCCATGCCTCCCACAGAAACATGCGATGGCCTTCTCTTTCTCTTTCCCTCGGCAGACAAATTGAAAGTAGATTATTGTTGGTGTGGCTCCTGGCTGACCTGGCATCAGTCCATGTCAGGAATTCCTGAGATGTGTGTCGGGAAGACCACCCTTTACCCCTGATAATAGTCCCGCTTTGTTCCCAGGGAGTTCTCTCTCTTGCTGAAGTCTTATCCTGCTGGAAAGAGAAGACGACCAGTGCCAAGCAGAAACTCCCATCGGAGGTGCAGAATAACACAAGCGCCGCTGATCTTTTGGTTTCGCCGCTGATCTTTCGCTAATTGCTTTCATGTGAATACAAAGACCTGTCAGATTATACTTCATTACAATTACTATTTCAGGTAATCATAATGATTATACCAGTTAGTACTTTTCTTCATTGTCATTTCATGCCTGAGCAATGCACATTTCAAGTGATTTTTTTGGTCGTCATGTCGACTTTCTTATTTTCAGTAATGCATTTTTCTCCATACAATAAAAGTCAATGGGGTTCAGTGTTGTCCTTCATGTGAAATGTGGTCTTCCACAAAGGAAGTAAGCCATAGAAGTGAGTAAATGAGCGGCCTGGTCTTGTCCGGTCAGGTGTGAGTGTGACCCAACCATTAGGCTTCCTGGAGTTATTAGCAGCTCAAAGACCTGATGCAGGACTAGTTCCACCTGTTTAAGCCTGAAAACACCCAGCATTGCTTCCAAAACTAAGCTAACTGTCAGAGTAGGGCTTTCCCTGAATGTCTGCTTGTCATGAGCAAGCACATTAAAGTAGAAAAATGCATTTCCACACAAAAGGAGCGAAACAGAAGTGCATATTCAAGAGTAAACGCTTACTTAGTTAATGGGGTGTCAAAGAATACTTGCATTCTGTGATTGGGCCGGATGAATCACTGATAGTTGGTTTGACTGATGTGTGGAGAGTATTTTAAGGTTGTGTTGGTCTGAACATGCTGCTCACAGCATGCCGTTTCTTTCCAGCCGTAATTTGTTAGTTGTCATGTAAGTCCAGCCCAGGACTAGACTAAGTGTTAAAATCCCATAGCAACTATTTGCCTCAAATATTTGGCTGTGACCTCACTCTGATAAGGGTTAATTAGTTCGACTTAATTAACCTGGTAAATCTGATTAATATCTTTTTAATCTCATTAAGTGCGCAAATGACGATGTTCACAGTCTGATCCCACAAATCATTTGCAAGGAACTCTCCAATGCAAACAAAGGAGGAATTAATGAATGCGGCCTCATGCTGGCCGGGTGTTTTAGTTGAGAACTACTAAATGCTGTAAAGTATGGCAAGCCGCTTGGACTTTTATTCATTCGCAGGATATGAATTCTTGATATCAGTTGAATTTCACCTAGTAAAAACTCTAATTGTTGATCAGTAATTGTATTTTCACTAGTGAAATGTCACCATTCAAATTCAATTAAATTAAATTGTTGATATCAATTCAATTGCCACCAGTGACAATGACTACATGTGCACCGACTATTTATAACAATCAGAGTAAGCTCTTAAACGCAGCATGACATGAGCAACTTCACTCAAGTTAACATGCAATTTTCATTATTCTGATTATTCGCTAAAGGTTATACCACACTCAGATATGCATACAGTATGCATGTTTTAATCTACTTGCATCAAATTCATAATACATTTTTATGGACGTAGCCTACTGGATATTGACAGAGTTTAGTGATTTGGAGGAGAAGAGAAAACTTCAGAATAATGTCATGAAGTTGTGTTGACAACACACAGTATCCGTGTACGTCTGCACACATGCGCACTTTGGTCAGAGCGGTAATAATGCGTTTACATGCCTGTTTATTGCGATTAAAATCGGCGTGTGCCACCTAGTTTAATGCGACTATGATTATGAGCTTAAACGCATTAGTTTGATCGAAGTATTGCGTTTACATGAGGTAAAGTTTAATCACAATATTGTCAAAATTATAATCGCATTATGAGGGAGCATAAATGTAGTCAATGTTCATTTCTGATATCATGAATGTGATTTAGTACACTCTAAAAAAAGGTGCTATATGGCACAAAAGTGGTTCTTGGCACGTAATCATAGGGGAACCACTTTTGGCGCTATATAGCACCATATCTTAACAGGTTCTGTATATGGTAGTGGTGCTATATAGCACCTCAGTCATCCCAAAGAACCGGTGAAGAACTGGCGAAGAACCGCTGAAGCACCGGTGAAGAACCACTGAAGAACCGGTGAAGAACCGCTGAAGAACCGGTGAAGAACCGCTGAAGAACCACTGAAGAACCGCTGAAGAACCACTGAAGAACCACTGAAGAACCGCTGAAGCACCTCTGAAGAACTTGTGAAGAAGCGCTGAGGAACCACTGAAGCACCGGTGAAGAACTGGTGAAGAACCACCAAAGAACTGGTGAAGAACCACTGAAGAACCGCTGAAGCACCGGTGAAGAAACGCTGAAGAACCACTGAAGCACCGGAGAAGAACCACTGAAGCACCACTGAAGAACCGGTGAAGAACTGGTGAAGAACCGCTGAAGAACTGCTGAAGAACCACTGAAGAACTGGTGAAGAACCACTGAAGAACCAGTGAAGAACTGGTGAAGAACCGCTGAAGAACCACTGAAGAACTGGTGAAGAACCGCTGAAGCACCTCTGAAGAACTTGTGAAGAACCGGTGAAGAACCACTGAAGCACCGGTGAAGAATTGGTGAAGAACTACCAAAGAACCACTGAAGAACTGGTGAAGAACTGGTGAAGAACCACCAAAGAACCACTGAAGAACCACTGAAGCACCACTGAAGAACTGGTGAAGAACCGCTGAAGAACTGGTGAAGAACCGCTGAAGAACCACTGAAGCACCGGTAAAGAACTGGTGATGAACCACTGAAGAACCACTGAAGAACTGCTGAAGAACTGGTGAAGAACCACTGAAGAGCTGGCGAAGAACTGGTGAAGAACCACTGAAGAGCTGGTGAAGAACCGCTGAAGAACCGGTGAAGAACTGGTGAAGAACCGCTGAAGAACCACTGAAGCACCGGTGACGAACCGCTGAAGAACCGGTGAAGAACTGGTGAAGAACCGCTGAAGAACCACTGAAGCACTGGTGAAGAACTGGTGAAGAACCGCTGAAGAACCGGTGAAGAACTGGTGAAGAACCGCTGAAGAACCACTGAAGCACTGGTGAAGAACCGCTGAAGAACCGGTGAAGAACTGGTGAAGAAGCGCTGAAGAACCACTGAAGAACCGGTGAAGAACCACTGAAGAACCGGTGAAGAACCACTTAAGCACCGGTGAAGAACTGGTGAAGAACCGCTGAAGAACCACTGAAGCACTGGTGAAGAACTGGTGAAGAACCGCTGAAGAACCGGTGAAGAACTGGTGAAGAACCGCTGAAGAACCGGTGAAGAACTGGTGAAGAAGCACTGAAGAACCACTGAAGAACCGGTGAAGAACCACTGAAGAAGCGCTGAAGAACCACTGAAGAACCGGTGAAGAACCACTGAAGAACCGGTGAAGAACTGATGAAGAACCACTTAAGCACCGGTGAAGAACTGGTGAAGAACCACTGAAGAACCAGTGAAGAACTGGTGAAGAACCGCTGAAGAACCGGTGAAGAACTGGTGAAGAACCGCTGAGGAACCACTGAAGAACCGCTGAAGAACCAGTGAAGAACTGGTGAAGAACTGGTGAAGAACCCCTGAAGAACCGCTGAAGAACCACTAAAGAACCGCTGAAGAACCGTGAAGAACTGGTGAAGAACCGCTGAAGAACCACTGAAGAACCGGTGAAGAACCACTGAAGAACCGGTGAAGAATCGGTGAAGAATCGCTGAAGAACCGCTGAAGAACCACTGAAGAACTGGTGAAGAACCGGTGAAGAGCCACAGAAGAACTGGTAAAGAACCGCTGAAGAACCACTGAAGAACCGGTGAAGAACCATTGAAGAACCGGTGAAGAACTGGTGAAGAACCGGTGAAGAGCCACAGAAGAACTGGTAAAGAACCGCTGAAGAACCACTGAAGAACCGGTGAAGAACTGGTGAAGAACCACTGAAGAACCGGTGAAGAACTAGTAAAGAACCGCTGAAGAACTGGTGAAGAACCGGTGAAGAACTGGTGAAGAACCCCTGAAGAACCGCTGAAGAACCACTGAAGAACCGCTGAAGAACCTGTGAAGAACTGGTGAAGAACCCCTGAAGAACCGGTGAAGAACCGATGAAGAACCACTGAAGAACTGGTGAAGAACCGGTGAAGAACCACTGAAGAACCGGTGAAGAACCACTGAAGAACCGCTGAAGAACCGGTGAAGAGCCACTGAAGAACTGGTGAAGAACTGGTGAAGAACCGCTGAAGAACCGGTGAAGAACCATTGAAGAACCGGTGAAGAACTGGTGAAGAACCACTGAAGAACCGGTGAAGAACTGGTGAAAAACTGGTGAAGAACTGGTGAAGCACCTCTGAAGAACTTGTGAAGAAGCGCTGAGGAACCACTGAAGCACCGGTGAAGAACTGGTGAAGAACCACCAAAGAACTGGTGAAGAACCACTGAAGAACCGCTGAAGCACCGGTGAAGAAACGCTGAAGAACCACTGAAGCACCACTGAAGAACCGGTGAAGAACTGGTGAAGAACCGCTGAAGAACTGCTGAAGAACCACTGAAGAACTGGTGAAGAACCACTGAAGAACCAGTGAAGAACTGGTGAAGAACCGCTGAAGAACCACTGAAGAACTGGTGAAGAACCGCTGAAGCACCTCTGAAGAACTTGTGAAGAACCGGTGAAGAACCACTGAAGCACCGGTGAAGAATTGGTGAAGAACTACCAAAGAACCACTGAAGAACTGGTGAAGAACTGGTGAAGAACCACCAAAGAACCACTGAAGAACCACTGAAGCACCACTGAAGAACTGGTGAAGAACCGGTGAAGAACTGGTGAAGAACCGCTGAAGAACCACTGAAGCACTGGTGAAGAACTGGTGAAGAACCGCTGAAGAACCGGTGAAGAACTGGTGAAGAACCGCTGAAGAACCGGTGAAGAACTGGTGAAGAAGCACTGAAGAACCACTGAAGAACCGGTGAAGAACCACTGAAGAAGCGCTGAAGAACCACTGAAGAACCGGTGAAGAACCACTGAAGAACCGGTGAAGAACTGATGAAGAACCACTTAAGCACCGGTGAAGAACTGGTGAAGAACCACTGAAGAACCAGTGAAGAACTGGTGAAGAACCGCTGAAGAACCGGTGAAGAACTGGTGAAGAACCGCTGAGGAACCACTGAAGAACCGCTGAAGAACCAGTGAAGAACTGGTGAAGAACTGGTGAAGAACCCCTGAAGAACCGCTGAAGAACCACTGAAGAACCGCTGAAGAACCGTGAAGAACTGGTGAAGAACCGCTGAAGAACCACTGAAGAACCGGTGAAGAACCACTGAAGAACCGGTGAAGAATCGGTGAAGAATCGCTGAAGAACCGCTGAAGAACCACTGAAGAACTGGTGAAGAACCGGTGAAGAGCCACAGAAGAACTGGTAAAGAACCGCTGAAGAACCACTGAAGAACCGGTGAAGAACCATTGAAGAACCGGTGAAGAACTGGTGAAGAACCGGTGAAGAGCCACAGAAGAACTGGTAAAGAACCGCTGAAGAACCACTGAAGAACCGGTGAAGAACTGGTGAAGAACCACTGAAGAACCGGTGAAGAACTAGTAAAGAACCGCTGAAGAACTGGTGAAGAACCGGTGAAGAACTGGTGAAGAACCCCTGAAGAACCGCTGAAGAACCACTGAAGAACCGCTGAAGAACCTGTGAAGAACTGGTGAAGAACCCCTGAAGAACCGGTGAAGAACCGATGAAGAACCACTGAAGAACTGGTGAAGAACCGGTGAAGAACCACTGAAGAACCGGTGAAGAACCACTGAAGAACCGCTGAAGAACCGCTGAAGAACCGGTGAAGAGCCACTGAAGAACTGGTGAAGAACTGGTGAAGAACCGCTGAAGAACCGGTGAAGAACCATTGAAGAACCGGTGAAGAACTGGTGAAGAACCACTGAAGAACCGGTGAAGAACTGGTGAAAAACTGGTGAAGAACTGGTGAAGCACCTCTGAAGAACTTGTGAAGAAGCGCTGAGGAACCACTGAAGCACCGGTGAAGAACTGGTGAAGAACCACCAAAGAACTGGTGAAGAACCACTGAAGAACCGCTGAAGCACCGGTGAAGAAACGCTGAAGAACCACTGAAGCACCGGAGAAGAACCACTGAAGCACCACTGAAGAACCGGTGAAGAACTGGTGAAGAACCGCTGAAGAACTGCTGAAGAACCACTGAAGAACTGGTGAAGAACCACTGAAGAACCAGTGAAGAACTGGTGAAGAACCGCTGAAGAACCACTGAAGAACTGGTGAAGAACCGCTGAAGCACCTCTGAAGAACCGGTGAAGAACCACTGAAGCACCGGTGAAGAATTGGTGAAGAACTACCAAAGAACCACTGAAGAACTGGTGAAGAACTGGTGAAGAACCACCAAAGAACCACTGAAGAACCACTGAAGCACCACTGAAGAACTGGTGAAGAACCGCTGAAGAACTGGTGAAGAACCGCTGAAGAACCACTGAAGCACCGGTAAAGAACTGGTGATGAACCACTGAAGAACCACTGAAGAACTGCTGAAGAACTGGTGAAGAACCACTGAAGAGCTGGCGAAGAACTGGTGAAGAACCACTGAAGAGCTGGTGAAGAACCGCTGAAGAACCGGTGAAGAACTGGTGAAGAACCGCTGAAGAACCACTGAAGCACTGGTGAAGAACCGGTGAAGAATCGCTGAAGAATCGCTGAAGAACCACTGAAGAACTGGTGAAGAACCGGTGAAGAGCCACAGAAGAACTGGTAAAGAACCGCTGAAGAACCACTGAAGAACCGGTGAAGAACCATTGAAGAACCGGTGAAGAACTGGTGAAGAACCACTGAAGAACCGGTGAAGAACTGGTGAAGAACCACTGAAGAACCGGTGAAGAACTAGTAAAGAACCGCTGAAGAACTGGTGAAGAACCGGTGAAGAACTGGTGAAGAACCCCTGAAGAACCGCTGAAGAACCGCTGAAGAACCACTGAAGAACCGCTGAAGAACCTGTGAAGAACTGGTGAAGAACCCCTGAAGAACCGGTGAAGAACCGATGAAGAACCACTGAAGAACTGGTGAAGAACCGGTGAAGAACCACTGAAGAACCGGTGAAGAACCACTGAAGAACCGCTGAAGAACCGGTGAAGAGCCACTGAAGAACTGGTGAAGAACCACTGAAGAACTGGTGAAGAACCGCTGAAGAACCGGTGAAGAACCATTGAAGAACCGGTGAAGAACTGGTGAAGAACCACTGAAGAACCGGTGAAGAACTGGTGAAAAACTGGTGAAGAACTGGTGAAGAACCGGTTAAGAACTGGTGAAGAACCACTGAAGAACTGGTGAAGAACCATTGAAGAACCGGTGAAGAACTGGTGAAGAACCGGTGAAGAACTGGTGAAGAACCACTGAAGAACCGGTGAAGAACTGGTTAAGAACCGCTGAAGCACCACTGAAGAGCTGGTGAAGAACCGCTGAAGAACCGGTGAAGAACTGGTGAAGAACCACTGAAGAACCGGTGAAGAACTGGTGAAAAACTGGTGAAGAACTGGTGAAGAACCGGTTAAGAACTGGTGAAGAACCACTGAAGAACTGGTGAAGAACCATTGAAGAACCGGTGAAGAACTGGTGAAGAACCGGTGAAGAACTGGTGAAGAACCACTGAAGAACCGGTGAAGAACTGGTTAAGAACCGCTGAAGCACCACTGAAGAGCTGGTGAAGAACCGCTGAAGAACCGGTGAAGAACTGATGAAGAACCACTGAAGAACCGGTGAAGAACTGGTGAAGAACTGGTGAAAAACTGGTGAAGAACTGGTGAAGAACCGGTTAAGAACTGGTGAAGAACCGCTGAAGAACCGGTGAAGAACCATTGAAGAACCGGTGAAGAACTGGTGAAGAACCACTGAAGAACCGGTGAAGAACTGGTGAAGAACCACTGAAGAACCGCTGAAGAACCGGTGAAGAACTGGTGAAGAACCGGTGAAGAACTGGTGAAGAACCACTGAAGAACTGGTGAAGAACCGCTGAAGAACCGGTGAAGAACCGGTGAAGAACTGGTGAAGAACCACTGAAGAACCGGTGAAGAACTGGTGAAGAACCACTGAAGAACTGGTGAAGAACCACTGAAGAACTGGTGAAGAACCACTGAAGAAACGGTGAAGAACTGGTGAAGAACCGCTGAAGAACTGGTGAAGAACTGGTGAAGAACCACTGAAGAACTGGTGAAGAACCACTGAAGAACTGGTGAAGAACTGGTGAAGAACCGCTGAAGAACTGGTGAAGAACTGGTGAAGAACCACTGAAGAACTGGTGAAGAACCACTGAAGAACTGGTGAAGAACCACTGAAGAACTGGTGAAGAACTGGTGAAGAACCGGTGAAGAACTGGTGAAGAACCACTGAAGAACTGGTGAAGAACCACTGAAGAACTGGTGAAGAACCACTGAAGAAACGGTGAAGAACTGGTGAAGAACCGCTGAAGAACTGGTGAAGAACTGGTGAAGAACCACTGAAGAAACGGTGAAGAACTGGTGAAGAACCGCTGAAGAACTGGTGAAGAACTGGTGAAGAACCACTGAAGCACCACTGAAGAGCTGGTGAAGAACCGCTGAAGAACCGGTGAAGAACTGGTGAAGAACTGGTGAAGAACTGGTGAAGAACCGGTGAAGAACCGGTTAAGAACTGGTGATGAACCACTGAAGAACTGGTGAAGAACCGGTGAAGCATCAAGATTTGGTGCTATATAGCATAAAGTGGTTCCCCTATGATTACGAGCCAGAGAACAACTTTTAGTGCCATATAGAACCAGTTTTTTAGAGTGTAAGAAAGCCATTTTAGAGATCTGAAATTATATTGATATTAAGAATTTAATTTTTGATATCAGAAATGCTAATTTACGATATCAAGAATTTAATTTGAACGGCATCCTATGGTGACATTTCACCAGTGAAAATACAATTACTGATATCAACAACAGTTTTTACATGTTGAAATTTGATTGTTGATATCAAGAATTGAAAATTCTATGGAAGCCCGTTTCCGCCACTAAGTAATTGTGACTTTTTATCTCAGAATTCTGAGATATAAACACACAATTGTGTGATATAAAGTCACAATTATGAGATATAAACACACAATTGTGTGATATAAAGTCACAATTCTGAGATATAAACACACAATTGCGTGATATAAAGTCACAATTCTGACTGAGAAAAAAAGTCTGAATGTGTTTATATCTCAGAATTGTGACTTTATATCAGAAAATTGTGAGGAAAAAAGTCAGAATTCTGAGATAAAAAGTCGCAATTACTCTTTTTTTTTTATTTAATTTCATTTTTATTTAGTGGCGGAAACGGGCTTCGATAGAATTAATATCCTGTGAATGAATAAAAGTCAAAACGGCTTGCCATATTTATACCAGACTGGATTGGGGCATTTAAATGTTAAAATGGCAATTTGATAACTGAGATCTCCCAAATTATCATTTATGTTTGGTTCTTCATATACAATACAGTTGAGGTTTTGCCAAAGGACACACTGCTCTATAATTACCTCCAGAGAGAGGTCACTTATTGTATACGGATTAAGAGCAGGTGACTATTTTAAACTGATGAATAATTGTTGAAAAACATGTGTTTTTTTCTCTCCATCAAACCTCCAGGGCGCGAACTGATAAACTGGCCCAGTTGGGTCGGCTTACGGAGACTGTGCCGGACACATTGTGCAGGAAACTCAAGTAGTGTCACTCACAATAGCAGGTCTATTTCATACATGCACCGAGTCTTCTGTTGTGCTCATTTTGGGTTGAAAGCCCGCAGGTACTGACGCCATGTTTTGGTTACACAATACGCAACATTGTTTTTCTCTTGCGAGGGATATTGTGTGTAATGCCACGGCTTGTTGAGCCCAACCTGCCGCAATTGGAGAAAGTGTGAGGGCTTTAATCACGCAGCCGATCGATATCTGAATCACAAATATGGCATTTATTTACTTTGTCCCGTTGCACTGTAATCAGAGGTTCTCTCCTTCACAGATCATGTCGAGCACTTCCATTTATTCCCATTTTCCGTTTATTTTAAGTCAATGGATGAATGGACCAGGAGAAGGGGAATGACAATGGCGGAGTGCAGGTCTGTCAGAAGTGAAAGGCAGGTGAGCTCATAGCACGGGTTTCCCTCCAGTGCGTTTTCCCACATTCTTTACAGTAGAAGTCTCCCCTGATGAATGAAAACATTGCCCACCGTGTGCAGATGGACAAAAGCTTTCGTTTCACGGGCAGGTGTTGTTTCTTTAAGCCGCGGTGAGTGTTTTCCCTCTTATTCAGATGTCCAACGTACTGCAGTTTTACAAAGCAACCACTCAAATGGACAAAGACTCACAAACCAACAACATTTGATAATTGTTTGATGGAATGCGTGACGACTATAGATATTTTTTTCTGGTCGATTTCCAGATCTGATACTCAATTCATCGTGGCTGTTCGGTTTTTCAGGAAAACATTTCAAAACAGCTTATGTGAGATAGCACACACACAACAAGTCTTGTGCAAACTTAAAGGAATAGTTCAGAAAAGAAAAACAATTCTGTCATTTATTCACACTCATTTCAAACTGTTTTGACAGTGCAAGTCAATGGGGTCCAAAACAAAGCATTGAGAAATGTTAGTCTATGATAATATAATTGTGCGGGACCATTACCCCGTTGCTCCGCTCTCTGCACTGGTTACCTGTGCGATACCGTGTTGATTTTAACATTCTGCTCTTGGTTTTAAAACCTTTAAATGGTTTGGCCTTCCCGTACCTTGCGGATTTACTGACCGAACATCGTCCAGTTGTGTCTCTCCGGTCGTCAAATCGGAGATTGCTACGTATTCCGAAATCAAAGCTGAAAAGTAGAGGCGTTTTCAGTGGCTGCATTACCCTTAAGTATTAGATCTGCACCGTCCATATCTAGGCTAAAACCGTACCGTTTTGAGCAAGCATACAGCCAATAATATATTGTATTGTACACTGTAAAAAAAATCCCCGTAAAATTTACGATAAAAAAACGGCAGCTGTGGTTGCCAGAACTTTACTGTAAAAAATACGGCAGTAACGTTTTAGGTTTTTAGGGACAGCACCATATCATTTAAAGGTGTATAATGTAATAATTACGGTTAAAAAATGTTTTATTTTACAGTTCAAAACCGTATAATTTAAAGGTTTATAATGTAATAAATACGGTTACATTTTTTTTTATTTTACAGTTCAAAATCGTATAATTTAAACGTTTATATTGTAATGATTATGTTTACACTGTAAACTATTTACAGTAAAAAAACATATTTCATTAACTGAAATAATGTTAAATTACCAACCTATTGAAAAAGCTCAAAGCTCATCACAAGAAGCTTTTAAGAGGACAATACTAATATATAGAAGGTGCTCAGTGTCATTTACACAAACACTAAACGCCATCACGGTAAAACACATGACATTAAAAAAATGCAATAAACATTAATTTAACAAAATCAGATGTAACATAAAACCCTAATGTACATAACTGATTAGAAAAAACAAAGAAGAAACATAGTTATTGCAATGAAAATACATCAAATGTGAAGTGTCACGCAGGGAATTCTGGGAATGTCAATTTACGGGTTTTCACTGTAAATGACACAATGACTTGTTCTTTTTCACTTCCAAAAACTTTAAATGTAACGGTATTTTATTATAGTACGGAAACTTTCTGTTAACCAATTAACTGTTTTTCACCGTAGCATTTTTACAGTAAAATACTGTTAAAATCACAATAATTTTTTACAGTGAATTATGTGATTTATATTGTGTTGATACTATGTGATTATGTACATTGTTGTAAAGCAAACTGGTCAACTGGTGTTATGTTTAGTTGTGCTATAGAAATAAACGTAACATTGACATTATAGCAAAGTATGCTTAATTACTGTTAAAAAAAAATCCCCTTAAAATTTACTGTAAAAAACGGCAGCTGTGGTTGTAAAAAAATACCGTAGCAACATTTTAGGTTTTACAGATTTAAATCAAGCATTCTGCTTTAGTTCAGGCAGGCTATGTAGTCGAGCTACGCTATCAGCTGATTGGAAAAATTCCAACCCCGCCCATATCAGCTGATCCGATTCCTACACTCTAAAAAATGCTGGGTTAAAAACAACCCAAGTTGGGTTGAAAATGGACAAACCCAGCAGTTGGGTTGTTTTAACCCTGCGGTTGGGTTAAATGTTTGCTTAAAACAACCCAATTGCTGGATTTGTCCATTTTCGACCCAACTTGGGTTGTTTTTAACCCAGCATTTTTTAGAGTGTATGCACTCCATTGGCAACTCTCAAACAGGGCGCCTTACTTAAGCATAGCTTCAGTTCAGTCTGCCTGCTTGACTGCTTTTCACCCCACCTCCTCCCCAGCTCCTCCTTAAACTGTGTTTAACTTAATCAATGTCATTCTGTGGTCATCGATGCATACTCTGTTCTAAATGGAGGATTTCGATGCCCTCCCAGTTTAAAAAGTGGGAGGTTGTCCCCAGAATCTGCTGCTGTTCCCTGTCTTGGCTTTTCATTGAGAATTTAGAACAGAGCCATGTCACCAAATGTAAATCTTTGAAAAATATGCCAATAAAAAGTTGACTAAAAGTTTGTTTATGGTGTTTTTGACTTAAGTGGACCTGACTGAAGTTAAATTTACAGTAAATAACCGTATTTCATTAACGGAAATAATGTTAAATTACCAACCTAATGAAATACTAATATCTGTTATGTACCTTATACTGACAACCACCAATCACAGTGGAGATGAGTCACATGATCAGTCAAAGCTTGTAGGAGGATAATACTAATATATAGAAGGTGTCATTCACACAAATACTACACTGTAAAAAATACAAATGTACTGGTAATTTTCTGCCAGTACATTATCCAGTCATTTTACAGAAATTTCTGTTAACCCGTAAAACACAAACGAATGCAATGTGTAATTCAAAATACAGGTAAAACACCTGTAAAAAAAAAAAAACCCGAAAATTCCTTCATATTCATACAGTACATTGTGTCCTATTTTTACTGACTTTTTTTCACAGTGTAAACACCATCATGGTAACACACGTGAAATTTAAAAAATGCAATAAACATTAATTTAACAACATTAAACGTAACATAAAACCCTAATATACATAACTGATTAGAAAAAACTAAGAAGAAACATGTCAATGTCAATTTACGGTTTTCCACTGTAAATTACACAACGACTTGTTCATTTTCGCTTCCAAAAACTGCAAATTGAATGGTATTTTACTGTAAAATGACATTAAATGTAAAGTTAGATCTATTACAGTTATTCACCTTATATAGTACGGAAACTTTCGGTTAACCAGTTTTAACCGTAGCATTTTTACCGTTAAAATCAGGATGATTTTTACAGTGTTACTAATACATTTGTCCTTGGCATGCACACTCAGTTCTTGATGAGTATGAATGCGTCACAGAATTCTGTTTGAAAAAAACAACAACACTTTTTTGTAAGTATTTCTTCAACCCTGTCTGACATGTGTGAGCACAGACTGCACGGAACGGCTTCTCTTGTGGACTTTTGACCCCAGACACATGCAGTCATTCACAGAGACAAGTTTTGTGTCCCCAGACAAGAGTTGCTCCAAAGCAGGCAGAAGCTATTACACTTGGAGACAAAGAAGCCTCCAGGGGAGATGAGAGACATGGAGCAGTGAGTGGGAGAGGCTGAGCGGCTACTGGAAGTCACAATGGCACTTAAACATGTGTTGGAAAGTGTTTGATATTGATGTAAATATGTGTGTTCTGCCGTTCTGTGAGTAAATGTGTACTAGTAATCACATTGAAAAGGCTCTTTTGTCATGCATTGCAATACTTCAAAAATGTCACGTCTGGGATTTTTTTTTTTAATAATGCATAAATAATGAATTGAGCTTCACATTTTTCTTTCCCCATGATTATCGGTCCTCGATATAGGTTCACGGTTCCTTTTTCAGATCCTTTTTCAGTTCATGGGAGAGTATTTATGTTAGATAACGGTGGGTTTCCCCTCCTGCGCTGGTGGTGGGGGATAATTACTCTTCTGGAGACTCTAGATTAGATTGTAATTGAAATTCAAAGTGCCTAAATGAGAAGCCAGCACAGGAAGACAAACGGAGGGAAACGCGATTGAGGCCTTCAGCCACAGTAAATACCATTATTTGGTGTGTGTGCATACCGCAGCGCTTGTAACTTGATAAATTTTTGAGTTAGAGAGTCTTAGTTGATCTGCTGTGTGTGGTTACACTTGCCCCGCGGCCGTTCAGACCACCTTTGAGTCGCTGGAGGTTTTGTCCTCACCTGTACCTTGTCTGAGATTCTGCAGTGGGTCTTTATCATGGTCCAGTGGAAGTGAAAGGACTTGTCCTTTTGTCGTTCTTGTGTGCTAGACAAGCACAGGAAGATCGAGTGGACGACTCTGATGGTGGTCGTTGCAGTGGACACAAATATTTGCTCCTATGTCCACACGAATTTGTCTGGGTGGTTGAGTCGGTGAGCGATAGGTAATTACGTGCACTTAGACACCGCAGAACAATGAAAGGGAAAGGAGTAGATCTTCTGTTTAAATTGATTCGGAAGGATTTTCTAATTCATCAGTACTGTAATGCATATGCCAGTCCCATTTTAATGCATTGTTTAAGGTTTCTGCACACATGTTTGTGTGTGAATTCAACAATGTGATCAGTTAGCACAGGTAGGAGTGCTTTTTTTTTTTAATGGATACAATTGATTGTGGGTGTGTGATGACTGACTCAGCCGTTAGTCACTACATTAAGCAGCAAAATGGAGAGGTATAACCTGTGAGGAAGGAACCTGTGTACCCTGAAAGGCAATTCTTCTCAAAGGCAATTCTTCTCAACATGTCTTGAGGAGTGTTGCTACAACATGCCTGTTCGCCATTAACACAACAGTGATAAATTGAATTCAGGCTGGAATCTGTTGGGTCAGTGTTTGATTGTCCATCCGTGTGTGTGAGAAAGTGCTCTACTTGTACACAATCGTGTATCAGTGTAAATTTAACGGTATTTTACTGTAAAATTAAATTAAATGTAAGGTTAGATCTATTACAGTTATTCACCGTATATAGTACGGAAACTGTTAACCAGTTAACTGTTTTTCATTGTAGCATTTTTACAGTAAAATACCGTTAACATCACAATCATTTGTTACAGTGTATTATGTGATTATATTGTGTTGATACTATGTGATTATGTACATTGTACAACTGGTCAACTGGTGTTGTGTTTAGTTGTGCTATAGAAATAAACAGACATTGACATTATAGCAAAGTATGCTTAATTACTGTAACAAAAAAATCCCCTTAAAATTGACGGTAAAAAAAAACGGCAGCTGTGGTTGTAAAAAAAATACCGTAGCAACATTTTTGGCAATTCTTCTCCAAGGCAATTCTCAAAGGCCATTCTTCTCAACATGTCTTGAGGAGTGTTGCTACAACATGCCTGTTCGCCATTAACACAACAGTGATAAATTGAATTCAGGCTGGAATCTGTTGGGTCAGTGTTTGATTGTCCATCCGTGTGTGTGTGTGAGAAAGTGCTCTACTTGTATCACAATCATGTATCAGTGTAAATTTAACGGTATTTTACTGTAAAATGAAATGAAATGTAAGGTTAGATCTATTACAGTTATTCACCGTATATAGTACGGAAACTTTCTGTTAACCAATTAACTGTTGTTGTTTTTTTTTTATTGACAAAAAACAGCAAAATACAAAACTCTCGTAGTGGAAAGAGAGTATACACATACAAAATGTAGTCAAGATACAAAAGTTAATAACTAAACAGAAAACAACAACAGAACAAAAAAAACAAAAAAGAAAGAAAGGGGCTATTTATAAACACAGTCATTGTCAAAAAGGCTATTAAATTTTTTTCCCCCTTTTCCATTTTTTCTCTCTTTTTTGACTTTTTACACACAATTCTGACTTTATACACATAATTCTGACTTTATACACACAATTCTGACTTTATACACACAATTCAAATCTGACTATCACACAATTCTGACTTTATACACACAATTCTGACTTTATACACACAATTCTGACTTTATACACACAATTCTGACTTTATATCACACAATTCAAATCTGACTATCACACAATTCTGACTTTATACACACAATTCTGACTTTATACACACAATTCTGACTTTATATCACACAATTCAAATCTGACTATCACGCAATTCTGACTTTATACACACAGTTCAAATCTGACTATCACACAATTCTGACTTTATACGCACAATTCTGACTTTATACACACAATTCTGACTTTATATCACACAATTCAAATCTGACTATCACGCAATTCTGACTTTATACACGCAATTCTGACTTTATATACACAGTTCAAATCTGACTATCACACAATTCTGACTTTATACACACAATTCTGGCTTTATATCACAATTCAAATCTGACTATCACACAATTCTGACTTTATATACGCAATTCTGACTTTATATACGCAATTCTGACTTTATACACGCAATTCTGACACGCAATTCTGACTTTATACACACAATTCTGACTTTATATCGCACAATTCTATTCTGACTTTATACACAATTAACTGTTTTTCATCGTAGCATTTTTACAGTAAAATACCGTTAACATCACAATCATTTGTTACAGTGTATTATGTGATTATATTGTGTTGATACTATGTGCTATAGAAATAAACGTGACATTGACATTATAGCAAAGTATGCTTCTTTAAAAAAAAAAAATCCCCTTAAAATGTACGGTAAAAAAACGGCATTGTAGGTATTGTAAAAAAAATACCGTAGCAACATTTTAGGCAATTCTTCTCAAAGGCAATTCTTCTCAACATGTCTTGAGGAGTGTTGCTACAACATGCCTGTTCGCCATTAACACAACAGTGATAAATTGAATTCAGGCTGGAATCTGTTGGGTCAGTGTTTGATTGTCCATCCGTGTGTGTGTGTGTGTGTGTGTGAGAAAGTGCTCTACTTGTATCACAATCCAGTGTAACTGTGTTGTTAACCGAAGATGAACATCATCATCATCGTCTTTCCAAAAAAACAAAACAAGTCGTATATACACATATGGATGTAAACAGTGATGTTTATCATGCACATATATACTTGACAAAGCTCACGTATCATTTACAAGCAATACGTGTGTATGGGTGGAGACTCTGGGATTGTGTTCCTTCATAAAATCAACATTTTCCTTATCTGATCCAGGAAAAAAAAGGCTTGCATGTCTTAGACAGACGAAATAAGCACTAATCTGCTGCTTCGTCTTAAAAAACATGGTTTTGCAAACATTATGAAATGTTTTTATTTAGAAAATGAATGCGAGTGGAGTGTTGATCAGACAGCTTCAGTCTATTATGGCTAATGAGTATAATTTTTTGTTACATATATAATCAAAAGCCAATTACTGTGTGTGTGTGTGTGTGTGTGTGTGTGTGTGTGTGTGTGTGTGTGTGTGTGTGTGTGTGTGTGTGTGTGTGTGTGTGTGTGTGTGTGTGTGTGTGTGTGTGTGTGTGTGTGTGTGTGTGTGTGTGTGTGTGTGTGTGTGTGTGTGTGTGTGTGTGTGTGTGTGTGTTGTGTGTGTGTGTGTGTGTGTGTTGATTGTGTGTGTGTGTGTGTGTGTGTGTGTGTGTGTGTGTGCGTGCGTGCGTGCGTGCGTGCGTGCGTGCGTGCGTGCGTGTGTTTAAATATAAATGTGGATGCTTGTTTGATCCTGTCACACATGCACTGTTTAGTGTTATTAAAGGACATTATGTGTTGAAACAATGTTTAATTAGAATATAGTGCGGCCTATCAAAGCATACTTTATTTATCTGACAAATACAGTATTTTTTTCTGTACACTCTAAAAAATGCTGGGTTAAAAATAACCCAAGTTGGGTTGAAAATGGACTAGCCCAGCAATTGGGTTGTTTTAACCCAGCGGTTGGGTTACATTTTTGCTTAAAACAACCCAATTGCTGGATTAGTCCATTTTCAACCCAACTTGGGTTATTTTTAACCCAGCATTTTTTAGAGTGTATATATACACTCTAAAAAAAAAAAGGTTCTATATTGCACCAAAAATGGTTCTTGGCTCGTAATCATAGGGGAACCTTTTTTAGTGCTATAGCACCAATTTTGGTGCTTCAGTGGTTCTTCAGCGGTTCTTCAGTGCTATATAGCACCAATTTTGGTGCTTCAGTGGTTCTTCAGCGGTTCTTCAGAGGTTCTTCACCGGTTCTTTGACTAAGGTGCTATATAGCACCTCTGAAGAACCGCTGAAGAACCACTGAAGCACCAAAATTGGTGCTATATAGCACTAAAAAAGGTTCCCCTGTGATTACGAGCCTTTTTTTTTAGAGTGTATTATCAGGAAAATGCTGTTAAAACCAAGGAAATTCTAAGTAAGTCCATGCAAACACAGCTCATATCCATGGGCATTAGAAGGAAAAACAAACAGTTTTTTTCTTTACAATATTTTAAAACTGTAAACATTGTAAACTCAGTCAAACAAAAATGCTTTTATCAGTGTTTTGGTAAGAAGAGCTGATGAACAAGATTGTGTGTGTGTGTGTGTGTGTGTGTGTGTGTGTGTGTGTGTGTGTGCGTGCGTGCGTGCGTGCGTGCGTGTGTGTGTGTGTGTGTGTGTGTGTGTGTGTGTGTGTGTGTCCGGCGCATCAATACTTTATTCTCTTAATAAAGTATGTGGGTCTATCGGTTCATCTTTAAAGAGACGCACATTTGTATCCATAATGTTAATCTATCTCCACTCGTGGGTCAGTTAAAGTGGACAGTGGCCACATTAGGCATCTTGTAAATACAGCTGATGTCTCCGGGAAGACGGTGTTCTGTCTGACAATCTGCAATCTCCTTAATTGTGTTTAGAAATCAACAAAGGAACAAAACTCTCGTTCCTTTCATACACAAGGACAGGACGCGTGAGGCTCTTACATCCAAAAATATAGCCTAGGCTATCTGGGAAATTTAATTATATCATATAGCGTTCAAATAAATTAAATTAATACATATAATAATAATAAACAACTATAATAATGGTACACCATGCAGCTTTGGTGTTTTAAAACATATAGGCTACCTAGCATTTGATAAAACATTAAACATATAGTAAATACATATTGTTTGGTATAATGTATTCTACACAGAAGTGGGAACAGGTTGAATATTTCGCACGTCTGTTGCCTTTTCAGTTCATTTTTACAATTAAAATAAACTTGCGCTTGTGCTGCTGCATGGGGGAAAGGACACCCTTTGTATTTCAGGAAATTCTATCCATTTCCATTTCCACCTCTCTCTCTCTCTCTCTCTCTCTCTCTCTCTCTCTCTCTCTCTCTCTCTCTCTCTCTCTCTCTCTCTCTCTCTCTCTCCGGACAATGTGATTGTACCGGCATCTGAATTACGTAGAAAGGGTAAAAATAACAGGACTATATAAACCGACAGAATGAGATGTGCAAATGCGTTTTGCGCTCACAGAACAGAAGGAACGGCACGCGCCTTTTCTCTGCAAACATCCAGCATGCAGACATATCTAAAGCATTTTTTTTAATATATATTAAATGTCTTTATTTTTTTATTCTACCTACACTTTAACTGCGTCGGGGATATTTAATGCTACGTCTTGGAGGCATCAGGTGGAAAAGCCTCGTCTCTAAACACAAGCCCGAGAGCATTAGGCCATTCATTTACATTTTAATCAACTGAAAGAGGAGGTCTATTGACTCAGAGATCATTAACTAGCATGTATACCTGCATTGTTGAACGGTGAGATTATCATGTTGTTTCGATGGCTCCGAGATTTTACAGCTGGGTTTTCACATGCTAATGGAGCAGGAGTTCGATCTGGATAAATTAATACCCATCAGACACATTTTAATACGAATGAAGAGGCGAAACTCACACGAACGAGCCTGGTTGATTAAAACTATTAGCCTACATTTTATATAACATACACTGTAAAAAAAAATGCAGGTCTCCAATTGAATATTTTCTAGTGACCGATCACATCAAAAATTTTCAGTTGGACAAATTGAATTTCTGTGAATTGATGCAATTTAATTAAATTAAAATTCAAGAAATTCGATTTGGCCAACTAAAACATTTTGATGTGATCGGTCACTAGAAAATATTCAATTGGAGACCTGATTTTTTTTTTACAGTGTATGTTTGTTGTAATAGTATTTCATTTAGCCTATGACTTCTCTTGTCCTCTTGACACATTTTGTTTTGTTGTTTGCATTATTATATCAAGCAATGTTTAGGCTATCACACACATTCCACACTCAAAAAAAAAAGGTTCTATATTGCACCAAAAATGGTTCTTGGCTCGTAATCATAGGGGAACCTTTTTTAGTGCTATATAGCACCAATTTTGGTGCTTCAGTGGTTCTTCAGTGGTTCTTCAGCGGTTCTTCAGAGGTGCTTCACTGGTTCTTCGACTAAGGTGCTATATAGCACCTCTGAAGAACCACTGAAGCACCAAAATTGGTGCTATATAGCACTAAAAAAGGTTCCCCTATGATTACGAGCCTTTTTTTTTAGAGTGCATATAGGATATACCCTATAATTCATATTGAATATTTCAACACATTTTAATAATTAAAAAAGAATAATAATTTAGCAAAATAAAACAGTTTGAATGGCCCTCTACATAAAGTTTATCCGAGCAGGGGTTTGTGGCGCCCCCTTCAGCACTCAGATTACACATATAGCAGCACTTTATTGATCCCATTTGGGAAATTAAAGTGCCTTAGCAGCAATAGCCTACATGAAGACAGTACACTCTAAAAAAAAAGGCTCGTAATCATAGGGGAACCTTTTTTAGTGCTATATATAGCACCAATTTTGGTGCTTCAGTGGTTCTTCAGTGGTTCTTCAGAGGTGCTATATAGGAAAGTATAGTGATCTATAGTAAAAAAAAAAAAAAAAGACGTTTTTTTTTTGTTTTGTTTTTTACAGTGAAATTGTAACAGCAGGTTGAGCTTGCGCAACGTAAAACGTAAAACGTAAAATCGTTTTATTACATTGAACTATATTATATATATACTACACTCTAAAAAAAAGGCTCGTAATTATAGGGGAACCTTTTTTAGTGCTATTTAGCACCAATTTTGGTGCTTCAGTGGTTCTTCAGCGGTTCTTCAGAGGTGCTATATAGCACCTTAGTCAAAGAACCGGTTTAGAACCTCTGAAGAACCACTGAAGAACCTCTGAAGCACCAAAATTGGTGCTATATAGCACTAAAAAAGGTTCCCCTATGATTACGAGCCAAGAACCATTTTTGGTGCAATATAGAACCTTTTTTTTTTTTAGAGTGTATCTAAAATGATTGTCTAATTCTGTTCTCCTCCAGAGTATCAAAGTAGCCAATTCTATGTAATAAGACGATTTTACGTTTTATTAATTATAGCCTACGTTTAATTATAAGCCAACTGTGCTTTGACAATATTTACACGTTGTTAGGGATAGCCAGAGTAAACACTTGATAGGCTACAACTGCACGAGGTCACGCCCACAGGACACTCGGCCCTCCTTATAATGGGACAGGTACCAGCCAAACCCATTAGAGGCAATGCATTGTCTGTCAGGGGCTGAATGAGACTGAGTTTCCTAACATTTGCAACATGGCTCTTGCAGATGCGATGTTGCCTTCGATCAATTCTTTTTCAAGCAACCAGATTTTAGACGAAAAGCAGTCTGCTATTGTTCGGGTGAGTTCAACTTTTCATTTCAAGTTATTTCCTGTGTTTGAAATATGTTTCACATGCAGGATTTTATGCAAAAATAATCATGGCAACATTAGATAGCTTTCATTATTGGCTACTTCTTATCGTATGGTAAAGCATTGCAAGAAGTACTAATTGTTTGGTTAAAACAATGAAAGATAGTTGACGTTTGGCTGTGTTGTGAATCCCGAGTAGTTGCGCGGAACACTGGGAAGGCATTAATTTAGCCTAGCTACTTTATAAATATGCACTTTGATTTCCAAAAATATATATCTGAATCACTGATCATGTTTTCCCCCTCCTCAGGATTGGAAAGTTGACCCAAAGACTTGCTCGACAGTTGGGGACGTGAGACCCCTCATCGAGGTGGAGTTCAGCATTGTCGAATCTCCACCTTTGGCCAAAGACGAGGACGACCTTTCCAAGTTTTTGGATCTAGAGTTCATTCTGTCCAACACCGTCACGTCTGACATTGACAACAACTCAGCGCGACCGCCGCCCGCGTATTCTCTCCCGGAGTCACCGGAGAGCTGCAGCACCGTGTCCGACAGCGATGGATGCCACCCGACGCCGAGCGCGTACTGCGCCAACGCCTTCCCCGCGCGGCCCGGACACAGTCTGGTGGCCGAGCTGTTCACCCCGGACATGCATTATCATGGCGACTCGCATGAGTTTAGTTTGAAAGGACATTTAGACAGACTGGAGTACACTGAACTAAGGGCTCTCAACTCTCGAAGCCACGTGTCCGGTTCTAATAACGTGGGATACAAAATCAAATCCGAAAACCACGAGCAATCCTGCATGATGGCGAACGACTACGCGGGTCACTATTATGGACAGGACCCCCAGCGCGTGATGACTTACGGGCATCACCTGCAACAAGACAACATTTTAGGGAGGAAAGACTGCATCCTAACAGAGATGAACTCTCACCATCACGTTGACACTGCGCACCAGCAGCAGTTCATGAGCAGCGCGCCTTTCCCTCCCCATTACGCGCAGTATCACGGACATTACAACATGTTTAGCGAACCATTACGCGCAAATCACCCGGGTGTGATGTTGACCCCTCCGTCCTCACCACTCCTGGGATTTCTAAACCCAGAAGACAGCAAGCCAAAGCGAGGGCGTCGGTCGTGGGCACGGAAACGGACTGCGACGCACAGCTGTGAATTCCCCGGGTGTGGGAAAACCTACACGAAAAGCTCCCATCTGAAAGCGCACATGCGGACACACACAGGTAAGTCGTTTTATTTTGCATGTTGAATTTGACTTAATATCTCGCTTGGTTTTTGTACCTAATAATAAATGTTTCATCCCGTCGTGTCCACAGGTGAGAAGCCCTACCATTGCAGTTGGGAAGGCTGTGGCTGGAAGTTCGCCAGGTCGGACGAGCTGACCCGTCACTACCGGAAACACACCGGACACAGGCCGTTTCAGTGCCACCTGTGCGAGAGAGCTTTCTCCCGATCAGATCACCTGGCCCTGCACATGAAGAGGCACATGTAAAAAAAAAAAAGAGAGAGAGAGACTATATCTATTTTAAACGACCAGAGAGTTTTATATTGTTAAGACAATTCCTATTTTGGGACAGCAGTTATGTGAATAGCAGTATAATGTCATTTGCTTTAAATTATGACAGTATTTAATAGAAGGAGGTTCTTGTTCATTTAGAAGGTAAATTATGTAGTACTTTCCCAGATGTATAAAAAAACGGGGCAGGACCCATACTTTTGTATAGACCATATGTTTTTTAATCTGCATTTAAACATTTGTATTAAGTCAGGGAGTGTTGTTTTCCATGGATTTTCAGAATTAAAAGCGTTCTTTTTTTGTACTCAACTTTTTGTCTCATTTTCTTACGTTTCTTATCTCGAATTTGGGGAGTTACAACACTGAAGGGTATTAAAACCATATTCACGAATCATTTTTCCTTTATAGAAATACTGGGTGCAAACTAAAAAAACAAATAATTCTTCGTGATAATAGAAATATTTATCAAATTAAAAGAAAGATGTGATTTGCACTTTTCCTTTATTAATATTTGCCTTTTTTTAATGTCTACAACAGTTATCATCCCTCTAATATTGTAAAATCAAGTAGCCTAATTTAACTAATGTAACATCACCATCATTGTCAACCATTATAATCCTCTTAATCATCACAAATAAATTCGGTTGTCTCGAACACAAATCGTTAGCCTCATAGCATAATTGCCTAAGTCATATTTCAATGTTTTTGGTAAACAAGAAAAAAAACATTTTTAGGTATTTTTTCACAGTAAAGTTAGGCAGATATCTCAATTGGGCCAACAAATGACTTAGGCAATTATGCTATGAGGCTAACGAAATACAGTATTCTCTCATACACAACATGTTATTGCTGCTAGTCTTGTAAAGCTAGAGTTTGTCGCCCTCTACTGTCTGAAATATGTGTGCAGTTTAGCCACTCAACCGCCCAATGCACTTTTAGGACTGCATTTCTAGGACCCTAGTTTTTGTGTGACAGCGCCACCTATAGCCACCTGTACTCCAGCAGAGGAGACCTGGGGCCTGTACCATGATTGTAGTTTAACAAACTCAGGGTTACAGGATTAGTTTCGAGTTGACAAAACCAAACCAATCTGTTCAGGCTTTGTTGGGTCTCATGATGCTGATCATCAGCTTTGATCCTGAGTTTAGGAGTTCAGCTGTGACATCATCAGTAGTGAACAGCCAATCACACGCTGTGGATCAACCGAGATTCACTTCTCTCTTCTGCAGAATATTACATGATTGAAAAATATTAAGAATGCAAACAAATATACACAGCATGAAAAAAAGAACTGTCTGCAATCTTACTACGTCAAGTACACGTTATAGTTGAGTTGATATATAGAGAGAACTGAACATTTAAGCTCAAGTAGTCATTTTTATAGCTTTATTTATTGATTTTAAAGCTTATTTGTATGGCCTTTATATAGGCTATTTATATTAATTTTAACAAAGAGCCCATGAATTATTGAAAATGATACGTGTAATTGATTAAGGGTACACGCTAAAAAATGATGGGTTAAAACAACCCAAGTTGGGTTGAAAATCCAAGTTTTATCCCAGTGATTGGGTTGTTTTGAGCAAACATTTAACCCAACTGATGGGTTAAAAACAACCCAATTGCTGGGTTAGTCCATTTTCAACCCAACTAGGGTTATTTTTAACCCAGCATTTTTTAGCGTGTAGTAATTACATAAATTATATCTAAATCATTCAAAATGATTATTATTATAAATAAGCATTGTTAAAAGCCAGACGCTTTAGTCTTTTAAAACCATGTACACTCTAAAAAATGCTGGGTTAAAAACAATCCAAGTTGGGTTGAAAATGGACTAACCCAGCGGTTGGGTTGTTTTAACCCAAACATTAATATAAATATAATGCATGCATTCATAATTATTTTAAACAACGTGTATTAATTTGAGCTCTTTGTGAACCTATAATTATTAGGCATATTTCTTTGACTGACATCATGCATTGATCTAGTCAGATATTCTTTCAGCTGCAGCAGCAGTGTTTATTCCTGCTTTGTAAACGCATTTCATTTCATGATCATTTTCTAAACCATCTCTCAATCTTCAGACGAGAAGTGAATTGCGCCGTCTCTCTCTCTCTCTCTCTCTCTCTCTCTCTCTCTCTCTCTCTCTCTCTCTCTCTCTCTCTCTCTCTCTCTCTCTCTCTCTCTCTCTCTCTCTTCTGAGTTTAGCTGTGACATCATCAGTAGTGAACAGCCAATCACATGCTGTGGATCAACTGAGATTCACTTCTCTCTTCTGCAGAATATTACATGATTGAAAAATATTAAGAATTTAAACAAATATACACAGCATGAAGAAAAGAGCTGTCTATAAAAGAGGACAATCTTACTACGTCAATGCAAGTAAAAGTTATAGTTGATACATAGAGAGAACTGAACATTTAAGCTCACATGTAGTCATTTTTATAGCTTTATTTATTGATTTTAAAGCTTATTTGTATGACCTTTATATAGACTATTTATATTAATTTTAACTAAATGCACTCTAAAAAATGCTGGGTTAAAAATAACCTAAATTGGGTTGAATATGGACTAACCCAGCAATTGGGTTGTTTTAACCCAGCGGTTGGGTTAAATGTTTGCTTAAAACAACCCAACCGCTGGGTTAGTCCATTTTCAACCCAACTTGGATTGTTTTTAACCCAGCATTTTTTAGAGTGTACATGGTTTTAAAAGACTAAAGCGTCTGGCTTTTAACAATGCTTATTTATAATAATAATCATTTTGAATGATTTAGATATCATTTATGTAATTACTACACGCTAAAAAATGCTGGGTTAAAAATAACCCTAGTTGGGTTGAAAATGGACTAACCCAGCAATTGGGTTGTTTTAACCCATCAGTTGGGTTAAATGTTTGCTCAAAACAACCCAATCACTGGGATAAAACAACCCAATTGATGGGTTAGTCCATTTTCAACCCAACTTGGGTTGTTTTAACCCAGCATTTTTTAGCGTGTACCCTTAATCAATTACACATGTATCATTTTCAATAATTCATGGGCTCTTTGTTAAAATTAATATAAATAGCATATAAAGGCCATACAAATAAGCTTTAAAATCAATAAATAAAGCTATAAAAATGACTACTTGAGCTTAAATGTTCAGTTCTCTCTATATATCAACTCAACTATAACTTGTACTTGCATTGGCGTAGTAAGATATTCATCTCACAAAGACGTTGGTGAGTATTTAGCACTGAAATTATTCTCCAGAGTTTTGCTTTATGACCGGGTATGAAGTTTAAAAGACATTTTGTAGAATCACGAGTTCATGCATTCATTGGTTTCATGCGTGTGTTCTCGTTTACCACATAACTATCTAATGGTAGCCTGTAGCCAATAGTTTTATTTTCCTCATGTCTTATATGTCTAAAACAATAGGTAATAAGGAAATTAAGTCATTTTCGTGATATGTGCGGCATACGACTGTTGAACACGGTGCGTTTGGCGTCGGCCTCTTTCAGGGCTTTATTGCCTTTTAATATCAAACACGTCAAGCTCGTGATTTTCTGATGTCCATTCATTCGTCTCATCCTCATTATATAATGAAGAAACTTCTGTTCTGTCTCTTGCCAGATGTGATGCAGGGGAGCTTTGTCATTAATGTTAGTTTTTATTTTTATTTGCAGGTTTTTAGCCTATGCAGTGCGTGTTTTCTTCACCACATTAAGACATCCTGTTATGCAGAAGACTTCTTGAATATTCAGAGTTTTCCTTATTGAAAATAATGTATTTTCACCAAATATCCTGTGTTGGAATTTACTTGTTAATAAAGTAATGTGGTAAAATGTCAACCCTGTTGTCTGTGTTCTGTATTTTGCTTAATATATTTATGTTTTTAGTCATTTTGTCTTTTGGGACAGTGAGAAATAAACAATTGTTACTACAATTTAAAATATTTAATTGGACCAACCACACAGTTTCACTGTTAAACATTTCTCCAATTCAAAATTTTCTAGTGAGCGATCACATCTAAATGTTTTAGTTGGCCAAATTGAAGAATTTAGATGTGATCGGTCACTAGAACATTTTAAATTGGAGAGCCCTGACATTTTTTACAGTGTTGGTAAATACATTTTTCCATTGGCTCAACATATTATTTCTAATTGAGCCCATGTTAACAGACTGTTGCCACAATGGATAAAATTCAATTCACAGAAATTCAATTTGGCCAATTGAAAATTTTAGATGTGACCAGTCACTAGAAAATTTTGAGTTGGGAAGATTATAAATTTTTTACAGTGCTGCAGTGCTAAAAGCCAAACCACTTTAATGGTACCTAAAACCCAGGATTGGCACAAACTAAGCTTAAACATATCTGGTTATCCAGCTAAACCGGCTTCATGGTATAGGCCCCTGATTCATTTTCAAACCTTATTTTTGGGTCATTCTTCAATTTGGGTGGCAAATGAGAGGCAGAAAAAGTATTTTAACTACTTTATATTCAAACTCTTTTCTAATCTTGACAAAACACATATCGTCGGAAAGGTCTGAGTCTCAAGGGTACATATTTGGTGACTGTTATGTGATGGAAGTGATATTTGGACAGAAATTTACAGGAAACTGCATCAAAAAAACAATCATTGGAATGTGGGACACCCGGTGGCTATTCTTGGTACAGCGCCTAAACAAAATCTCATGGGGACTTCAATTTTTGTGATATCAACTTCAAATTTGGAACACAACTTGGTTTTATAGTACTTTTAGATTAAACGTTTTTTTGTAAAATATATATTTTATATAAAATAAAAATATTTATTACAATATTTTTCATTTACAGTCAATTTAAACTTCCATAACTTTTTCATACTTTCATATTTTGAAATGCTTTCACTTCAGCAATAATCTGCTGAGTGTCTTTAAAACAAGACCAAACGTAGGTCTATATTCCAAAGCATTCATGAATTACAGCCCTTTAAGTTTGGATAGCGCATTTTCATGACTATTCTCAAAAAGGGGGGTGGTAGTTAAGGGGTTTATGCTATATCCATTAAAATTGAAGCTTAATAACATTTTGATTTTTAAATAATTTTAATCAAACACTGGTGAAACAATCACTTATGTCTATGGTGTTACCAATATTTGAAGTTAAATTTTGGTTTGTTCTAAAAAAAAAAAAGCAGGGATATGCAACTAGGTAATAAATAATAAATAAATAACTTTAAGTTTCATTGATCATTTAAAAACATTTTTTTTTTTTAAAGAAATGTTTAATTGTTCATCTTGGCCCCTATTTTTTTAAATTGGATATACATTTAAAAAAAGGCAGGAAAAATGGTCTGTGCTACCTTAATAGTCTTTATTCTAAAAGATTAAATCCACTTTACAGTCTAAAACATTCAATTATAAGATTAAATTCCTCTGAAGGAAAGACATTTCAGAAGGCCTATTTCGAAGTAACACCACAGATGTAATATTGCATAAAAGGTTTGTGGAGTTACGATAGTGTGTGATGTTACCAGGAAAAACAGACACATTAGCATAAATCCAGACTTTTCTAAAATGGAGGCTGCCATCATGATGATTTCAAGGTCAGGGGACATTTTGAAAATATGAATAAGTTTGAATTTATCAAAATTTTGATAAAAAAAAAGTAAAAGCTGCAAGTTATCAACATAACACCACAGACACTAATAAAGTGCGACACATGAAATTATCAGAAATGTTGCCAACTTGAACCTGTAATGACCTTTACACACAGAAAGTAGTCCAAATACATTCCCCCCTTTTCTTAAAGGGGCGACATCCATTATTGTAACACCACAGATATCAATTTGGGGGACACTACTTTTTTCTTAGATATTACAAAATATGTATTTTTTTAATGTTAAATAATATTCACAATATAACCACTTTATTTGTGTTAAACATTTTATATTGTTGCAATTGCATTCCATGAGACCTCTCTGAGGTATGGCGGGGACATATTTTGTTACAAATGCAATCTCTCAAACTCAATTTAATATGGATTTTAAAACAAAAATGTATCTATTAATAGAGCACAAATTCTGTTTATCCTACAGAATACAACCATGAAAATATTTTATAATTTATTGGCATTTAAAGTCTATTTCAAATGTTGTAAAGTAGAGGGACACCACTTGCCACCACAAATAAAGAATAACCCTTTTAACAAGGCACAGCCATTTTAAACTTAATTAGATTTACATATTTCTACAGGGTTACCAATGGGTAGGTTTAGGGCTAGGGGTTGGTTAGGACAATATATACATTAAACTTAATCAATTTAATTCAGTGCTAGGGTCCTAGAACTGCGGTCCTGAAAATGCAGCCTCCAACAGGGTTAGGGTTATGCTGACCTGACGTTTATTAAAAATAATTCTCAATCGAAACAACACATGTTTACCAGAGTCCCTTGCGCCAGCACACGGTAAAACGAGTTGTCCGTACAAAATGTGCAGCACAGGTTATGAAACATAACACGATTTACAGGGCAGTTCTCGAATATAAGAATAATTACTTTCCATATTTAAATACAAAGACAATTTCAGGCATTTAGAGCACAATCCAACGTCGTGCATTAAAATCATAATTAATTTTCATTGTGTAAAGTTTATCTGCAGGTATCCATTTCTACCACGAGATGGCAGTCTTTCCTAGGGTTGTCTCTGATATTACACCTGCTGATGCAATGCCACATGTAGTGGAGCTCACTGACACAGATGCTGTAAGTGTTCAGAAATACTGGCGAGCAGAGAAAAATAACTTTAATTATACACACAGGAAGATACATCATATCCATCTAACCAGAGTAAGAATTTATTTGACATTTTCAAATTGTTCCTAAACTGAATTATGTCAATAATGATGCAGACTTTTTTTTCACTGACAAAGGTTTTACACTGAAGCTTATAATCAGATTCCACTTTCCTGAAGAGACTTTATGATTGAGTGGTTTAATGGAGGACCAATGACAACGGAGATTAGGCTAGATTACAGGTTGTGTGGCATCAATAGAATTTTGCTTAAAGGGATAGTTCACCCAACAATTAAAATTATCACATGATTTACTCTCCCTCAAGTCATCCTCAGTGTATATGACATTCCTCTTTCAGACGAATACAATCAGAGTTATGTTAAAAAATGCACTTTTATGATGGATAGATGCACTTTTATAATAGACAGAAGCACTTTTATGATGGATAGATGCACTTTTATGATGGAAAGATGCACTTTTATGATGATAGATGCACTTTTATGATGGAAAGATGCACTTTTATGATGATAGATGCACTTTTATGATGGATAGATGCACTTTTATGATGGAAAGATGCACTTTTATGATGATAGATGCACTTTTATGATGGAAAGATGCAGTTTTATGATGATAGATGCACTTTTATGATGGAAAGATGCACTTTTATGATGATAGATGCACTTTTATGATGGACAGATGCACTTTTATGATGGAAAGATGCACTTTTATGATGGATAGATGCACTTTTATGATGGATAATAGATGCACTTTTATGATGGACAGATGCACTTTTATGATGGAAAGATGCACTTTTATGATGATAGATGCACTTTTATGATGGATAGATGCACTTTTATGATGGACAGATGCACTTTTATGATGGATAGATGCACTTTTATGATGGACAGATGCACTTTTATGTCGGATAGATGCACTTTTATGATGGACAGATGCACTTTTATGTCGGATAGATGCACTTTTATGATGGCTCGATGCACTTTTATGACGGATAGATGCACTTTTATGACGGATAGATGCACTTTTATGATGGAAAGATGCACTTTTATGATGGACAGATGCACTTTTATGTTGGATAGATGCACTTTTATGACGGATAGATGCACTTTTATGATGGCTCGATGCACTTTTATGATGGCTCGATGCACTTTTATGACGGATAGATGCACTTTTATGATGGATAGATGCACTTTTATGATGGACAGATGCACTTTTATGATGGACAGATGCACTTTTATGTCGGATAGATGCACTTTTATGATGGATAGATGCACTTTTATGACAGATAGATGCACTTTTATGATGGACAGATGCACTTTTATGATGGATAGATGCACTTTTATGACAGATAGATGCACTTTTATGATGAACAGATGCACTTTTATGACAGATAGATGCACTTTTATGATGGACAGATGCACTTTTATGTCGGATAGATGCACTTTTATGATGGACAGATGCACTTTTATGTCGGATAGATGCACTTTTATGATGGCTCGATGCACTTTTATGACGGATAGATGCACTTTTATGACGGATAGATGCACTTTTATGATGGAAAGATGCACTTTTATGATGGACAGATGCACTTTTATGTCGGATAGATGCACTTTTATGACGGATAGATGCACTTTTATGATGGCTCGATGCACTTTTATGATGGCTCGATGCACTTTTATGACGGATAGATGCACTTTTATGATGGATAGATGCACTTTTATGATGGACAGATGCACTTTTATGATGGACAGATGCACTTTTATGTCGGATAGATGCACTTTTATGATGGATAGATGCACTTTTATGACAGATAGATGCACTTTTATGATGGACAGATGCACTTTTATGATGGATAGATGCACTTTTATGACAGATAGATGCACTTTTATGATGAACAGATGCACTTTTATGACAGATAGATGCACTTTTATGATGGCTCGATGCACTTTTATGATGGACAGATGCACTTTTATGATGGATGGATGCACTTTTATGATGGATAGATGCACTTTTATGACAGATAGATGCACTTTTATGATGTACAGATGCACTTTTATGACAGATAGATGCACTTTTATGATGGCTCGATGCACTTTTATGATGGACAGATGCACTTTTATGATGGATGGATGCACTTTTATGATGGATGGATACACTTTTATGATAGATAGATTTACTTTTATGTACTTCAAAACAGAAACGGGCATTCACTGCTATTATAGGCTAAAGCTTGGAAGAGCCAGCAATTTTTTAATATAACTCATTGAATTGAAAGAATGTCATATAGCTACACCTTGTGAGTAAATCATGGGCTAATTTTCATTTTTAGATGAACTATCCCTTTAAGGCTTATTTGAGGCATGACAGTACCTTAACTATTACAAAGAGAGAAACTAGAGCTTCACACTTATGACTCTTTAGTTTTTCCATAAGTTCCAACAGAACCACTTAGACTCTGCCTGTTTGGTGAAATAATGTAATATCGTTGCGTATTCAAGCCATTTTCTCAACACAGTGGCAAACTTAGCGAGGGACCGACCAATGGTAACCCTCTCGTCCTCCTGAGGCCAGCACTGGTTTGTGTTGCTGGCAGTTGTTACACCCACCGCTACCCTGCGCAACGGCACGTGAATGGGGAAGCGTGTATATCCTCCTTATATCGTCTTCCAGCATCTTTTAGTGAATAAAAAGGTAACTAATGTGCGTCTGTCGCTAAACGTCCTCATTTCACCCGTGATGTTCGTTCCACGCTCACTGTGTGTTTGCGTCGAAATGTGTTGCTATGCGACAAAGGCTTTGGCAGCACCTCACTCTTTATACATGTATCACATTCATAGGGTCCAGAACCCCAAAATAGCACATTTAGAAAGTAACAAGCAGCTGTTTTATTTGCAATTTCAATGTGCGTCTGTTACTCGAATGACTATAATCGCAGGTCTATTGTCTCTCCCGGAAACATCCATCAACGCACGTGCTCACTAATACTACCGGTAAATGTCTTAATCTTAGCCAGAGCATCTGTTAAGGCTGTTTAGCATTTTTATTCTCTTTACTATACGTCTAAATTATTTGAGTGTTTATTTTCATGAATGTTCATGTATTTTTATACTATTTATTTCTCCTTTTTCAGATGAGAACGATCAGTCGACGCATTGTTTGCTAGTTAAATTATGCTTAAGTTATGTATGAAGCGCTTTTTTAAAGAGCTTTAAAACTTAAACACTATCTTCACGTGTGTGTGTGTGTGTGTGTGTGTGTGGGAGGGAGGGTAGTTTATCATCAAGGGGGCTGTGCCACATATGAACAGCGTGTACTTTGAATATTGGAAGTTTTGCAATGAAGTGTCCATCAATTTAATGAGGAGATGGTTTTCAAAACAACACCGGTAATACTCTCAGAGCCACTAACAGTTCTGTCTTCTGTATAACACCGAGGTAAGACCAGTAGCCTTCAGCTCAATAATCCTTCCGTGTTTTATTGCATACAAGACGTTCCTCGGTTTAAATACTTGCTATTATTGTTCAGATATTCAGCTGTTAGTTTAATAGAAACATTAAACTCGTTTCAGGTTAGATTGCATTGACGGGAAATGTGTCAGCAGTGATGCTGTTTATACATTTTGCACCCTATAAGCTATAGAATAATGACATAATGTTAGCTATGTGTTGGGCTTATTGTTCAATAAGCTTGCATGTGAAGGGTGTGTTGAACTAAATTCCTCCATGACAGGTGGTGAAAAATATTCCAGTGGTTTAAAGGGTTTTTCCTTTCATTTTCATTTTTATCTCATGTGAAGTCACATTTACCTGACTTCAGGCGACTAGATTTGTCAATAATTTTGATTGTAAGGATTTTACATTGAGAAATGTCTCTTACTTCAGACGTAAGCACTAAAATTGTCTCAATGATGATTATGCAATCTGTGTTCTTAAATAACTAACTCTAGATAATATACAGTTAGTCAAACATCCGGTAATGTTCTTGAAAAGTGGTTTTTATTTTTGTCTTGGGAAAAATAAAACTATATTGTCACAGAATGTTGTTACATCTCAACTTTTGGTTTCTCGTATTGCATTTACATTTATTCAAAGTGACTTGCAAATGAGATATATTAAGTATCCACCTAAACTTGTGTCAGGTGGTTTATGTCGTCTACTGTAGTTTGGGTTTAATACTTTCTCATGCATTCCTGCCAAGTAGTAAAATAATACAGTATTACCCTACTTTAACTTGCATATGCTTTTCAGGATAGTTCTTTAGATGCTTAGTTTGTTTGTAACTTTGTCATGTAGTGGATGCTGCTTTTTTAAAGTTAGAGAATTGAGATTTCTGGCTAATATTCTCAGTTAGTCTGGTATGTTTTAATAGAAGCTATATTCATAGCATTGTTTTGAAATCTAAACCAGCTAGTTTTTTAAAAACTTGTATAGATAAATGCTTTATTTTAGACATGTATTGTAGATGAAATAGACAATACTTATTTAAAGGTGCAGTGTGTAGTATTTATGAGGATCTATTGACAGAAATGCAATATTACATAACTATGCTTTCAGGGGAGTATTAAAGGGATAGTTCACCCAAAAATAAAAATGTGATGTTTATATACCCCCAGGGCATCCAAGATACAGGTGACTTTATTTCCTCAGTCGAACACAAATGAAGATGTTTAACTCCAACCGTGTCTGTCAGTCATATAATGCATGTGAATGGTAGCAAAATCTATGAGAGTAAAAAAACATCCATAAACACTGCGCCTCCTGACGACACATTGATGTCTTAAGACACAAAACGATCGGTTTGTGCGAAAAACCAGTATTTATATAATTTTTTACCTCTAATACACCACTATGTCCAACAGCCTGATCACTTCCGGTGCGTGAAGTCAATAGCTATGTTTCCATCCACCTATTTTTATGCGCATTTTGGGATATTGCATCAAAAAATGCTGAATGGCAACACCAAGATGCGCATAAATTCTAAAAATGTGCATTAAAAACTTATGCGCTCGTTTGAGTCGGATACATTTTCTATCCGATACGAAAACATGCACATAAACTACGATGGAAACGCATTAACTGCACATAAAGAAAATCATGTGACTTTCGCGAGTTTACGCAATCGGCTGAAGTGATCTCTCGCGCGTATCTCTACGCCATATCGTGTACATTGTCCTCACTTACTCACTTAAACAATGATATAAATACTGTTGCGTTTCTCGCACAAACTGATCGTTTCGTGTCTTAAGACATCAGTGTGTCGTCACGAGCCGCAGGGTTTAGTATGGATATGTCTGTGCATGTTTTGTAACTCTCAAAGATTTTGCTACCAATCACATGCATTATACGACTATCACACTGCAACAGTTGGAGTTAAACATCTTCATTTGTGTTTGACTGAAGAAACAAAGTCACATATATCTTGGATAGAAAAACTAGCGTTTTGGCAGCGCAGCGTTTTTTTTTTCAGTTGAGACTCTTTGCTTATGATACGGAATATCCGCAGAAGTGTTACTAGTATCTCATTTCACAGATAGTTTTTTTTTTCTGTATTGTATCAGCATTTTTATATAGAATCAATGTAAAGTATTTGCTCTGGCTTTTGTTTTAAATTATTTTGTATTTTTGTTCCATTATTATACTGCTTGTTGTCATCTGTTGACATTGTATAGTACAAGCAGAATGTGGCGGTTGGTTGGTGTTGTATTTGTCCCGCCCCTCCTCCACTGTGATTGGACGGCTGGGTGAAAAGTGACAGTGATGAGCGCTGAGTTTTACTCAAAGTTGGACATTATTCAACTCTCGGCGACCAGTAAAAAACGCTGAATGCTCAGCGATTGAGCGTGAAATACTTGCTCAGCGCCTCGTTATGCTCATGCTGTTCTAAAAATGTAGCACTCCCATTGAAAACAATTGAATACGCCTGCCAGTCGTGTGAAAAAACACTTTGGTGGACACACAGCCTAAGACATTACATAATGTACGTTATGTTTTTATTACCTTAGAATGAGTTATTTCTATCTACACACACCGCGGGTCCCTTACAGTGAAGTCGCCATTTTGCGCCGTCATGTTTCTACAGTAGCCCTAAACGGACAAACTTCTCTACAGAGCGCTAGTCACTCTCTGCTGTCTCCGACGACGACAGTTTTGTCCTGTGTCCGCCACCGTAGCGCTGGTCGATTGCAGTTCACAACCTCACCACTAGATGCCGCTAAAAATCACACTGCATTTTTAACAGCAAATTACTATTTATGCATTAAAGGGATAGTTCACCCAAAAATGAAAATTAGCCCATGATTTACTCACCCTCAAGTCATCCTAGGTGTATATGACATTCTTCTTTCAGACGAATATAATCAGAGTTATATTACAAAAGTCCAGGCTAATCCAAGCTTTATAATGGCAGTAATAGTGGCTCTGTTTTTGAAGTCCATAAAAAAAGCGCCTGTCCGTCATATAACTGCTCCACGCGGCTCTGGGGTGTTAATAAAGGCCTTCTGAAGCGAATCAATGCGTTTGTGTAAGAAAAATATTCACTTTATAAACTTTATGAAGTAAAGTTCCAGCCAATCGCCTTCCGTGGAAAAGTGTTGAAAGTGAAACTCAAGATGCGTTCGTGACGTCATGACGAGCCAACCTGGTCGTGTTAGTCTTTCGATCAGCAGGGGAACTTTCAACACTTTTCCATAAATTGAACACGGAAGACAGTCGGCCAAAAGTTTACTTGATAAAGTTTATAAAGTGAATATTTTTCTTACACTAATGCATCTATTCGCTTCAGAAGGCCTTTATTAACACCCCAGAGCCGTGTGGAGCAGTTATATGACAGACAGATGCACTTTTTATGGACTTCAAAAACAGAGCAACTATAACTGCCATTATAAAGCTTGAATTAGACTGGACTTTTGTAATATAACTCTGATTTTATTCGTCTGAAAGAAGAATGTCATATACACCTAGGATGATTTGAGGGAGAGTAAATCATGGGCTAATTTTCATTTTTGGGTGAACTATCCCTTTAATCTGGCTCTTGCATTGATGGGGCTGAATCTATATTCAGCACACTATAATACAACCTGTAGGTGCTTCAATCTGCCGTTAGGGTCTAATTAAAACATCGGTGCCTTCTTTCCAATTCACAAAAATAGAAAAAAGCCCATCCTCCCACATTCAGTTGCACATAGGCCTGAGAGAAATGAAGGTCACCTGTGATGTAACAGATTTTTTATATAGCAAACTTTGTGCATATCCATCATGTTGGGCACGCTGAGATAATTTTTACCACTAAAGAGATGAGAAGATGCAGAATAATCATACCACACAGCAACATCTGGGCCCAATCTGTGCGCAAACATGTCAAGATCATTTATGATTGAGCAGAGCAGTGCATAGAGGTGTGTCAAATCATGCATTAAGTGACCACACTGTCAATGCACAACCTCTTTACCAAACACGGTGTGGTTTAGCTCCCACGCATAAATCATGTGTTGACATTCTGTCACAAGCCGGAAAGGTGTCAGAGTGTGGTTTTTCTATTGAATTTCAAAAGAAATTTGGGTTTTGCTTTTGCTATGGCCATAATTCACCATGTAAAGGTGCAGTGTGTAGTATTTATGGGGATCTATTGACAGAAATGCAATATAATATACATAACTATGTTTTCAGTGGTGTATAAAGACCGTACATAATGAACCGTTATGTTTTTATTACCTTAGAAAAGTGTTTCCCAACCTTTTTTCTATCATGGCACCCATTTTCTAAATTTTGTGGCATCCCCTCGCATACGTTACGCTAGGGGTGTAACGGTAGAGATTGCTCGCGGTTCGGTTTGTTTCACAGTTTTAGGTTCACGGTTTCGGTACGGTTCGGTATTTGGTATGTTCTGGGAAAAAAGGGCTACTGTCAAATAAAAATAAAGAAAATAATAAGAACAAATCATTTAAATGCAAGCAGCTGCACAAAAAAATACTAATAATACTACACAATGCTTTTCAGGTAAGTCTAACATTAGTTTTCAGGTACAGAAATTGATCAAATTTAGAATAACATTGCATATTTGACTGTATAAATTAAAGATTAATCCTATTAAATCCTATTAATCCTATTAATCTTTTGTTGTTTGACATTAAACAGACAGCAGTAAAGGCTACTGCCCCTTTAAGACCTAAAGCTCGGATATGCGTCATCTTTCTCGACTGTATAAAGTTCACTTAAGGCATATACAGACTATGTCTGCCTGGATACTCATCAAAATGTTGACATACTTCTTGTGTGAGCTTTTCTGTTCAAGTGCAAGACTCAATATTTGCGCTGTGAGATGTGTGCGCGCGTTTTCGGATGAGTGCACAGAGACAACTCTTCTCACAGTCTCCTGGCTCTACACCCGGGTGATGATGGCGAAAATGACATATTCGAATATATGGCAGCCCTCGCATGCATTGAACAAGAGAGACCGTTTTGCCCACGTTTTTTTTAAATTATCGCTGTTGCAATGTATCACCGAGGAGCCAGCACGTATATCCATCGACAGAAACACACAGAACGCGTTATTTTCAAGTTACAACCCATATTATAGATGCGTCATCAGATGTGAGCGTGCCAAACCGTGGGTGGAGAACCATACGATTCGATTTTTTACCGAGAACTGTTTCACCCTTGCTACAGACATTGACGTCAGACATTAGATATGTTGTTTCAGACATTAGATATTCATCATATATTAATTGTTCTATTCACATTTTATCATTCAAATATATATATTTAAAGGACTTTTACACGTCACCCCTGCTCTCGTCAGACGGCATCCCGGTTGGGAAACACAGACCCTTTCACACTAGACACGTAACGAAAAAGCGAAGCGGAAAAACAAATATTTTGTGTGCGAATAGTTCGCGTCAAAACCATTCACATCAGCCGCGATCCGAGTTTGCGACGTCTGTGACGTTTCAGAGCTCCAACATTCCCAAACATTCGCGGCGACAGCTGAGAAAACACGGACACTTCCTCATCCAGTGAAGACGAGCGTTTCAATTTCTTTAAAAGACAGAAGAAGGTTTTGAGTGCACCCACCCAGTCTTAAAGAGCAGAGAGTCTGAAGGGGAGGATCATGCTAATCTTGTACAGGAGCTAAAACTTTATCATGGCCGGTTCCGCACTTAAGTTACTTAAAATGTCCATGGGACAATTTGTGGAGCTCAAGAGAGAGACAGTAGCAGCGCTACTGAATGCATTTTAAGAACACTTTACCCATCAACCGTTTAAAATGAACAACACTTCAAAGAGGAACGCACACTGATGTAAACAAACCCAACGTGCATGAGCTCATGGCGGAACGAGTGCAGGAGACGCACATTCACTCTCTGACAGCAGAGGGCGCTGACAGAACAGCAGAAATGCAGCCGCTTCCCCGCTAACCCTCGTAAACAAACCGATACGGTGCTCATCACATAACCAAATACTTAATACTTAAAGACTTAAGGCTATTCATTTTCAAACTTAAACATTTTATATTTTAACCTGGACTAAATGACATGCCCTAGATATTGTTTGAATATGTTCTGATTGTTGTTCAGTCACACACTTTACAATAAGGCTCTATTATTTAACATTAGTTTATCCTTTAACAAACTGACAATGAAAAATACTTCTAAAGCATTTATTAATCTTAGTTAAATGTAAATTTCAGCATTTAATAAAACATTATTAAAATCAAAAGTTGTAACTGTATTATTTAATGGACCTGAGCTAACTCTTAACAGTTGCTTTTTTTTTAACAAACGTCGTCAAAGAAGAATAATAACTGTAAAAATGTAGCTATTCGCTCTTTGTTAATGCATTAACTAGTGAGACCTTATTGTAAAGTGTTACCTATTGTTTTTTATCATTCTTAAGCGCTTTAATCCGTTTTAAATATTTGTTTACTTTATAAATTTTTTTGTATTGCTTTATTGTATTTAAATATTTGGTTCTTTTTGTTATAAGAAAGTTTTTAAACCTGTTATAGTATGACAACACTTTTTTTGCAACGAATTTCAATATCGTGATAATACCGTATACCGCGATACAGAGTTTCCGCTAGAAAAAAATGGTGCCGGTCAAAGTGACCGGCAGAGGTTTCGTTTTCCGGACATTTTGATGATATGCCGGTCAAATATCGCCTCTTAATTATTCAAGTTGAGGAAAACTGAAAGCAGTTTATGTAACTTAAAAAAATGACATAATCAGGCCGTATATGCAACATGTTTATTAGCCTAACTTTCAAATAGACGGGGAAAAAAACATGAACGTCCGATTGGCGTCAATCAACCAATTTTTTTTACTATGGTTTCACATTTCATAGTTTAACAAACCAACCCCCCTTCCCCACATAAAATATCCGAATATAGCATTGTTTTTACTCAAGCAAATTTAATTATAAACTCAGTATGTCTCATTTAGTTGGTAACATTTAAATTGGCCACAGTGTAAATGACTCCTTGTCAAATGAACTTGAACAAACAAATGACTAGGCCTATAACATTGTCTCGCGTCATTTTTGGCTACTTTTTACGCTTTTTTGCAGTGCTGAATTGTGCAGCTGCCGACTTAAAATCAAAAGTTCCCAGTGTCTCTCCACAACTTGCAATGCGCATAAGCCACGTAACCTTGTTCTCCGCAAGGCGATCGCTGCTTCGTCTTGATCCGATTCTGCAGTGAGAACCCCCTCTCTGCAGGAACACTCGAGACCGGGATTACACAGGCTATCTTGGCGAGCTTGGTCCACTCTGGATACATTTCGCTGAAATCACATATGAGGACTTCGCAGGCTGTGGAGAAATGCAATCCTCCATAGCCACGGAGCGCTGTCATGACAGCGAGGGCATCACGTCGCAGGCTTACGGTATCGATAAGAGGAGCGGTGTCCGCAGAAGGCTTGTAAAATGGCAAACAATCCTTCTGATCGCTGGTTCTGCATATTCTTGGAGAGCTATTTGTCAGATTTGGAGAGCTATTTGTCAGATTTTAATCTGAAATTTTAATCTGACAATTTGACCGAAAAGATTTAATTTTTTCGGACATTTAATTTTTTTCCCGGCCAATGTCCGGTAATTACCGGACAACGGAAACCCTGCCGCGATAAAAGCTTCAGCAATTAATCGCAACATGAAAATTTGATACCGGCACATGCCTAGCTGTAATATGATTGCAGAATCAAGAAGTTGCCATCTAAGCATGTTTATTTAATGTATTTTCATATTTCTAATTTATTAAATATTAATTCAAATAAATATCAATTATATTATATATCGGCTTTATAACGGTCACCCTGCTCTCTAAGATATCGGTATCGGCCATCAAAAAAACAATATCGGTCGACCACTAATTTAAAGTTTGTTGTGTGAAATGTTTGGGTTAATAATAGTCTGTGAGAGGACTCTTCTTTCCCAAAGCGCTATCATTAGATGGCTATTGAAACCCTCTGGCCATAGTGTCTATTTAGAGCTGTTTTAACAGTGTTCAGTAGTAAATACCAGGATGCAGTAGTTATGGGTAGTCTGTCGTCATGTTGTCTGGGATGGTAGTTCTATTTTTCACAATTTGTGCTCCCATGCATGGGCACCTTCATCAGACCGAAAAATCAAAACGTTGTATTTCCTGTCCAGACAGACTGTCCACCATTTGTCCACAATGTAAAGTCAATGGGATTAAATGGCTGTACGAACAATATTTCCTTGCTGGTTCAGTGGAAGCGGGGAATGTTGTTGTTTTTCTGTGGGATTTACTTGTCATGCTTGAACTTCCTAATGTGTTGATTCAAGAATTTTTCCATGTAAACCAGTAATTGTTTTTCAGAAATACTGTGGACGAGACCTGATAAGTTCCTGTTCATTTTTAGTAGTTATACCTGTTAAACAAACTGCTTCAACTGAAGGAAGGGAAACCGGAATAACTGCAGAGACATGGTTAGAAAAAGAAAAAAATGGTCAGATTGTAAAAAGCTAATGAGAACTTTTCCCAGTTTTCTTCTCAGCTGAAAACCACACATCAGTAATCACAGCGATGTTATAATTTTAGTTTATCTATATTGTAGTGTTGTCACGATACTGTAATTTCTAACTTCGATACGATACCTAAAAAAGTATCGATATGATACCACGGGGAAAAACGCTGCATATACTGTCAAATAGATATCTTTAATATAATTATTTTTTTTGTCCGTCCCTTGAAAGTCTAGGCAATTAAAAATTTCTTCTGAAGAGATCACTTTATATGATAAAGCTTTTAAGCTTTTCCTCATATATAAACGTTGATCAATTACCATTACAATTATCTCACAAATATTTGCAAACTAATTGTGTTGCAATAGCTTACATACAGCACAAGGAAGCTTGATTTCAAATAGAATTTAAAAAGACGAGTAAACAGTAATAAAATAAGAACAAATAAACAAATTACAAACAATTGCACAAATAAATACAATAGAATAAAGATACAAATGAAATAGGCTGCTTTATTTTTTCAGGTAAGTCTAAAAGTGTTCAGGTAAGAAACTGAATTAAAAAAACAAAGTAATCAAATTTAAAATAACATTGGATAATCTTCATTGTAAAAAATGAAATACAGATTAATTCATTAAAGCTACACAAGTTAATCAGTCAAGAGCAGTAAGTGGTCATTTGTCTTTTTGTAGATTGAATAATAAATAACTGCTGTCCCTTTAAGACCTGACACACACATGGATCCCAAACACTGTTCCTGTTACACATTCTTCCTGAACTGTTTACGACTGTGTTTACGTTAATACTCACCAAGATGGGCATTGAGACATTTTTTGAGTGTATTTGACCATTAATAAGCTAGAAAAAGGAGCTAATTTTTGAAAATTCAAATTCAGATATTTCAGTATCGATACATATCGAAATATCAATATCTTTGAAAACACTACTTTATTGTTGCTTAAATATGTCCAGTCATACTGTATGTAGGGATGCTCCGATCGATCGGCTGGAGATTGGTATCGGCCGATAATCATATTTTATGACTCGATCGGTTCTCGCTAAACTTGGCCGATCTCACGGACCGATCACAATTTGATGACGTCAGGGCTGGGCGATATGGCCAAAAAGTGATCTCGATAAAAAAATTTTAATCAGTCGATATCGATAATTATCACGATAAATGTAAAATATTTATTTCTGTCAAATTTAAAGGCAGTCTAATTGAAAGTTGTAGAAACCAGACTGTTAATTGTGGTTTTAAACGACTTTTTATTGTCAGAATATGACAAACACTTCACGTTTTTGAATTCCTTACGCTTTTCCAGTCATTTTTCCTTAACAAAATACGTTTCTTAATAGAAAAAATGAATGTCTTAGTTTTGTTTCTGCATGTTCTAATAGGTGATGTTGTTTCTAGTCATGAAGCAGGTTTGTGTTGCCTGACTTTGGCGTATATATCTTCAGCACAGTTTGCAGTGCAGTATTAATAATATTACATGTTTTGTCTCTTAGAAATGCACATTTGACAGTGAGTTGACAGTAGTAGCTTGAGTTAGGAGGATGCAGATGTAAATGTATGCTCATTAACAAAAACACGGACATCTGTAAAAACAACCTCTTTTTTATATGGTAAAATGTAAATATTATGATTCTGACTGAGTGTCACAACAGTAAATCCATGGTAAATTCTGGATAAGATGGAAAAGCCTTCTGACTGTATCATAGCTCACAGTGTTTGTCAGTGATGTTTTGTTTGGCTTTAAACTAGTTTAAATCACAGAGACATTTGTGTTTTTCGCTGAATGCACGAGTTTCTCACTGGATCTCACGCTGCACTGTTTAGTGCTCGCGGACCGATCAGAGAAATCGGTACAAGTATCGGCTGCAAAAATCCCTAACTATATGTTTATAAAATGTACAATATGTGCAGGACAGAGAACTTCAGATTGATGGATTGAACTCTTAAGTTGAACATTTGCCAGAAAATTGCACAAAGTTTGTTATTCTAATGAAGATAAACACGTGTGCTTTCAGTTATATGCAGATAACACCTCCAGAGGCCTGTTGTGTGAAGATAGTCTCAGAATAGGTTTCCATACGTTCAGCGGGCTCGGTGTAAACATGTCAACTCAGGTGCTGCGTCCTAATTCACCTGCTTGCACTACGCCCTAAAAGTATGCACTTACTAGGTAGACTAGCTTTGGGACATACTATCACGTCATTAAATTGTGTCTTTTATCGGACACTCTGTCGCATAGCTACATGCACCCTGTCACTGTAAACTGGCCTGTCAATCATCATGTCACAGTTAAAAAGTTAAACATTTAATTTAATTCCCTAACGTATTGGAGAGAAAAGAAGTTGCATGTGGAGAACCCTCGTCATGTTTGCAGTATGCATAGGGATGCCCGATATTGGATTTTTGCTCAAACTCCTTTTGGCCGATACCGATACCGATATACTTTTATTATTTTTTCCCTTTGTTTGGAAACGACACCATTTTGAGCAAAACCAATTTTTTTTCATTGTGGTTTCAGATTTCTGAGGTCTCCTTACTAAAAGGATACTTGTTAAAGATAAATAAATGTTCTTTTTATAATAAGAGTATATTAAAACCGCTGAAAATAACAATATTAAGTCAGTGATTTTTCACCGCAGACAGATGCAGTTGTAACCTAAATATTTTTTTTTTTGGATTTAATGTTTGTGCACATGAAGTGAGGGTGGCATGGCATCAGTTGATGTTGTGTTTAGCTTCAAATAAAAACATACAATTATTTTAGTGCTCCTTGGATTATTTTGCATCACCCATTTCATAAAATTGTATTACAGATTAATAAACTATATATAAAAATATTTAATTTACAAGAGTCATGATCAGTGTTGGGGGTAACGCATTACAAGTAACTTGAGTTACGTAATAATATTACTTTTTCCAAGTAACTAGTAAAGTAACGCATTACTTTTCAAATTTACAACAAAATATCTGAGTTACTTTTTCAAAAAAGTAACGCAAGTTACTTTTTCACATTAATTTGACTGACAGCTCTCCTGCCCCCATGTTGAGGAAAATAAGTGCAGAGGTGTGTGTGTGTGAACATGAGGGTTATTGTAGTTCTAGACTAAATGTGAGCATTTATTTATCTCACTTGCACAATAAAGATTCTGTACTCCTCAAAATGAATAAAATCAGTCAAATGCAAAATCAGAATACTATGCAAACCTCCAATAATTAAATGTTAAATAAAAAACTATTTTTATGCATAATCTACCTTTATATTTAATTTACCAATGTCTTGCTGCTGACCTTTGATGATGAAAATTACTAGATTTTTTGTTTTTATTGGTAAAACTTTTTTCTCCCTTATCCTATTCTACCATTATCCAGAGCTGCGTCCTCTACTGTTCATGAGGGAATCTGCATTTTTACCTCAGCCTGGGGCTTATTATTTCAATTTTGGTATGAAGAGGTCTTTACCGTTGCACAAAAATATAACTTTTTTGTTAAAAACAAAAACAAGCCCAGCCCAGGTGAGAAAAAGTAACGCAAAAGTAAAGTAACGCATTACTTTTCTTAAAAAGTAACTAAGTAACTCAATTAGTTACTTTTTAAGGGAGTAACGCAATATTGTAATGCATTACTTTTCAAAGTAACTTTCCCCAACACTGGTCATGATTGTGATTTATGACATCATTACTGCTTTATTTATTCAGAAAAAGAAGTAACATCTATTTATTTGTGTATTCTACTTTTCATTTTATTACTATAACCAGTGTTGGGGGTAACGCATTACAAGTAACTTGAGTTACGTAATAATATTACTTTTTCAAGTAACTAGTAAAGTAACGCATTACTTTTCAAATTTACAACAAAATATCTGAGTTACTTTTTCAAAAAAGTAACGCAAGTTACTTTTTCACATTTATTTGACTGACAGCTCTCCTGTCCCCATGTTGGGAAAAATAAGTGGAAAGGCGTTGTGTGTAAACATGAGGGTTATTGTAGTTCTAGACTAAATGTGAGCATTTACTCATCTCACTTGCACAATAAAGATTCTGTACTCCTCAAAATGAATAAAATCAGTCAAATGCAAAATCAGAATACTCAAACCTCAAATATATAAATGTTAAATAAAACAAATATTTTTATGCATTTAATCTACCTTTATTGACCAATGTCGTGCTGCTGACCTTTGATGATTCAGTTAAGCCATGAGCAAAAATTACTAGATTTTTTGTTTTTATTGGTAAAACGTTTTTCTCCTGCGTCCTATTCTTCCATTATCCAGAATGGCAGCACATTTTTACCTCAGCCTGAGGCCTATTATTTCAATTTTGGTATGAAGAGGTCTTTACATTTGCACAAAAAAGGACTTTTTTTGCTATTAAAAAACAAAACTAAAAAAGCAAGCCCAGCCCAGGTGAGAAAAAGTAACGCAAAAGTAACGTAACGCATTACTTTTCTTAAAAAGTAACTAAGTAACTCAATTAGTTACTTTTTAAGGGAGTAACGCAATATTGTAATGCATTACTTTTCAAAGTAACTTTCCCCAACACTGACTATAACAACAACACCCCAATAAATATACATGACATTCTAGTGGGCGGGCACTAGGACCTGGAGGAGCTTTTGTTTTGGGCTAGTTTTGTTGTGAAAACCTGGCAATCCTGCGTTGATTCACAAATTCAAGGCAGCATTTAAAAACTGTCCATATAAATCACCGTCCATGCAATGTTGCTTGTTTTCACTTCAAGAATGACCACACGGCTGACATGATCATATCGCTATAGCAGTCCTTGCACACGTGAGTTATTGCAGGCTCATATCAACACGTTATCATATCGACAAGGCATATTGGCATAATTTTTTCATATCTGCCGATTTTTACACTTTAAGCGTTTATCGGCCGATTCCAATGTCGTGCCGATAATATTGTGCATCCCTAATTATGCATTTAAAACTTATGATGGGCAAACGGATCTTTATAGAAGTCCACGTTGTTGTTGCAGATGAAATATAATATCAAGTTAAATGTTGATTATTAGTCACTCAAACAGCTTTATCTCTACTATGCACACCAGCCATGTTTGTAGTTTTTAACACGTTTTACTCGTGTTTGTAGTTCTGAACTGCCCTCCAAAAGGACAATGGGTTGTTGCAACTTCAAAAATCTATTCTCCGTGGACTTTTGGCATACTCTTTTCAACATACTATGCTTTTATATATTTTTTTAATGTTAATTTTAGTGCTGGGGAAAAAATAATCGTGATTAATTGCATCCAAAATAAAAGTTTGTGTTTACATAAAATACCTTTAGCATGACAAAACAATGATAGCAGCAATAAAATGGATGATTAACAGTGATATAACCAGTTCTTAAACCACCAAAGAGAAGGAAATATTGCAATGGTTTATTGAAGAATGGTCTGGTTTGTTGAGTCACGATTTGAGTCACATGAGGTAGAGTTGACAGTAGTGGGAAGGCATGGCAGTGTTTTGGAGCTGCTCTTTGTTATCTGTGTTGGGTGGAGTTGAGGAGGTGCAGTTCTTCGTATCACACTACTTCAGCTGCTCAGTTGTAATCATGGCTTTCAAGACCAAAAGGAGAAGCAAACCTTAAAATAGCTACCAGTCTGGGTTGTTTTGCTCTTGCTGGGAAAATGTAAAATGTGTTTCGTTTTCATTTTCTACGTGTGTCTGATGACATTCACTGTTAAAGGGATAGTTCACCCAAAAATGAAAATAAGCCCATGATTTACTCAACCTCAAGTCATCCTAGCTGTATATGACATTCTTCTTTCAGACGAAAGAGTTATAAAAAATGAGATTAAATATTGCCGGAGTTATATTAAAAAATGTCCTGGCTCTTCCAAGCTTTATAATGGCAGTGAATGACTGTTTCTGTATTTAAATACATTTAAAACTTTACAAACCTGTAATCTCTAATTTCCGCAAACTGTCATCCGCGCGTTCACGAGAGACTGGCGTTCCAGCGTTTTTTATGATGGATAGATGCACTTTTATGATGGACAGATGCACTGGATAGATGCACTTTTATGATGGAAAGATGCACTTTTATGATGGATAGATGCACTTTTATGATGGACGGACACACTTTTATGATGGATAGATGCACTTTTATGATGGATGGATGCACTTTTATGATGGATGGATGCACTTTTATGATGGATAGATGCACTTTTATGATGGACGGATGCACTTTAATTTTGGACGGACGCACTTTTATGATGGATAGATGCACTTTTATGATGGATGGATGCACTTTTATGATGGATGGATGCACTTTTATGATGGATAAATGCACTTTTATAATGGACAGATGCACTTTTATGATGGACAGATGCACTTTTATGATGGATAGGAGCACTTTTATAATGGACAGATGCACTTTTATGATGGATAGATGCACTTTTATTTTGGACGGACGCACTTTTATGATGGACAGATGCACTTTTATTTTGGACAGATGCACTTTTATGATGGATAGATGCACTTTTATGATGGACGGATGCACTTTAATTTTGGACGGACGCACTTTTATGATGGATAGATGCACTTTTATGATGGATGGATGCACTTTTATGATGGATGGATGCACTTTTATGATGGATAGATGCACTTTTATGATGGACAGATGCACTTTTATGATGGATAGGAGCACTTTTATAATGGACAGATGCACTTTTATGATGGATAGATGCACTTTTATAATGGACAGATGCACTTTTATGATGGATAGATGCACTTTTATTTTGGACGGACGCACTTTTATGATGGACAGATGCACTTTTATGATGGATAGATGCACTTTTATTTTGGACGGACGCACTTTTATGATGGACAGATGCACTTTTATGATGGACAGATGCACTTTTATGATGGACAGATGCACTTTTATGATGGATAGATGCACTTTTATAATGGACAGATGCACTTTTATGATGGACAGATGCACTTTTATAATGGACAGATGCACTTTTATGATGGATAGATGCACTTTTAAGGACTTTAAAACAGAAACAGTCCCTGCCATTATAAAGCTTGGGAGAGCCAGGACATTTATTTAATATATATCTGATTGTATTCTTCTGAAAGAAGAATGTCATGTACACCTAAGATGACTTGACAGAGAGTAAATCATGGGCTAATTTTAATTTTTGGGTGAACTATCCCTTTAATAGAAATTAGATTTTGGGTTGACATGGTTTGCTGAGTTTGCTGGTCTTTTACAATAATGAGACTTTCCATTTAAAATTATGGTGACAATCTTTTATTTTTTTCTTGAGATAAGTTCAGATTCAATGATGAAGTCTTGTGTGCATCACACCACACCAGGACACATCTAACATCTCTACATAGTCCGTTTTTAGAATTGTGTTCCCATTGGCTGTTCAGTTCAAGCTAGGCATGATGCCTGCGTGATGAGCCAGGTTATGCCAGTGAAACTGAAGAGAGGGAGTCTGATGTGAGGGTTTACGTCTGTGTCAGTTGGAAGCTGTCAGAGCTAATGAGAGCCACACTATGACCTGCCACAGCTTTGGAGTGTAGACTCTTCATCAGCCACTTCAAGCAGTGTCTGCAAGGTGACTTCCCAACTTCCACCCACCACATCCAACTGGGCTTCTGGGACGCTGCATTGTCTTCTGAGTCCATTCATATTAGTGGCGTTCCGAGGGGGCGAAATACTCATTAACGTTGCTACCATTAAGACACTTTTTAGGAGTCACTTTCCGTGAAACACTTCACATCTTTAAAGGGGGGGTTAATGCTATTTCATGCATTCTGACTTATTTACACTGTTAAAGAGTTGATTCTCATGATAAACATGGACAACATTTGTAAAAATGAGTTGGATGTATGAGTATTTCTGTGTCAAATACACTCCTTCAGGATTCAAACAAGTTTCGGAAAGTTTTTTTTCCGAGTTTATAACGTCATAAAGTGCTGAATTCCTTGTATGTGCACTTCTCCTGGATGAGCACACACACGCACGCACACACACACACACACCAAGAGCAAGAGCATCATCAATGAGTCAATCGTCAATATTACCGGAGTTATATAAAAAAAAATGTCCTGGCTTTTCCAAGCTTTATAATGGCAGTGAATGACTGTTTCTGTTTTTAAATACATTTAAAACTTTACAAACCTGTAATCTCTAATTTCCGCAAACTGTCATCCGCGCGTTCACGAGAGACTGGCCTTCCAGCGTTTTTAATGATGGATAGATGCACTTTTATGATGGATGGATGCACTTTTATGATGGATAGATGCACTTTTATAATGGATAGATGCACTTTTAGGATGATAGATGCACTTTTATAATGGATAGATGCACTTTTAGGATGGATAGATGCACTTTTATGATGGATAGATGCACTTTTAGGATGGACGGATGCACTTTTATGATGGATAGTGTGTGTGTGTGTGTGTGTGTGTGTGTGAGGGAAAGATCACCTTGTTCAGCTTCCCAAATAACCCAGCGTTAAGGGAACAGTGGATGCAGTTTGTGTTTCCGGAGTTCTGCAAGTGTGTGTGTTTGTTACTGCTCATGAGTGGAAACCGCAGGCGGTGAGTGAAACTGCATCCAGTGTGTGTGTGTGTGTGTGTGTATGCTCGTGACTCTTTAGCTCCTCCCACTGCACGCCTCCACAAGCTCGGCTGAGATATGAAGTAGGGCTGTGCAATATATCGATATTATCGTAATATCGCAAATGTTCATATCGCAAGGGCACGCAATATCTGAATGATTTTAATAGGCTGCTTCAACATTGTGAAAAGTGTAAGTTTTAGGTTGACGCATATATCAGAGAATAGACTGGGCACACAACTGTTACTTATGTAAATTGCTTGACGTTAAAAAGAGTTATTAAACGCAATAACTTGCGAAAAACAACTCCTTGTAGTCTCGTGCTGTCTGACACACACACACACACCCAAACGTGCGCACAAGCCGTTCTTTTTTCCGTGTCTTGTTACACACTCGAACTGTCAAACACACACACAGTTATGTCAAAATGGCTGTCTTGATGAGTATTCATGTGAACACAGTCAGTTATGCTTTAAGTGAAAGATATCAGTTGGGGAAAGAAATAGATTTTACACACTTAAAGCAATATCATATCGCATATCGAATATCGCATTATTTAACAAGGATATCGCATTTTTCTTCAATATCGCACAGTCCTAATATGAAGGATCAACACTACTCTATAGATACTCAAGATTAACATGAGACTGGCAGAAAATATTATTTTGTAATATTTACAAAATATATATATTTTTGTTCTTAATACAATTATGAACATCTAAAAAATTGAATAAAACATAAGAGGGAGACCTCCATATAGGGATTCACAACAACTGAACAGTTTGTCTGACGTGGATCTGCTGAGGCATTGAGCGAGTGGAACCTGTTACTGCCTCTGACTTAAATAGATTGAACAAGGTGATCTTTCCCTCACACCAGAAACACACTTCTTTAGTGACTTTGTTGACGGCTCGTTGATGGACGCACTCTTGCTCTCACTCTGGTTGATGTGTGTGTGTGTGTGTGTGTGTGTGTATCCAGGGGTACGGGAAGATGTTTTAGGTTGGGGGTGCTGTGTTTTTTTGTTTTGGTGTGTTCACCACATTTTTATAAGAAACAATATTGAGTCTATAAAACACGAAAGCACAACCCATATATCGATGAGAACACTCGTTTAAAGAGCATACACACCCGGACATTTGACTGCACATCACATTTTTCACAATGTTGATTCTTCTTGCAATCGTAATGCAATGGACTGTGGCCTACATTAAACCTTTAAATAAAAGGTTTACACTGTCATATACAATAAAAGAGCCTGCACAGCGACAGGAAATAAAAATGAACGCAAAAAACCTGCCTACCTTACCAGAGCATGTGAGCAAAGGGGTAAAATAACCTGCGCTCAAATCCCGCTCCGACATGACATTTCTCTGTACTGTAGCCTACTATACTTGTAGCCATTAAAACACTCATTTAGTTATTATAATGTTATTTTTTTATTTAATTTACGTTGAAATGTGAACAGGACACAATATGTCAGAAGACATAAGTGTCAGAAATTATTTTGAACACTTCATTAAGTTTTGTTTTGTTGAAAGCCTTTCTTTAAAGTGAATTCCGTTTTGTATAAATTGGATCTTCATTTTAATCAATGTTTTATCAACCAAATTGCCCGGATTTAAAGGGATAGTTCACCCAAAAATGAAAATCAGCCCATGATTTACTCACCCTCAAGTCATCCTAGGTGTATATGACATTCTTCTTTCAGACGAATAAAATCGGAGTTATATTACAAAACTCTAGGCTAATCCAAGCATTAGAATTGGATTCATAGTTGCTGTTATTGAAGTCCATAAAAAGTGCATCTGTCCGTCATATAACTGCTCCACGCGGCTCTGGGGTGTTAATAAAGGCCTTCTGAAGCGAATAGATGAGTCTGTGTAAGAAAAATATCCATATTTATAACTTTATCAAGTAAACTTTCGGCCGACCGCCTTCCGTGTTCAATTTATGGAAAAAGTGTTGAAAGTTCCTCTGCCGGTCGAAAGACTAACACGACCAGGTCGGCTCGTCATGACGTCACGAACACATCTTGAGTTTCACTTTCAACATTCAACACTTTTCCACGGAAGACAGTCGGCCGAAAGTTTACTTGATAAAGTTTTAAATATGGATATTTTTCTTACACAAACGCGTCGATTCGCTTCAGAATGCCTTTATTAACACCCCAGAGCCGCGTGGAGCAGTTATATGACAGACAGATGCACTTTTTATGGACTTCAAAAACAGAGCAACTATTACTGCAATTCTAATGCTTGGATTAGCCTGAACTTTTGTAATATAACTCCGATTATATTCGTCTGAAAGAAGAATGTCATACACACCAAGGATGACTTGAGGGTGAGTAAATTATGGGCTAATTTTCATTTTTGGGTGAACTATCCCTTTAATAAATAATAAGCAAATAGCCTATAGCCTAAAAACTAGCTATTTATTTCAGAAATGCCTATATTTTATCCAGCATGTCACAAAGGGCATTCTGGGTGCTGAGCGGAATGAGCTTCAGAAATGAACAGAATCTCCAGAAAGGCGCTCTCGCTCTGGAGGAAATATTATCACTCTTTCTACGCACACACCGCAACGGTCACAATATGACCTCATGTATGTTTTAAAAACATAATTCAACATATAAATAATACTTTTTAATGGGTTACTTAAAGGGTTAGTTCACCCAAAAATGAAAATTCTGTCATTAATTACTTACCCTCATGTCGTTCGACACCCGTAAGACCTCCGTTCATCTTTGGAACAGAAATGAAGATATTTTAGTTGAAATCTGATGGCTCTGAAAGTCCTCCATTGGCTCAATGCACGGTTCACTCTCAAGACCCTTAAAAGGCACTAAAGACGTCGTTACAAAGTCCATCTCACTACAGTGGTTCTAAAATAACTTTATGAAGCGACGAGAATAGTTTTTGTGCGCAAAAAAACCCCTAAATGACTTACATAGTGATGACGATTTCAAAACACGGCATCATGAAGCTTCGAAGCGTTATGAATCAATGAGTCGAATGATGATTCGGATCGCGTGTCAAACCGCCAAACTGCTGAAATTTGGCGATTCAAACTGCTGAATCGACTCACTGATTCATAACGCTTCGAAGCTTCATGAGGCCATGTTTTGAAATCGTTATCACTATGTAAGTCGTTATTTAGGGTTTTTTTGCGCACAAAAACTATTCTCGCTGGTTCATAAAGTTATTGTAGAACCACTGCAGTGAGATGGACTTTGTAACAACGTCTTTAGTGTCTTTTAAGGGTCTTGAGAGTGTAAAGTGCCATTGTGCCAATGGAGGCCTTTCAGAGCCATCAGATTTCAACTAAAATATCTTCATTTGTGTTCTGAAGATGAACGGAGGTCTGACGGGTGTCCAACGACATGAGGGTAAGTAATTAATGACAGAATTTTCATTTTTGGGTGAACTAACCCTTTAAAATGGTTATTACAAATAAATTACTCAATTCTAAAAATGAATAAATGTGAATAAACCAAAATTTGCATTGCATTTTCTGCAGCACCCCAACTTCCTTTGTCTCCTCATCCGGGAGAAGTGCCCATACAAAGAATTACGGCATTTAGGTTTAGGTTTATTTAAGGTTTGACAAGGCAGAGTATTGCAGTACAACACCCTGAAATGTGTCAAACATAACACATACTCAGAAAAAATCATTATATAGCTGGTTTAAAACAAGCTAAAAAGCATAAAATCTAATAATTCTGACGTAATATTATCATTAACTTCTGTGAGGTAATACAACACAAATACACAGGAAAAAAGAAAAGCAGAAATAGACTTCATACAATCAAACACCTAAAAGTTATTTGTAAAGCAGTTTAAGAGCACGTGGGATAAAAGAAAGTTCATGTCTTTTTGTTTTACTCCTGGGCATGACAAAATTCCTGCGCTGCCGCAATAAATAAGTAGGTGTTGTTTTTATAACTTCATAAAGAGCCATACTCTAAAAAAAAAAATGTCAGTCTAGTTTTAATAAATGTAATCTAATATTTTAAACATAATAATATTCTGTTAAAGGTTATATCACACACACACACACACACACACACACACACACACACACACACACACACACAGAAGGATGTTTCAGATGATCTCTCAGGTTGAGTGGCAGCTCCCACGTGTGCATTGGGTTGCAGTGGCAACTTCCGACCACAAGACCGGAGACCTCATTACAGCTCTGTGTCCTTTAGTTCAGCACAACAAATGAATGTTTAATTATTGCTACCAAGTAACATGACAGCGGTGCGGTTGTTTAGGTTTGTTTTTTTTAGTTGGTTTTGTAAGCTGGTGGTAATACGTTTTTCTTTCATCTCCACTTTCTTTCACATCTGTACTTTTTTATTTTTTAGACATCTAGGACATTTTCCGAAACTATGCATGTAGAATAATAATTATTCAATTCAATTCAATTCAAATTTATTTGTATAGCGCTTTTCACAATACACATTGTTTCAAAGCAGCTTTACAGAAAGTGCATTTCATAAATGTACATTGAAAACTGTTAGAAAGAGAATGTCTTTTACTGTAGTGGATAAAGTGACAGGACATCCTTCCAAGCTAAAGTTGTATTGTGAGAGGTTTTGTGGGCAGTTTTTTGGACCAATAAGTAATACCTCCGTTTTATCTGAATTTAATAGCAGATAATTACACGTCATCCAGTATTTAATATCTTCAACACACGCTGTCAGTTTAGATAATTTAGCGTTTTCATCTGGTCGTGATGAAATATATAATTGAGTGTCATCAGCATAACAGAGGAAATTAATTCCATGTTTTCTTATAATATTACCAAGTGGCAGCATATATATTGAGAATAGCAGAGGGCCTAACACGGATCCTTGCGGCACCCCATCTTTGATTTTTCCCCATTTAGACAGACAAAATGGTAGCGGTTTGAGAAGTACGATCTAAACCAGTTTAATGCCTGTCCCTGAACACCAGTGTAATTTTGAAGTCGATCTAAGAGTAGTTTATGATCTATAGTATCAAACGCAGCACTAAGATCGAGTAGAACTAGTATTGAGATACAGCCTTGGTCAGAAGCTAGAAGTAAATAATTTGTGATTTTAACGAGCGCGGTTTCTGTGCTGTGATGCGGCCTGAATCCTGATTGAAATTTTTCATAGATATCATTTTCTTGCAAGAAAGAGCACAATTGAGCGGACACAACTTTTTCTAGTATATTAGACATGAATGGAAGATTTGAAATTGGTCTGTAATTTGCTAGGTTATTATGATCTAATTGTGGCTTCTTAATGAGAGGTCTTATTATGTTGTTGTTGTTGTTAACTCATGCTGCCTGTCCTTTCTGCGACTTGTTTAAAGTGCTTATTGGTTTTCCATATGCAGTCCTCAACTCATTCAGAAAAGAGCACATATTGTGTGGTGCAATAGACAACTCAAAACTGATAAGGGATTCGTTGGTTCAGAGAGTTTGCTTGGCTTATCTCATGTCTTATCTTGCTGCTTTTTGTACATAAAAACATCTTTTTGTGAAGGTTTGAGGTGCTGAGGGATGGAGCACTTGTCTCTTAACCTACTTTAATCCATGCTTTAACCTTTCCGCGTGTGTGTGTGTGTGTGTGTGTGGGGGGGGGGGGCATGTTTTTGTGAAATATCAGGACACAAATGTGCATAAAGACATGGGTATGACATGGGTATTACAAAAAGAGGGTGAAATATGAGGACGTTCCCCATGTCCTCACTTTTCAAAATGCTTATAAATCACACAGAATGAGGTTTTTTTCACAGAAAGTAAACTGCACAGTCTCCTTTAATGGGTAGTTTTAGGGGCTGTGTGTGTGTGTGTGAGTGTTAGTGTGTGAGATTGTGTGTGTGTGTGATGGGCAGGTTTAGGGGCAGGGGCAGTGTAAGGGGATAGAAAATACGGTTTGTACGGTATAAAAACCATTACGCCTATGGAATGTCCTCACATTTCACAAAAACAAACGTGTGTGTGTGCGCGTGCGCATTTGTTATTCGATATAGCTAGCTTGTTGCACATCCCTCCTTGTCTGATGTTCTCATTGACAAATAAACAAAACAACTCAACAGCAGTAATTTTCCACTTAAATATTATTAGTGCAAGTTCACTTGCCATAATAAATATGAGTACAAGTTCACTCGTCAAGGCTGGGGTATTCATTTCAAATAGCTGGTCTGGAGAAGCACTCACTTTAATACAGGATGTGTGATTCCCAGTGTCAAGATGAGTGGATCACAACAACATTAAAGTGATTTAAGAGCCTCCAGTTGGTGCTATTTGAGTCTTGCTGTTACCTTAAACTGACAGACTGTTATGGCGAAGAAGGCCAAGAAACATTAGATTTTTAAATTGTGGATTACTGAACTAATACGCACTAAATACTAGTGCAACATCTGAAATGTCATTCAAGATTTTGAACATGTTTGGGTAACACTTTACTTGAAGGGGTGTGCATAAGACTGACATGACACCTTCATAATCATGACATGACACGTGAATATGAAGGAGTTTGTATGCATGTTTATGACAACTGTCATTAAGTGTAATTCGCTCAATTATGTCATTTTTAATGCAAAGATGACATTATTTGAGATGACAACTTGACATTACCAAGACAACATAACCTGTCATAAATCTTTTTTTCAGTGGTACAAGTTGAATTTGTCATTAAAAAAGTAATTAAGTGTTAATACTCTGTCAAATTATTTTATAACAGCATCGTGGATATTTTTCAGTTCATAATGGATGCTGAAAAAAAACGTTTCAGCATCCCACACATTTATTTTTTCTTGAAATGCTTTTTTACATCATGCATAAGTCTAGCTAAGACACCATCATAATGGTGTACACCTCACCTATCATTCTGAGGTGAGTTTTCACTGTTATAAAATAATTTGACAGAGTATTAACACTTTTTTAGTGACAAATTCAACTTGTACCACTGTAGTTTAGGTCAAGAAAAATATTCATGACACTGTTATAAAATAATTGGACAGAGTATTAACACTTAATTTGGATAATATTTAATATTTGAATACTTAAGTTTGATAATTAATCTGCTGTGTCATGTTTATGACAGGTTATGTTGTCTTGGTAATGTCAAGTTGTCATGACAAAGAGACTGACAGGTTATGATGTATTGGTTTATGTCAAGTTGTCATAACTAAGACATCTCAAATAATGTCATCTTTGCATTAAAAATGACATACTTGATGACAGTTGTCATGAACATGCATAAAACAGAATAATTGTGGGAAGTTCAATCACGCTGCCCGTCGGTAGGCATGATCAATCACTGTCATTTTCTAGTTGTTTGTGCATTCGCAGTACAAGCTTATGTTCTGCACCCATCGGTACTGTAGCTCTTTGTTTTGGTTATTTACTGAAAAAAGTTAATCTTTTCATCCTTGTTTACCATATAAGCATCCGCTGCATCACTTCTTGTAATATCATAATTTCAGACTTTGTAGTCTGACACACTCCAGCCAGCACATGGACACTGTTATTGAAGCTTATCAGCAGTTATGAAATCATTGTTTTAAAGAGAGAACAACACGTTTGAGAGCTAATAGTTGCTTTTTCCCCCCTCTTCCTCCCTCCTTCTCCCTGTCACATGTTCCTTTCACAGCATAGAAAAGTTCCTGGATTAACGCAGAATTAGCACAAAGCAGAGACGCCACCTCAGCCCAACATTGCAAACCGACTGAACTAGCGGAGAGAGGAAGAAGCAGTGTGTAGCAGAAACTGAGACGCATACCCCAGCAGCTCAAGACGAGTCCCAGAGACAGGCCAGGACGGGCATCCTTCTGGAAAGGGGACCCACGCCGATCCGAGCTTCAGAAGCATGGAGGAAAAACAGTTTTCCGGCATATTGGTGAGTCACTCTGACTTGCATTTGGCAAGTTTGGACATTTCCTTCCACTGTTTCTCAGGTTTTCACACGCACATATTTGTCGATTTCATTTTTGTATTCGAATTTCTATTTTATCATTAACATTATTTTCTGTTAGTTAAGCAGGTCAAAGCATTTTAGATCAGGCCTCTTTTTGTGGTTCAATTAACATGTTCCTCTCAAATCATTGAGTTAATCCAAGAGAAATTATTAGAGCTTAAACCTACTTACAGTCTAGAGACTCTCATGAGTTGTATAAAATGCCCTGTCAGCTCATAGATATCTTTAATTTATGATTAGGAGAATAGAAAGGACTACATTTAACAGTTGATGTTGTATAATTCAAGGAGGACTTTCACAATGTTTTGCCATTGAAACCTCACATCTAATGTGTTCTAATGAATTCATTGAAATGAAGACATTTTTCCTAATGATTATGAAAGTCATTTAAAACTGTATATGTCTTCTGAGTGAGGCTGTACTATTGTTTCCAAACCCTGATGGCTTATTTTAACCACACACACATCTGGCAGGTCTTAAAGTGTTTGTGTAGTGAGAAAAAGTGCTTCACATAACGCATAAGTCAGGGATGTATGACGTCTTGTACGTCTTATAAATAGATATAATTGTAAAACTATTTTTTCTTGATTCTGTGAGATGGAATATGTAATGAGAACTTGAATTTCAGTCAAAAACAAATTGATTTAATGATTTTTAATGCGAAAATAGCTATAGTTGCTACTTCTAGTTTTTTTTTTCTTTTTTTTTCTGAATGCTAATTTGTGATATTTTTGTGTGAATGGCTGGACTTTTGGTCAGGATAATGTGTGTCTGCACTGTAACTGTACACAAATAGTCTTTCTCCATTTAAACCAGCCTTCATTTGTAAAAGCTGTGACACCTGAATGCATCAGGACAGCATAAAATGAGAATTATAACTGGTATATTTTCAGATATTTACTGTTTTAGGATTACAATATTCCACAATTGGACAATTTACATCCTCTCAAGAGCATTTCAGGACTGGAGCATGGATGGATATGGAAGTCCATTTGAGGAAAATGTTGTAAATGGGTTGTAAAAGCTAGGAAACTGTTGTAGGGGTCCTAAAGCAAATAAACCTTTGAGGTCATCCCCACCCTTGTCCGCCCCTCGTGTGATTGGTTATGGTGATTGTGTCTCTCTCTGTGTTTTCATATAACTGTATTGTCCTGCACTTGTAGCCTTGTACTGTGCCCTGTACATTTTGTTCATCTAAACAAGTGTGTTTATTTATCTTTGTACATGGGCATCTTACAGATGAAATGCATATTTGTTTATAAAAAAAAAAATCTAAATGCTTTTTGGTGCAATCACAGTCTTAATCTTAATTGTGTTGTATTAAAATTTTGTCTTTCAAGGTTGTTATTTATCAGATGTTTGTAAAAAAGCTAAATTGCTCAGTACAGAGATTGGGTTGGCACTCGAGAAGGGAAGGAAGATTTCGGCACATTTGTTTGCTCATCACTTTAAATGACTTTAACTTTAACACAAATACACAAATAGTTCTGCTTAATGTACAATATCTGACCAAGTCGAAGTCCGTAGTATCTCTTTTGTATACTGTGAAAAGACATGACGCTTGTGCCAGTGCTTTGAGCAGTGTTAATTCCTCTTTGTCTCCGACAGAAGCTGTTCAGCTTTAACAATATCCCGACATGTTAACAATGAGATATCAACAGCAAAAAGCCCATTGTTCCCCTCTGACAGTGACAGTAGCGAATGTAAGAGCTGCGGTAACCCGAAATATAATTAGAGCCGAGTAGAATGACACGAGAGGAATTAATGCGGGAGTTGTGGAGGAGCTGTTGATGGAGCTGCGATGACCCTATGTTGTACTCACTTTTTCTTCTGTCCCGCTGGCAGCTCTCCAACCTTTCCCAAGGGTTGTTAATGTGTGCTGCTGTCTGTGAAGTGGAAATTAAACGCAAACAAATTTTGGATCCCATAGTCCCTCAGGATGCTGGGCTACTGCCGCACGTTTTAACTCTGCTTTCAGGGCTTTCAAACATTTCAGAGCACAGGTCAATTCATTAGCATTAAATGAAATAAACACCAATTTACCAATCATTATAAATCCTCATTCTAGCTGAAATAGAACCTTTACATTTACTTAAAGGCACAATATGTAAGATTTTGGGATTAAAATATCCAAAAACGATTTGATCAGTGTTATATATTTTGTTGACTTGTGTACTTGCATTATCCTAAATGTTTACAAGAATGTTTAAATCCAGAGAAATAAGCCATTTTAACCAGGACACGGACATCATTCCCACGTTACCCTCAATTTCCAGTTTATTTAGTAGAAACCATGGAAATACCAAACATGATTTGTTTTATTAGACAGACGAGCAACTGTTTGGATACATTCATCGACAGAAAGCCATCATTGAATTAAAAAAATCATTGTTATAGCTAAACACATTTAGTCTTATCATTTGTTTACATTTGGTGTTCTTGATTTACCGCGAGTACCATGTTTTACCGCCTAATATGATCTCTCTCACTGCAGTGTGAACAAGTGTCTCATAGTAGCGCCAAGCTAACACAGAGTAGCATTATAACATCACTTTAAAGGAACACGCCACTTTTTTAAAAATAGGCTAATTTTACGTCTCACCTAAAGTTGAACAGTTGAGTTTTACCGTTTTCTAATCCCTTCAGCCGATCTCCAGGTCTGGCGGTAGCACTTTTAGCATAGCTTAGCATAGATCATTGAATCTGATTAGACCGTTAGCATCTCTCTCAAATGACCAAAGACTTTCGATATTTTTCCTATTTAAAACTTGACTCCTCTGTAGTTACATCGTGTACTAAGACTGACGGAAAATGAAAAGCCAGGAACTATACTCTCATTCCTGCGTAATAATCAAGAGCTGTGAGCCGTCCCATGAGTGCAGCAGCGCAATGATATTACACAGCGTCTGGAAATAGTCCCCAGCGCTTTCTGTTTAATGCTGCGTTCACACCGAACGCGAATCGAGCGTCTGGCGCGAGTGATTTCAATGTTAAGTCAATGGAAAGGCACGTTGACGCACGTCTGGAGGTCCTGCGACGCGATTCCGCCTCAATGACGCGAATTGGACACAAATTGAGCGTCTTGCGCGATACGTGGGTTATGCGCGAGTGGTGCTTTTTGTGCATTCCCGCGTTTGAAGCGAATTCGCGTCTGACGCCTGAGTTGAAAAATCTGAACTTTGGCGTCAATCCGCGCCGCATTAACCAATCAGGAGCCTGCTTGCTGCTGTCACGTTGTAAAGTGACGTGATGAAAAACCCTGCATAATTTAAAAATATTTTAGGACTTTTTCAGGTGAGAATAGTTGTTTAAAGCCTTTCCTCGGCCAGTCCTTCTGCCGTCTGCCGCTGGCTCTGATGTCCTGTAGTGGTTAAACATGAGATATAACTCGTCTTGTGTGGATCTAACGGCCGATCTTTGGTGTCATGAATCATCATTTGTTGTCTGCCAAATCGTTTTGACTGAGGGCAAAGAGAAGTTTCATAACCTTATTTTTTAAGGATATTTAAATATACATGCAGTGAAGATAATGTAGGAGTTGCCTGGACGACATTTGTGTGGCTATTAATATTTAATATATTTTTTAATGAAAATGAAAAGAGGCAGAGCGGTGTTTTATGACATATTTCTCCTGGAGCGCCTTGAATGCGCGTCTATTTAGCTTCAAACAGTCAATTTATACACACGTCCAATTCACTGTGGTTCATGTTGGTTATGTTGAAGAAGTTAGCCTATTTTCAGGCGGTGTGTAATATCATTGTGCCGCTGCACTCATGGGACGGCAGCAAAGTTCCTTGATTATAACTTAGTCAAGTCAACTTTATTTATATAGGCCTTTTTACAATGCCGATTGTTTCAAAGCAGCTTCACAGTGTTAAACAGAAAAATAATGCAACAGAATTTGATTCAGCCGGATAGGCGTTCTGGAAAAAACGGTGATGTTATCCAGCTCATTTCAATTATCATGCAGTGACAATGTGGGCAGATCAGTAATTAAGTTGAACATTTATTTGAATATTTAGTTGAAAATTTAGTGAATTTAGTGAACTTATGAATGAGAGTATAGTTCCTAGCCTATCGGCCTACAAAATCACAACTTTTCATTTTCCGTCGGTCTTAGTACACAAAGGAACTACAGAAGAGTCACGTTTTAAATAGGAAAAATATTGAAAGTCTTTGGTCATTTTTGAGCGAGATGCTAACGGTCTAATCAGATTCAATGATCTATGCTAAGCTATGCTAAAAGTGCTGTATGGTAAAACTCAACTGTTCTTTATAAAAACTCAACTTTCTTATATAGTGTTCCTTTAACACACTCAAATCTGTGTAATATGATAAAACAGCGCTGCGATGAAGAAGCGGAAGCGCTCAGAAGCGGCTGAAAAAAGCTCCGCCAAATCCAGGCGTCATCAAGCTACACCTTTGTTTTGAATAAGCGACCTCTAGCGGCGAAAAAGTACATATTTTTACAAAAGTGACTAATTTGAAATGCTTCCACATCATTTCCATTAATGGTTCCAGGAAATGTTTAATGGTTCCACTCACGTGCACCACACAAACAGCGCTCCTCACGTGAAGTGTGTCAGACATAGTTTCAGTAGCGATGTTGCTAAACTTCAAAGCTAACGATGCTTTACTTTTAATGGGCACAAAAAATACATGGCAAGCATGTATATTGGGTGAAATAGTACATTTTTAAATTGATCACGGAACTATTTTATCTGATATTTATGTATATATTATAATAATAATAATAAATATTATATACATAAATACAACTTTAGTCCATGAATAAGTTCCCTGAGCTTGACGTAGGCCTTATCTGTGAAGGATAACCATCTTTGGAATAAAAAACATAGCATGGTAGTGTATAATATCTGCAATATACATTAGGTATAAACATGAAGCCTATGCTATTTCCAGCAATGCATTAGATTTTAGCCAGAACATGGTGGCAGGTTTAAACAACATAATTTAAAGGGATAGTCCACCCCCCCAAAAATGTATTTTGTCAATATTTTCTGCAAACCTGCAGTTTTTTGTCTCTTGTGGAACACAAAAGCAGATATTCTGAATAACGTCATCAGGGATTAAACAACATTGGTGTCCAATATAACTCATGAAAAGATGAAAGTATTGGATAATTTTCATTTTTGGTTGAACAATTCCTTTAACTTCCATTGTATGGACAAAAAAAAGCCCACGGAAGAAACAAATTCACACAGTTTACCGAGTAAAGAATATTTTTTTTCCCTCTTTAACACAACAACGTCTGTTCCAAACTCACTAGACTAAGACTAAATGTCACCGAATTTTCTTTTGTTCATAATCCAGAGTCATTTATAGGAGGTGAGAATCGAGTTCAAGGCCATGCCTAGGTCAGCAGCACTTTCAGACTTATGTAAGGAACATATTGAGCTGTCACTCACTCGCATTAACTACAGCGTACACATCCTTGTAGCTGCGCAACCGAAGTGCCTTCAGGGGCATGGGAACAGATGTGGTTGAGCAAAAGGGAAGTCAAACATGATTTCTGTCTATGTTGGAGCCCCAGACTGTACTGTCTGTGGAGTGTAGCGAGCCCAGAGAGAAGGCATCCACCGTGGAGTACGCACAATTGGAGGACAAGGGCCACCAAATGCCAAACACGTCCACTGCTGCGATTCCTTTAAAAAACACTCCCCTCCGCTAAAAGGGCCCATTGAGCCTCAGCCTTTAGATTTCATTTGAAGTAACCACTCAGGCTGAAAATTTCGTTTTTCTGTGTTTCTTCCTCTCGCCTTTGTATGTGGAGGTACCCCTATTCTACCCAGGCTAAACACAAATACTGACCAGGAAAGAGCCACTTTTTGTCCTCGCTAGCTGAAGTTATGGACTGCAGTTTAGCATTGTGTTCCGCCCACCTGGCTTCCTAAATCTTCTTTTATTAATATTATTTTTAACGGTTGAATCGAAGTCCCCCGAAGCCTTTTCAGCCCATATTTAGGTAATTTGTTGCGCTTGAACCCGACCTGCTCCCCCCATGGCGTTGTGAATGGGAGAAAAAGGCATGGGATGAGGGGGGGTCCGCTGTTCTCAGGGTTTCTCCACAGAAACAGCCCCTTGACCTATTATTTATCATTTTGAAACTGCCCATGTTGAAAGATCACAGCAACACAACCCGTGCTTTTGTGTTGACCAGTTCATGCATTCAATTAAGAGCCAGGAAAACACATTTTCAAACGCAAACCGAAACGTGTTACAGTAGTCCAAGTTCAAAAACGGCGCTCTTTTTAGAGGCCTTGTGTATTTTTTGACCTAGATAGTTATAAATGGTCATATCAGTCTCTTTTTGTGGTGGCAAGCAATGGAAATTACACACAACATCTTCTAACGTGACCCCTGTGTGCGAGTAAACGGTGCCTGGTGTGACCCTGGACACCAAAACCAGTCCTCCTAAGGGTCAATTTCTTGAAATTGAGATTTATACATCATCTGAAAAGTGCTTGCCAATAAATAAGCTTCCCATTGATGAATGGTTTGTTAGGATAGGACAATATTTAGCCGCGATACAACTATTTCAAAGGGTGCAAAAAACTAAATATTGAGGAAAATCTCCTTTAAAGTTGTCCAAATGAAGTCCTTAGTCAAGTCAACTTTATTTATATAGCGCTTTTAACAATGCAGATTGTTTCAAAGCAGCTTTACAGTGTTAAACAGGAAAATAATGCAGCATAATTTTATTCAGCCGTATAGCCATTCTGGAGAAAACGGTGATATCATCAGTTCATTTCAATTATCATACAGTGACAGTGTGGGCTTTAGATCAGTCATTTAGTTTATGTGGTTAATTTAGTTAATAATTAGATTTATTTCGATATTAAGTTGAAAAATTTAGTGAATTTAGAAAAACTTAGCAATGCATATTACTACTAATAATAAATGTTTGATATATTTACAGTAGAAAATTTACAAAATATCTTCATGGAACATGATCTTAATATCCTAATGATTTTTGGCATAAAGGAAAAATGGATCATTTTGACCCATACAATGTATTGTTGGCTATTGCCACAAATATACCCGTGAGACGCACGACTGCTTTTGTGCTCCAGGGTCACAGAAATCCTTACTCAAATGTCAGAGAATCTCATCTGGTGTTTTTATGCTAGTTCCCTTTGTGTGCTGAGAGAAAAGGCATCCACGCCACAGACAAGCTTGTAAACTCTGAATTTGTCAAAACCTAGATGGCAAGCCTTTCCTTGCATTTCCAGCTTATAGAATGAGCTTTTCTACTTCTCTTTTTTTCTCAAACTCAAGCAAAGCTTGATAGCTTGTTGTCACTTTTCTAATTGGCCGATTGTCAGATCCACGTGAGGCGAGACAAAGTCACATGTACCTCAAGTTCATCCTCAGCGATGGTCCCATATGTTTGTCAAAATGTGTATGTTGTGTGCTTTTTCCAGCCTGATTTGTGCCCAAGCCATTCCTCTGAGCCCCATTCTCCCCGGAGGAGGTCTGAGCTACACGCTATTTATAAAGAATTAGCAGCTGGGGCCCTTCCAGCCAAATTATGGTAGGGGGGGATAATCATGGAAGCTTCAGGTTAATCCAAGCGTTGGAAATTGCTCTTCTGTGTCCCGAAAGCCGTTTGGACCAGGTGGACGTCACAAATTCTCTCTTTGCCCTAAACGCACACAAACAGACACTCGCGCGCCAAAGGAACGGGGCAGGAAGTCGTTTTCAGACGAAGGTCCATAAATATGTCTCTGAGTTGCCCCTTCAATGGTCGTGCCAGACTTTTCACTGGCTTTCTTATATAGTGTCTGGTCCAACATAGGCTCAGATTAAGATTCACTGCGTTACTTCCTTTTGTACAAAAAAAGAGGCTGATACCCGTTTTAGCATCATTGTGATCACCATTGAAACGTAATGCATAGTGAGAGCATATTAAGTTGATTTATAATGATAGACATAAATATGAATTCAGTGTGACGCAATGGGAACTGGTGAAGAAAACTCTCATCTTATTATGAATGATTCCTTTATTAGTAGCCAATTCTATTAAACATTTGAATGCTTTAAGAAGACCTGATTTGTGAGGTTTCTCTTTCAAGTGTGTTCATTTTTGGACATAGGTTGAGGCTGTCAGCAGCTTCTCTTTTTGTAAGTTTGTAACTTTTTGGGATGTTTCTCAATTGTTTAACGCCCAAGAAGTCACATTGCATTCATCTGATGTTCCACAGCTACAAAAAAAAGACCTTTTAATGATCCTATACCTTTAAAAAAAAGCATTTTTCCCCCCATAAGTTATGTTAAATTATGACTCCAACCATACCAAATTAAATTGGTAATATATAAAATTGATATTCATAATGCTTGATACTATTATAAAGTAAAATGATGCTATTTATGTCCTAACATTGCTTGTCAAGCTTAGTTCTCCATTTTTGTTTTTAATCTATCATTGTATTTATTCCAAGTGTTTAGCAAGACCGTTGCTAAAGACCATTACCAACACAAAGTTGTGTAAGTGATCATGTATTTGGGCCCCTTATTTTTCTGTGTATATTCGCTCAAAAATGAATGTTCTGTCATCGTTTTCTCTCCAAACCTGCATGACTTTCTTCTGCAAAACACAAAAGAAGATATTTTTTTTCAAAATAAGATATCAATGACCACCAATATAGTACAGTTTGGGAATGACATGAGTGAACTATCCCCTAAGTCTCTCCAAAACCTGAATAAGATTGTGGAAATGTCTCAAATATTATGTTTCATATTTTAGATATTAACAATACTTACAGTAAGGTCTCATTTGTTAACATTAGTTAATATATTAACTAACTAACATGAGCTAACAATGAGCAGTACATTTGTTACAGTACTTAAGCTTTGTTAATCAGGGCTCCAACAAAAAAATCAATTAATGAGGCATTGTCTCCTATAGGGGAAAAAAATAGGAGCCAAAGTATAAGGATTGTGTGAGCGCATATATTTAGCCCCTTTCTACAGTTATTTTCCTAGATGACTAACTAGTTTATGAGCATTGAATGTCTTTTCTGAGGTAAATTTGACATGATTGTTCTTAAGCTTAAGCGATCTGTCAGGCCACATTTAAAGAACGCAAAAGGACGTTTATTGCTTATATTTCCTGATAAAATCGACTATATTAAAGCTGAACGTTTTTGAAAATGGTTAAAAATTAACAAACACATTGAGGGCCCTATCTTGCACCCAGCGCAATTGACTTTGTACACCGACGCATGTGTCATTCCTATTTTGCACCCGCGCAAAGCGGGCTTTTCCCTCCACAGAAGCTCGTCGCTAAACTAGTGAATGAACTTGCGCTACCTGGGCGGTTCAGCGCAAAAAAGGAGGCGTGTTCCGGCGCAAACAATCCCTGGTGCTATTTTGCTGTTCCATTAAACAATTGCGCCACTGACCAGAAAAAACCTAGTCTAAAGTCAGTGGCGCGTTGCGCGTTGTTCATTATGCTATTTTAAGGGCGCATGCTTGACCATAATGTATAGCGTGCACAACGCGCATACACTTTGCTCATGTAATCTACACAGATGCAACAGTTATTTTTGCAAATCATAAATTGTTACACTAAAAAATATTAACACATGAGATGACGGAAATCATTGTGGTGTGCCACGAAGATGTGAAAAAATAGGCATAAATCTAGCTTACAAATTATTCAGGCTAATTGTAGTCTAATAATTAAGGAGACCTGTTTGCCCAATAGTGGCAACTTCTGGCAAGACATATATGTATATAAGGACATCTAACAAATTGGTTTGTCCGTCAAGAACCAGGAAAAAAAATTGGTGAGGGTGGACGCAGCGATGTCCTCTGCTGGCGTCAGGTCCTGAGAGGCAGATCCACCTCCCGTTACACGGCGTGCCCGATTGATGCTGGCAAGCTTGGACTTTCCCCGTCTTCTGATGTCATTGTAGCGCTTGCGGCACTGGTGCGACGTCCTGGGGATGCCAGCTGATGAAACAATTGTGGCTATTTCCTCCCACGTCTGTTTAACCGACGCTATTTTGGGTGGGTTTCTCCCATCCCCATACAACACAACTTCTCTGTCTTTCACTGCTCTTACAAGAACATCAGTCTCCTCGGCTGTGAACCGCTCCTGGCGTGCGCCTGGTAAATACGCCATAATAATAGCAATCCATAATGGAACTTGCGCACCTGCTTTTAAAGGGAATGTTGGATGACGCTCTGATTGGTTTATTCACGTTACGCCCAAACCACACCTATGAATAATGAAGCTACTTCAGACCAACCCATTTTAGATTTGCGCCGGGCGCAAGAGCCATTTATCCCGCCGGGAAAATAGCAACAGCGCCGAGACCCGCCCACAAAGTTACTTGCGCTTCGCGCTTTGACACTTGCGTTTCAGATCGTTAAAATAGGGCCCTGAAAGTGACATATGGCTGCACTACAAATAATGTGAAGTTCAGGCAGTAACAAAAAACAGCAAAGATTAAAAGATACTGAGAATAACAATCCATATACGTATCCGTATAATTAAAAACGATAATTGTTAACCATTAGTTTGTGTCCACACAGCTGATATGTTTATTTGTGTGCACGAAATACTGCCTTTCGGCACTTGGATGTTCATTCAATGACACTTCTCCGTCGTTTTCTATGTTTCTCTCATGCTGGCACCAGTGTTGTTGTAAGAGCTGATGGCTTTGGAAAAGCCTGATTATTTTCGTTTTGACACGTGTTTCTGAAACGAAAAGTTGATCCTCGCTGTCTCCGTTCGTACGGTCTACGATTCGTATTTTGAGTTTTTTCCAGAGGTGGACAGTAACTAAGTAAATTTACTTGAGTACTGTACTTAAGTACACTTTTTGAGTATCTGTACTTTCCTTGAGTATCATTTTTTCTGGAAACTTTTTACTTTTACTTCACTACATTTGAAAGACAAATATCTTACTTTTTTCTCCACTACATTTCTATCTAGGTCCTCAAAGTCGAAAGTCGTTTATGTAGCAGCTTTGAAAGTCAGTGGATGAATTTTTTTCTTGTTTAAAAGTTTGTTTTTTTCAGACTATCAGTAATCACTCTTGTAGGGTCATGTGAAGTTTCCCAACATTGAATACTGACCAGTTTATAGCAAAATGAAAGAAGTTGGTTCCTCGGCACAGTGTGTGCACCCATGGCCATATTTAAAAAAAAAAAAAAAAAAATGTTTCAGTTTTATGAAAATATTAAAGATTAGTTTAGTTGGCACACACTTGATGCATGTCTCATAAAATGTTCAAAAATGTAAATGTCTGGGAGAAAGAGAAGAGTAAACAGTTGGGAGAACATCGGATGTGTATCAGTGAATTGGATCCGTGCATTCAGCCTTAAAGTGACAGCAGCTTTGTGAAGAGCTTTAACTTTTAACTTTTTAAGTATTTAAATGAGTTTAAGGTAGTCGTATGCTAGCATGTCGGATGGAGCATCACTGGCTGGCTTAAACCACCATGATGGCATAATGTGCATTTATACAACAATAATAAAATAATGCATCGACATAAAAAAAAGGAAATGTACTTTTGATACTTAAGTACTTTTAAAAACAAAATTCTTGTGTACTTTTACTAAAGTAAAAATCTGTTTTTCGAACTTTCACTTGTAACGGAGTAATATTTGACCAGTAGTACTTTTACTTTTACTCAAGTAATCGAGTTGTGTACTTTGTCCACCTCTGGTTTTTTCCCATTGCAACTTTGCTGCATTGTCTCATTTTATTACATCAACACAACAAAAGATGTGATGGGCTACTCCTTACAGAACATGCAGTTAAAAAGGCATGCATTTTTTAATCGGAACATGTACATTTATATGGTCACCAGTGGCGATCTCAGCAAAAATATCACTCGCAAATTAATATTTTTGGTGGTAAATGCGACCGTGTTAGTCGCAGTCTGGAGCCCTGTTAATGTTAGTAAATCAAAGTTGTTCATTGTTAGTTCATGTGCATTAACTAATGTTAACAAACACATTTTAATAATGTATTAGTAAATGTTGAAACTGACCTTAACGGAGAATAATAAATGCTGTTGTTCATGTCACTAATGTAGTGAACTATTGTAAAGTGTGTTATGTCAACCCTTCAGTCTTTCAGCCTGTGTGCTGTCATGTGCAGGGGGTAAAAATCATGCGAGTTGATTGTCTAAAACCGTGGTCCTCTGTTTTGTGTGTGTGTTTGCTTAGGGTTGTTTTTGTGTGTTGGACATACCACTCTAGATTGTAAATGGGGCAAAAGAGAGCTCCGGAAGGAGACGGCTCATCAAAGCCTGCACTAAGTTTGAAAAAGTGACGTTTTTAGTCAGCAGTAGTATTTTAGCCCTCACTGAGGCCCTCTTGTTCAGCTTGTCAATAGAGCGAACGTGCCCTGAATGGGAAACACCTGCTTAAGGGCTCTTGCTGGAAACCACACTTACTGAAACTCCCTGGTGAATCTGGAAACCTCTTGTGTTATTTTCCTGTTTTTAGGTTACACTGTAGAGGCTTCTGAATTAACCCTTGTTGTGAGGTCCAAATGACCCGTGAGTCTCTAAATTAAACTCACCTTTTCGTCCATTTTGTGCAAGAATGTCTTGGTCACTCTTTTCCATAAAGTGAAAGTGAATTATAATAACTGTTTTTTTGTTAAATATGGCTATTAGGGATGCTCCGATCATGAGTTTTGCTACCGATAGGACTGTCGTGATGATAACCACAATATTGTAATACTGTGATGCTGACAAGCCAACCGCAATATTGATTTATATTTTTCATAAGGCTACGTTCTTGTTTTTACACTTAATTCATGTGTATTGAATGTTAAATAAGTTAAGAGACTGATACTGGTGAAATATCAGCAGTCTTAGAAAGCCTCAGAACTAATTGTTATACAAACAATAGCCCAACACGCTTTATTGTCAGGTTTCCTGTTATCTGGACCCTTACTTTGACATTGTTCTGTTTCCTTTAGTTCCTGTTTCTCAGCTCTGTTTCAGTTACATTGGTCACTGAATATGTCCTTGTTTGTATCTGTAGTTATTTATTAGTTTCACATTTGTCTACTTTCTTTTGTTCTACCCCTGTTTTTATAGCCCTGTGTTTCAGTTGTTCTTGGTCAGTTCTTGTTATGCATTGTGGTTTGCGTTATTCTCCTCCGTGTTCATTTAAAGTGTTTGGATTTAGGGCTGCACGATATATCATTTTAGCATCGATATCGCGAATGTCGTTGTAATTCGCTTCAACCTTTCCGAAATTTATGAAAGATTATCTTATGGAAGATTCAAGTGGTGTGAGTGTGTGTGTGTGTGTGTGAGGAATTGGAAGCCATCAGAATACGGATATTTCTACATGCAGCGTCATCGCGCATCTGCGGTTAAAAACTAAGCTCAGAATCGATCCAGAATTCTCCCACCCCTATTGTATAGTATGACAAACAAAATATTAGAAAGATTAAACAAATTGTTCTGTTGCATAGCGTGCCAAGTTGATCCTTCCTCAGAGCTGCTTTACTCTCGCGTGTCACGTGACCAGAGTGTAATCGCAGCCTTTTGCGACCAGTTTTATCATATCGCGATATTATCGCAAATGCGATTAATCGTTCAGCCCTACTGGAAGTCCTATAGCTTTACCAAAGCAGAATGTCATGTCACTCCCTAAAGATTTTCTCAAAATCTACACATTATGTTGGTTGTGTGTGTGTGTGTGTGTGTGTGGGCTCTTAGTAAATCGAGATAATGTTTCGCGAAGGCAAAAGCGCGCCAGTGGGGACTTTTTACGTTTTTATGTCAGTAAATAGTGATCGGTTCATGAGATCAGCCAAATTTAGTGACTACTGATTGAGTGAATATGATTGTTATTGTTGAGCATCTGTCCATCATCGTATAAAGCCCATCCTGATGATTTGATTGGTCCGAACCGCTCTGGTTTGAGCATAGTTGCTCCACAACAGATCAAGTCCAGACCGAACTTCCCAACCTCAAATGTTGTGGGTGGGGCTAAGTTCGGCTGGCATCCAGGCTAACCTTGACCTGGAATGCAGTACGTACACAATTGAGACCATCTTAGTTGAGCTTTTTGTTATTTTAGACTTTGAAACTTTCACTTTCATTATATGAAAAAGGAAAGGATTACCCATTAATTTTCCTATATTAGAATGTCTATATCTTTAGTACTGTAGTGCCAGAACACACAAAGCTGCAAAGTGTGCTATGCTGGTAGCCTAATGATTAAGAAGTGCGTTTGCTGACTCACAGATTGCAAGTTCTAAGTAAAGGTCCTAAGTAGAGGTGACCCAGTAATTGCATTCACTAAGCTCAAAATCCTGCTATTTCTTCATTGTGCACTTAACCCCTTAAAGTTCCAGAAGGATTATTATAGTTACTGTAAATAGTTTTGAATTTAATGCATGCACAAAATGTCATGTAGTTTATTTTAATGGTAAAATGTTATAAATAAAAGTAATGATGTTAAATTAAAGGTCCCACTTTATATTAGGTGGCCTTAACTACTATGAACTAAGTGTTCATATTGTATTGCTAAACACTTTTGCTGATATTAAGGTGGGATACGGGTAAAGTTAGGGACCGGTGTGGTGGTGTGGGTAAGTTTAAGGGTAAAGTTAGGGACAGGTGTGATGGTGTGGGTAAGTTTAAGGGTAAAGTTAGGGACAGGTGTGGTGGTTTGGGTAAGTTTAAGGGTAAAGTTAGGGACAGGTGTGGTGGTGTGGGTAAGTTTAAGGGTAAAGTTAGGGACAGGTGTGGTGGTGTGGGTAAGTTTAAGGGTAAAGTTAGGGACAGGTGTGGTGGTGTGGGTAAGTTTAAGGGTAAAGTTAGGGACAGGTGTGGTGGTTTGGGTAAGTTTAAGGGTAAAGTTAGGGACAGGTGTGGTGGTTTGGGTAAGTTTAAGGGTAAAGTTAGGGACAGGTGTGGTGGTGTGGGTAAGTTTAAGGGTAAAGTTAGGGACAGGTGTGGTGGTGTGGGTAAGTTTAAGGGTGGGGTTAGGGACAGGTGTGGTGGTGTGGGTAAGTTTAAGGGTAAAGTTAGGGACAGGTGTGATGGTGTGGGTAAGTTTAAGGGTAAAGTTAGGGACAGGTGTGGTGGTGTGGGTAAGTTTAAGGGTAAAGTTAGGGACAGGTGTGAGGGTGTGGGTAAGTTTAAGGATAAAGTTAGGGACAGGTGTGGTGGTTTGGGTAAGTTTAAGGGTAAAGTTAGGGACAGGTGTGGTGGTGTGGGTAAGTTTAAGGATAAAGTTAGGGACAGGTGTGGTGGTGTGGGTAAGTTTAAGGGTAAAGTTAGGGACAGGTGTGATGGTGTGGGTAAGTTTAAGGGTAAAGTTAGGGACAGGTGTGGTGGTGTGGGTAAGTTTAAGGGTAAAGTTAGGGACAGGTGTGGTGGTTTGGGTAAATTTAAGGGTAGAGTTATGGACAGGTGTGGTGGTGTGGGTAAGTTTAAGGATAAAGTTAGGGACAGGTGTGGTGGTTTGGGTAAGTTTAAGGGTAAAGTTAGGGACAGGTGTGGTGGTGTGGGTCAGTTTAAGGGTAAGGTTAGGGACAGGTGTGGTGGTGTGGGTAAGTTTAAGGGTAAAGTTAGGGACAGGTGTGGTGGTTTGGGTAAGTTTAAGGGTAAAGTTAGGGACAGGTGTGGTGGTTTGGGTAAGTTTAAGGGTAAAGTTAGGGACATGTGTGGTGGTGTGGGTAAGTTTAAGGGTAGGGTTAGGGACAGGTGTGGTGGTTTGGGTAAATTTAAGGGTAGAGTTATGGACAGGTGTGGTGGTGTGGGTAAGTTTAAGGATAAAGTTAGGGACAGGTGTGGTGGTTTGGGTAAGTTTAAGGGTAAAGTTAGGGACAGGTGTGGTGGTGTGGGTCAGTTTAAGGGTAAGGTTAGGGACAGGTGTGGTGGTGTGGGTCAGTTTAAGGGTAGAGTTAGGGACAGGTGTGGTGGTGTGGGTAAGTTTAAGGGTAAAGTTAGGGACAGGTGTGGTGGTTTGGGTAAGTTTAAGGGTAAAGTTAGGAACAGGTGTGGTGGTGTGGGTAAGTTTAAGGGTAAAGTTAGGAACAGGTGTGGTGGTGTGGGTAAGTTTAAGGGTAAAGTTAGGGACAGGTGTGGTGGTTTGGGTAAGTTTAAGGGTAAAGTTAGGGACAGGTGTGGTGGTGTGGGTAAGTTTAAGGTAAAGTTAAGGACAGGTGTGGTGGTGTGGGTAAGTTTAAGGTAAAGTTAAGGACAGGTGTGGTGGTGTGGGTAAGTTTAAGGTAAAGTTAAGGACAGGTGTGGTGGGATGGGTAAGTTTAAGGGTAAAGTTAGGGACAGGTGTGGTGGTTTGGGTAAGTTTAAGGGTAAAGTTAGGGACAGGTGTGGTGGTTTGGGTAAGTTTAAGGGTAAAGTTAGGGACGTGTGGTGGTGTGGGTAAGTTTAAGGGTAAAGTTAGGGACAGGTGTGATGGTGTGGGTAAGTTTAAGGGTAAAGTTAGGGACAGGTGTGAGGGTGTGGGTAAGTTTAAGGGTAAAGTTAGGGACAGGTGTGGTGGTGTGGGTAAGTTTAAGGGTAAAGTTAGGGACAGGTGTGGTGGTGTGGGTAAGTTTAAGGGTAAAGTTAGGGACAGGTGTGATGGTGTGGGTAAGTTTAAGGGTAAAGTTAGGGACAGGTGTGGTGGTGTGGGTAAGTTTAAGGGTAAAGTTAGGGACGTGTGGTGGTGTGGGTAAGTTTAAGGGTAAAGTTAGGGACAGGTGTGGTGGTGTGGGTAAGTTTAAGGGTAAAGTTAGGGACAGGTGTGATGGTGTGGGTAAGTTTAAGGGTAAAGTTAGGGACAGGTGTGAGGGTGTGGGTAAGTTTAAGGGTAAAGTTAGGGACAGGTGTGGTGGTGTGGGTAAGTTTAAGGGTAAAGTTAGGGACGTGTGGTGGTGTGGGTAAGTTTAAGGGTAAAGTTAGGGTCAGGTGTGATGGTGTGGGTTAGTTTAAGGGTAAAGTTAGGGACAGGTGTGAGGGTGTGGGTAAGTTTAAGGGTAAAGTTAGGGACAGGTGTGGTGGTGTGGGTAAGTTTAAGGGTAAAGTTAGGGACAGGTGTGGTGGTGTGGGTAATGTAATTACATGCAAGTAATTTTTAAAATGTAAAAACTTCTATGTACACAATAAGTGCATTGTATCAAATGATTAATTTAAATGTTAGTACATAGGTCACCTAATATAAAGAGGGTCCAAATTAAATATTTATAAAAAAAAAAGTCTTACTACATATATATAATATGTGTGTGTATGTATATAAGTGTGTGTTTATTTATAAATGTATGCTTCATTTTCACCTAGGAGATATTTTCACCTATTTATATTTAGCCAACTTCTAGGAACAATTTTATCATCTAAGTATATAGCTTAGAAACACACAAACACAAATTTTGGCCCAAAAAAAAAGACTTGAAGAGAAAAAATGGTTATGATTTAGTTTGTTTCTATTATGAAATTCCTTAATGAGCGCCAAGTGTCTAATTAGGAGATCTTATTCCCCCACTCCCAAGTGTGCACACTTGTTTAGGATCCGTCTAATGAGTTTTGTTTCGATGTGTTTATTTCATTTCAATCACAGCCCTTCTCTTGTTCTCATCACTCGCTATTATGCTATTGATATGGGGCAGCGCAAATAGCGGAGTGTACATATCCTCATTAGAAGCGAGTGTTTTTGTGATGGGAGGCGAGGCTCCGTGCTGCTGCTTGACTAATAGGGGTTGGCTGGGGCCCCTGAGGAGTCTCTAATGACCGCCTGTGTCAGATTCCCTTACAGCCGGGCTCGTGGCACAGACACAAGGAGCTGCCCGGAGCTATGTGCGTGTATACGTGTGTGTTTGTGTGAAAGGGTAGGTGTCACAAATACATAAAGTCTCAGCCAGCTGCTTGTTTTTGCTAAAAATTAATTGAGAGGGCACTCTCAAATTAGCTGTTGATTTCTGAAATGGGCTACTGTGATTTGACTTCAGATCATTTTTATAGATGTGTTTATGAAACCAGATTTGTATAGAGAAATAATAATGGACAGTAGGTTTGTGAGACAGATTTGAACCTCACAAGACCATCCTCACCCTGAAGCATGTGTGCTAACTGCTAGGTCATGGCTCTGGTGTTTTTGCAGTATAATTATGTTGCGTAAGAACTTTGTCTAGTTAAGTGTAAAGATATGCTCATCTCTTTGTGATGCTATCTGTGCCCAAAGGGTCAAACAGCCTGAGCAGATGTAGTTTAAGCTCAGCTGGATGAGCATTATCAATAACTCATAGGCATAATGAACTCAGGATTTTGGGATTTATTCTCACATACTTTTAGGATTGTGTATGGAAACATGTGTTTCATGTGTTTTTTTTATTATATCTATTATTTGGGCATATTTTTGGGGAGAATGTTAGAAAAATTGGTAACAATAAGGTTCATTAGTTAACATTAGTTAACTACATTAGTTAACATGAACTAATAATGAACTGCACTTATAAAGCATTTATTTATCTTTGTTAATGTTAATTTCGACATTTACTAATGCATTATTAAAATCTTGCTAACATTAGTTAATGCACCGTGAACAAACCATGAACAGCGGGATTTTTATTAACTAACGTTAACAAAGATGAACTAATGCTGAACAAAGGTGTTGTTCATTGTTAGTTTGTTTTAACTAATGCATTAACTAGTGTTAACTAATACAACCTTATTGTAAAGTGTTACCGAAAAATTCTGCTTGATTATTATGCCACAACAAAATTATGAGTGCCATTTACAATCGGTGTTGGGTGTAACTAGTTACTAAATAGTTAGTTAATGTAATTTAATTACTTTTCCCATGAAAAAGTAAGGGATTACTCTTATTTTTTTCTGTAATGTAATTACAGTTACTTCTAATGTAGTTGAACTATAGACTGTAGAACAATTATATATAATACAAAAAATGGAATTAACATCAAAATTTAAAGTCTAACATTAAAATGAATGTTTTTATGTAGCCTTCTCACAGTCTTTGGTCCGTTAATAAGAATAATGTATGTAGTTTTATATTATTTATTTGAATGAATTAAAAGAGCCGTTTCATGTCTATCTTTGAATCACTAGTCGAGGTTGATATAGGATTTAGAAAGCAACAAGTAACTAAATGCTTTTTGGACAGAGTAATTTGTAATTAGTAACTAATAATTCATAACTTTTTTTAGAGTAACTTACCCAACACTGTTTATAATTAAATAACAAAATATCAAATCAAGTGGCATTTATTTTATTTTATTTTATTTATTTTTAGTTAATGTAATTTAATTACTTTCCCCTTGAAAAAGTAAGGGATTACTCTTATTTTTTTCTGCAATTTAATTACAGTTACTTCTGATGTAATTGAACTAAATACTGTTTATAGACTGTAGAACAATCATAAATAATATTATACAAGAAAGTCTAACATTAAAATACATGTTTTTATGTAGCCATCTCACATTTGTACAACTTTGGTCAGTTAATAAGAATAATGAATGTAGTTTTATATTAATATTATTTATTGTTTTAATTTAATGAATTAAGAGAGCTGTTTCATGTCTATCTTTGAATCACTAGTCGAGGTTGATATAGGATTTAGAAAGTAACAAGTAATTGAATACTTTTTGGACAGAGTAATTTGTAATTGGTAGATGTAATTAGTAACTAGTAATTCATAACTTTTTTTAGAGTAACTTATCCAACACTGTTTACAATTATATAACGAAATGTCAAACCAAGTGGCATTTATTTTAAATAAAGACTGCACAAACATACTTTTCAAACAAAATAAGTTAGATTTTTAGTTATGAAATAAGACATACAATTTGAAATACAGTAAAATATATCGTTTCTTTGCTTGAGGAGAACTGATTTCATTCTTCCACAAAAAATCCCCTTGCTTAAAGTCATTAAACAGTAAAAGCTCTAGCAGAATTTGTTTCCACATGCCGCTTGGTTTGATAATTTGTTTCAGACATTTTAATTGTGACTGAGGTGTCCAACTATTATTTCATGCTACTGTATGTTTGTCCCCAGTTAATTGGGGCTATATTTAAAATGAAAGCTATACCTTGATAGCTAGACTATGGGCTGCATGCATGGGAAAATGAACAGATTTAAATCATTAGTGTATGCGGTTATCATGTGTGGTAGAGATGTCCGTGCCGTCCTCTTGATGTCTGCTCATCGACTGCATTATACACCTCGTTCAAATGCTCATTAGGCAAAACGCCAGAAGTCTGTCAACTTTTAACACCAATAACAGGATGCTCAGTCGGGTCCATCGCCAAGAGCTGCCACTGAGAGCTTTCTTTTGTCTGTGCTAGGACAGTTTTTTTTTCCTGTGCGAATTGTAATGCAGCTTTTCACAGTCTGCCACGTAACGTCCTCTATAGATTTTTGCCCGTTTATTGCTGAGAAAATCTTGTAACCTGCAGAGAGCGGATGAATTGCAAGGCCGTGGCCTGACCGACTGACAAACGGAGGGGTATATCCCTCCTCTGGCCTCTTGCAGGACCTTACAGGAGAATTGGCAATGTCAAGGGATGAGGATTTGAGAGTCAAGTGTCGCTGAATGGGAGCGTTGGTGGTCTGGGTGCAGCTGCCTCGAGAACAAGTGGAAGAAATGCAGAGACAGCGAGAGTAGCGCGCCCCATGGAAGCGGACCTCTCCTTACTTTTGTCTTTCATCGTGCGGGCCGGCCGCTGAAAGGCTTGGCAGGGCCTGTGACTCCAGGCAGCTAAGCTAGCAGCTCCTAGCACTCAGTATGCAGCCAAAGTGCTGGAATGACAACGACTCCATTCATTGTGGAGGTAGAGGCAAAGCTGTGGATCTCCTCTATTTTGTAGAATAGGAGGGATGGGGAGGGGGACGACTTTGCCCAACTCGCAGTACAGCGGACGATGTAAGGATGAGAGAGCGAGAGAGAGAGAAACAGAAAGGGAGGGAGTGAGCGAGAAAGTGGCAGCGGTGGAGGGGGACCTTCCATGCCGAATGATTGAAAGAGGCGGAGAGGAAGCAGAACTCCATCAGATGAAATGAGGTGAAAATAATTCAGGCATTAATCAAGCCTGGCCAAAAGGAGACTGCCCCCCCTTTCTCTCTCTCTCTCTCTCTCTCTCTCTCTCTGCGGAAGCAAACGGAGAGGTGTGAATGAAGAACTCGAGAGTTAAGACGAGAGAACTATCGAATCATCATGTCGGAGTCCAACAGCGGCGCAGCTTGCATTGCTGATCAGGTCAGTTGTCTTCTTGTCTCATATTTTTCTGCTGTTTTGAAACGGGTTTTCGTTTTCTTTAGATCCCCCGAGAGGGAAATTTGAAAATGTTGAGCGAGCACGTTACCCGACGCATCAAAGCGGCAATTGTACGAAGCTGCCCGGACGACGGTGCAGGGTCCTGAAAGAACTGAATTAATCAGGACCAAGCATTGTCTCCGCTGCCTTATTTTTCGGCCATCATTCAGGGGGCCTGTGACGACTCAATAGCCCGCAGACCACGTGAGAAAGGGGCTGCAGCTCTTTAAAAACCACACCACGTGTGGGCCAACTGAAAAGTTTTTATAACAAATTGCAGTGGGAAGTTCTGGCGACGCTGGTGGAAGGGTATGTGATAAAGTTTCCAAGGAAGTGGGCAGGAGAGCAGTGTTTGAGAGACAGAAGGAAGGAGGAAAGTGTCCGGGCTGAAAGGAGGGCTGGCCCATATTTCTCTCTTCCTTCACCTCCTTTTTTTTAGCCACCAAGGCACTTGTCACTTAAACAATCATAGGGGAGATTTATTGGAAATAAAACGTATGGATATCCGATAAGGTACTTTGTGCCTCGGAGATTTGTTGCAGTGCCACTTTTGGTTGCATCCTTACCATTGCGTCCCTTCCGCCGTTCTGTGGGATTGTGTGAATTAGGATAAAGTGACTAAATAAAAACGGATGAGACAAAATCAGGTTACTTTTTAATTAATAGACGTCATTATTTGACAAAATCCATTTATCGTCATCTTGTTTAATCTTGATATGAGTGTTAATTAAAATCGTTTCTATCATATATCTCAAGTTCGTCTCAAATTGCATTGTCATGAAGTTTTTACAAAGTTTTTAGTGAGCAAATTCTCCTTCATTGTTTTAATTAGTACCGAGAAGCATTTATAGTCTGGCCATTTGGACACAATGTCCAATTTTGTCGGTCTTTGACATTGGGGATGAGACCTTTGAAACCTCAGGAGCAATGCTCATCTGACGTTATAACTATGAGCACATAATCATATCACTGCCAATTCATTATTTAACAGCTAGACCTGCCTTATTATAGACAATGCTCATCATTATTCTACATATAGAAGGCTTAAATGAACAGTAGCAACAGCCGGTTTAATTATACATTTTTACGTATCAGACAAAATAGGAAAACAGTCACAGCAGTGTGGTCACTTTTAAGAGGATGATTTTAGTTTTCTTTAAGTCTGTAACGTATCTCACTTGAGCAATGTTTGATTCCCCATGGTATTTGACCCCTGTAAAGACTGCAAAATAGGGTTTGATGAGGTGTACTGATTTATTTAATGATTTCTAGCAGTGCCAGGACCCTGAGAGGCTCCACAGACTCAGGTGTCCAGCTGTAGAGCTCACTGATTTAAAACACACACACACACACAGCGGAGCAGGTGCATCTGCCAGAGCTTCAGCCTCCAGCCTCCAAACCCCTCGTGTGTATTGTGTACTCAGTCATTTGTGCATGCGATGGGGAAACATCATCATTTCCCTGTTTATGCTTGAAAATGTGCATCCTTTGGAAAGTTTGCGTCGGGGCTAATTGTCCATTTCTGATTTGCCTGTTTGCCTGATATTTTTAATTTGCACATTGCACAAAAAAGTATATAATGTACTTTTCAACTTCAAAACTTCAACTGAATCTACATATCCAAAATGATCAAACCTGAAAGCTTTAATTTAACTAGTGTATAGGAGCGTACACATAATTCAGTTTAAGATTAAAGGGATAGTTCACCCAAAAATAAACATTTCCCCATGGTTTACTCGCCCTCAAGTCATCCTAGGTGTCTACTTTCAGACAAATACAATCGGAGTTATATTAAAAAATGTCCTGGCTCTGCCAAGCTTATAATTTGAAGTCCAATAAAGTGCTTCCATCCATTATAAAAGTGCTCCACAAGGCTCCGGGGGTTAATAAAGGCCTTCTGAAGCATAGAAAAATATCCTTATTTAACATGTTATAAAGTAAAACATCAAGCTTCCGTCAGACCACCTTCTGTATTCAGCTTACGAAAAAAGCATAACTGACTGTGCGTTCACATCAGACGTGACTAAATCGCGTTGTTCGCGCGTAGTTGGATGCTTGAACATTTTGAGTTTACTCGCTTCATTCGCGCAACAGGCGCAAATTTGCGTCATAGGAGGGGCTTCTGCCAGCCGGCTCGTCTCGTTACGAAATAGCTGACTTGGATTGTTTTAAAATACAGCGAATAAGCTCACATTTGCCGGCTTTAGCTAGCTTGTAGTATCAATAGGGTGAATTCAGGGGGATTGGGACAGTTTTTCCAAGTCATCTCAATGGCAAAAATTGTCCCAATCAGCCTGAAATCACCCTATGTAGAGCTCAAATTGAGTAAAGACCTCACTCACTTTCTTCCACGCAAGATCCTTTTTATTCCTGTTTCTATAAAGTACCTACAGCTCCGGGTATCCACATATGAATTTGTCCTCATTGTTGTCACTACTAGAGTAAGCTCCTGATTGGTTAACGCGGCACAAATAGCCAGCAAAGTTCCGATTTTTCAACTTGTGCGAATCACGCTTCAAACGCTCAATTCGCGCGAAAAAACTTAATTTGCATTGACTTAACATGTAAATCACTCGCGCGAAACGCTTCATTCGCGTCTGGTGTGAACGCACCATGACGCAATGTAGGATGTAGCGTAAGCGTTTTGAACTGCGAGAGGCTTCCTTACACAATTTTTAAAATGGATTTCTTGTTTCAATTATGTACACCTAAATTTAATGTTTAACAAAAAAGTTTTTTTTCAATCTAATGATAATGACATCATTACTATTTATCTGTCTATGTTTCTATCAGGACCAACTAAAGAGGAATTTCTGCATTACACAAATATAACTGTATTAACAGATTAGTTTTTCACTTTTTTTAAAGTGCCGTTACTGATAGAGGTTCTCTGTAAACAATGCTAAAGCTTGATCACGTCATTGCTGATCATTTTCATTCGCACTATTCCACATTTCTTGGTCCCTCAAAATGTGCAGCATTCTCCAGCTGTGCCGTTTCCTCTGATTAGTGCTATGCTGTAGATTCAGCTCTGTATTGTTTGACAGCTTGGGCTCTATGGAGCTCCTATATTAGCTCTGCTGTAGTATAGTGAATTCTGCTGGATCCTGTAGTATTGTCTAATGCTATCTATTAGAGTAGAGCATGCCTGACTAATAATTGAGATAATATGAGCCAGTAATTTCATTTGAGTAACTTACTGGGTCAAAATGTCTTCACAATGATCTATGATGATCGCCGTTTATAAGGCAAATGCTGTTCGTTTTGATTGCAACACTCGATCATTTATCTTACAGTTAAAGAGATGCTGTGTCTAGTGATTGGGTTCACATGATGTCCCAAAGAGCAACAGATAATGACTCCATAATGCTTGGGGAGAGTGAGTGAGTTTAGCAAAAAATCTCTTTAACAGTGTCATATGCACAGATATGAAGACTTGTGTGAGCATGCACTGTCGATAATGTTACATAATGTCTTTGACTGACTGTAATGTATATCACAATGTCGACTTTTTTGTATTATGCAAACAAAGATTGTGACACTATTTACATGTGACAAATACAAAATGACCTAGGCAAACAAACATAACAGCCAACATTCTGTGTGTGTGTGTGTATCTGGGTGTGGGAGTGAAAGCAAATAAATAAAGTAACATCTAGAAATGTATAAGAGCTATAACAATAGTAAAACAAATAATGACAAAAATAATAATAATAATAATAATAATAAACTAATTTAATCTGGAATGAGGGGGAGGTTAGAGGATGAGGAAGAGGACAAATAATAATAGTAGTAGTAGTAGTAATAATAATAATAATAATAATAATAATATGAAATTATGTTAAAGGATTAGTTCACTTTTAAATAACTTTTGTTGATAATTTACTCACCCCAATGTCACCCCCATGTCATCCATTCTTTTCTGCAGTCAAAAGAAATTAAAATTTTTGATGAAAACAATCCGGGGTTTTTCTCCATATAATGGACTTCAATGGGCTTCAAACGGTTCAAGGTCCAAATGACAGTTTCAGTGCAGCTTCAAAGAGCTTTAAACGATACCAGGCGATGAATAAGGGTCTTATCTAGCGAAAAGATCCGTTTCTGCGAGAAACCAAGCAGTATTTATGCTATTATTTTACCTCTTATCAGACGAACGTGATCATCTCTGAGCTCAGCCATAACTTCCGCTAAGTGAGGTCAAAATGCGAGCATGGTCATAGATGTATACATAGATGCCTCATTAGCGCCAGTCGAATGAGGCATCTACGATCGATATATCTATGACCACGCTCGTATTTTGACCTCACTTAGCAGAAGTTATGGCGGAGCTCAGAGATGACCATGTTCGTCTGGTAAGAGGTAAAATAATAGCATAAATACTGCTCGGTTTCTCGCAGAAACGGATCGTTTTGCTTGAACCTTGAACCGTTTGGAGCCCATTGAAGTCCATTATATGGAGAAAAACCCCGGAATGTTTTCATCAAAAATCTTAATTTCTTTTCGACTGAAGAAAGAAAGACACGGACATCTTGGATGACATGGGGGTGAGTAAATTATCAGCAAAAGTTTATTTAAAAGTGAACTAATCCTTTAAGGCTTCCTCTGATCCCTCCATGGCCACGGCATAAATGAGTGCCCTGCCCATGTCACGCCACAACGGGCCGTCAATGAGAGATGCCGCGGGGCACAGGCCCAAAGTCCAACCCCCATCACCCAGGACACTCCCCACCCCAGGCCGCCACACACATGCCACGCTTACCCTGGTTTAGTTTTTTGTTTTCATTGATAAACACATAATAGATGTGTATGAGTGTCAACTAGTGTCTGATGCATTAAAAAGCGATGTGTATAGTGTAGAACCAGCCCAGTGCAAAGCCCTGGTCACCACACCCTGTGTGTGTGTGTTTTGTCTTTGTGTGTCTCTTAATAGATGTGTATGCATCTCAGCTAATATGTGATGCATTAAAAAAGCGAGGCATGCAATGCTGAACCAGCCAAAGGCGAAATCCAGGGTCAAAAGAGTACGGGAAGGCACAAGCCCAAGCCCCCAGATCCCACACCACAACTAATCCCAACCGGACAGGGGCTGGGATGCCACGGCCAAATGGGGTCCCGAAGCAGGGGAGAATTTATTAAAATTTTTGTATGTATTTAACTAGGTTTAATATTAATCAGTAGGGGTGTAACGGTATACGTATTCGTACCGAACCGTTTCGGTACAGGGCTTTGCTCCTGAGGTTTCAAAGGTCAATTGGACATTGTGTCCAAATGGCCAGATCAAAAAGCACTATAAATGCTTCTCGGTACTAATTAAAACAATGAAAGAGAATTTGCTCACTAAAAACTCTTCACGAATATAACTTCATGACAATGCAATTTGAGACTGAACATTTCCCCAAACTTGAGATATATGATAGAAACGATTTTAATTAACACGTCTGTTCCGAACGGTTTCCGAGTGCAATCTTTAACAGTTCACAGTCGGCTTGTTTTAAGCGCGGAACACACTTCAATCCGAGTTCCCACATAAACATATTAAGTATTCAGTCCATTTTATCACGAAATTCAAATGATAAATGCCGTTTTGACGATCTATGTGGCGTGACTGATCACAGCTCAAGCGGCCGCGATCATCTGTGAAGGCGATCGATCATCTCTTCCTAAAGAATAAACATGAATGAACATCTGAAGGTATGTTGAGGATACATTACAACTTACTGTCACGTATCATATGTGGTGTAATCGCTCAATCAGTGTTTCAACGGCGGAAAGACGTCAATATAACTGCTTTTAAACTAAACAATGTCATGTAACGTTAGCATCACATTTACCTCAGGCAGTCATTCAGTGTCCACAGAATTTTATTCACTAGAAAAATCAACTCTTTCACTAAATAGGCTCTATATTAGCCTATATATTCATTATATTCTACTTAACCTGTTAGGGATGTCTTGATTATTTCATGCATGTCATGAAAATGACAGACACTGTGTATAAATGATTATATTTCAACAACGAATTGGAGAAATGTATAATTAGATTTAGAAGTTAATGCAAAAACTGCCTTATGTGAAATTTATATGTTTGCATACAATGTATTATTTGTGTGTTGATTATTATACCTAAAAATAAATAGCAACTGAACTTAGGCTAATAGTTTGGGCTCTGTTGTTAACCTTTAATATTAATGTGCAAGTAAGGGCTCTCTATATAGTTTACAGCAATATCTTCAATAAACTTTAGTTATAATTTAATTAATTCAAGGACAGACACTTTTTTTCTTCTTCACTAAACCACTGTTTAATAAAAATAAATAAAAAGCCATTTTTGATAGAGGTGTATTGTTGAGGTTGGTTTCAAAGGTCAGCAGATTCATGTCTGTTGGAAAATAATGAGAGATGACCAAATTCCTTGATTTCCAGTTCGTGAGGATAGTTTTCTTGGTGATATTTAGAGCCACTAGGAGTAACTGGCTGTTTGACATCCCAAAAGGACGGATTCAGTGATGTTTGTCACGGAATTTTTTTAATTAGGGTGCAATGCTAAATGGCTTGAACATTGGTGTCTGGGTTATTTTGTGCAATGTGAGCAGATTTCTGAAGGAAATCCAATTTTAAACAATTTTCGTCCAGTTAGGTGAAATCTATGATAATGTACGAGTTGCAGGTTGGCATCTTTTTTTCATATTTTTGCAGATTTATGTCCAGAAAGCGGCATCGGGAGTAATGGATAAGTCTGATTCCCATTTAGCATTTGGTAAGCTTTAATGTATTGTCTGATTTTGATATAATTCTGAATATTTTGGAGAGAGTTATTTCGAGGGGGATATATTTATTAGCTCTGAGATTGAATGGGAAAGGTGTAGGTTAATTGTCTGTCGATTTCTAATTGGATAGATGATTTGATTTGTAAGTATTCCGAAATACATTTACAAACAAGTGGGAAAATGGTGGCAGGTTATTATTATAAAGGATATGTTGAAGTTGTGTGCCCATGTGCGTAAGTTGAGTGGCTGCTTGTTAACTGCAAAATATACCAACTGGGGGTGTATTTAGATGGTGTATAAGCTGTGTTTGTGATTTGATGAAGTTTCCACCTGGCGGTCAGAGCTGCTGCTATTGTTGGCGTTTTAAAACTGGTGTTTTTCGATTGTCCTACTGTAGAAGGGAAAGTCTGAAATGTTAATGTCCTTACACGTTTTTATTTGTTCAACATCTAACCATATGTTTTCTGATAGGTAAGGATGAATCCATTTGTGTATATTTTGAAGCTGATTGGCCAGAAAGTAGTGGGAGAAATGTGGTGCTTCCAGTCCTCCTGGTGTTCTTGGGTTCTGTAGAGTAGTCAATTGAATTCTTGGGGTCTTATTGTTTTGGTATAGGTTTGGTATAACCTATTGAGTCTAGAAATTTACTCCAGGTGAGGGTGGGTTGTGTTGGATTCATTGAGAATAATTAGTTTAGTTTAGTTTAGTTTAGGGAGTATAGTCATTTTATTTACTGAAATTCTGCCCAAAATGGATAGTGGTAAATCCAGCCAGCGTTGAAGATCATCGTCTGTTGTTTTGAGTAATGGAGTCCAAACTCTGACAGTCTGGGGGAAGCATTATTGAATGTGATGTGATTGGTGCATAGAGGGATTGGTGGAGTCTGGGATGTCACATCCAAGCTGTTGGAATGTAATGAAAGATAGATGTTCCCTTTGTTGATTGAGTATTCAGAAATATTAAAGAATCTTTTAGATACAGTAATAAATCATCATTGTAAAGGCTGATTTTGAGGTGTATGTTTAGTGTTTAGTGTAGCTTAATTTTGACGGATGGCTGCTGTTAACGGTTCAGTGGAAATGGTGAGTAGTGAAGGGGAGAGTGGGCATCCTTGTCTAGTCCCCCGGTTAGTCCATTGGTGATGATAGTACGGTTGGGTACCGAACTCGGTACTTTTAAGGGCACCGTCCGAATTACATCAGAGTAGCTACCGATTCACATAAAATCAATCAGTGGCAAATTTCGGTACGCATCTGGTGACATAGACTAGTGTCTGTGAATATTAAAACACAAAAAGACTATTTAAATAAAAATCCTGCGTGTCTCTGTGTGAGTGAATGGCACAGACGTGCGGTTTAATTTACCTCACACACACGGTCGCATGTTTGCATCTCATACGAGGACATGAATGCATGAACTTCATCTCCAGAGCCGCTCTGAGAGTCACTTCATGAGCATTTTACCATTTTATTTGAGAAAAAACTACCCTCATATCATAAACACACTCAAAGGTCTTCACGGCAACCCATCAAAATAAAAAGTTTGGTTTAACTTGGCAAATATATTACTGTTGTACACGTCTCAATGTAATAATAATATTACTAACACTTCTGTAATAATAATAAATGATCAAAACATTATTTTTTAAGTAATAAATCACAATTTTTCTTCACTGTTTTAATTTTAACAGTATAAAGCTCAAGTGTGCAGCACTTTGTGTGACAAATAAGTTTGTTTAATTAAATTAAAAGATCAATTAAATTAATGTTTTATGTCTTCATTTGATTACCAGTAAATACACAGCACAGAATTTGTGGGAAATCTTTTCATAAATGAAAAATAAGTTATTAAAATGGTTGTTTTTATGAATTAAATGAATTAAGTAGCTAGTTGCCGACTATTTACTGGTAAATATTACAGTAAATATTAAAGTAAACAAACATCACAGACAATGGCAGACTGAGACCAAGGCAGCTCTGGCATAATGTCAATAACACTTCTATAAATGACTCTTTACTGAGGTAAACATCCCTAAAGTACCGAAAAAATGTACCGGTTAAAATGTGAACCCAACCCTAGATGACACTGGCTGAAGGTGTTATATACAGAATTTTGTTCCAGTTAATGAATGACTCCCCAAAATCAAACCTCTCTAATGTGGAAATCAGGAATTTCCAGTAAACCCTATCAAAAGCTTTTTATGTATCGAGAGTAACTATGATGGTTTTTGTCTGTTTAAAGTCTGCCTTTAATGAAACCGATTTGATCTGGATGGATTGTAGATGGCATGACTTTTTCTATTCTTACGCTAGTGATGCGCTTTGGCGATGATTTTAATGTCTGCATTAATTGGAGAAATAACGTGACGGTAATGTTGGGTCTTTATTGGGTTTGAGAAGGAGTGAAATTGTGGCTGTGTTCATGTTAGCTGAGAGTTGTTTTGATTGACTTATCATTGGCATGAAGAGTGGAGATAAAATTGACCTAAAGTGTGTGTAGAATTCATCAGGGAATCCATCAGGACCTGGTGCTTTATTGTTCAGACATGATCATTTATCACCAACATTGATTTATTTTTTCTAAATTAACACAAATATTTTTATCACAAACATTATTAGCATAGCAGTGTATATAAAGTTTACTTGAAAAACCATCATCATAATCGTGCATAATTTCGATAATTCGGTAATTGCACTCAAGCTGCATGAACTGCACCAGTTTGTCAAGAACCTGATGATTAAGTTGTTCAGCTTGATTTGAAAATGATCAAAAGATCATCTTGTGCTTCAGTAAAAGAATATCTGACATTTTGTACAAAGTTCACACGTCCAGTGTATATATATATATATAGAGAGAGAGAGAGAGAGAGAGAGAGAGAGAAGAGCGAGGGGGAAAAGAGCAGTCAGAAGCATATGTGTGCTCGGAGGCAGTGGTCTCTCCTGTCTCACACTCACTGCGCTCCTGGGCTTCCAGCTGCTCTCTCTCTCTCTCTCTCTCTCTCTCTCTCTCTCTCTCTCTCTCTCTCTCTCTCTCTCTCTCTCTCTCTCTCTCTCTCTCTCTCTCTCTCTCTCTCTCTCTCTCTCTCTCTCTCTCTCTCTCTCTCTCTCTCTCTCTCTCTCTCTCTCTCTCTCTCTCTCTCTCTCTCTCTCTGTCTCTCTCTCTGTCTCTCTCTCTGTCTCTCTGTCTCTCTGTCTCTCTCTCTCTCTCTCTCTCTCTCTCTCTCTCTCTCTCTCTCTCTCTCTCTCTCTCTCTCTCTCTCCATTGTGCTTCATTTCTCTCTCTCTTCATGTGGTGATTTTCAGAGGTGTCCAAATACTTTGTTACCTTACTTAAGTAGAAATTTTGGGTATCTATACTTTACTTGAGTAAATCTTTTCAGCTTTTTACTTCTACTCCTTACATTTTCACGCAATTATCTGTACCTTCTACTCCTTACATTTTAAAAATAGCCTTGTTACTCCTATATCATTCCGGCTTGTCATTGTTCAAAAAAAAAAAAACTATCTAGATAAATCACGCCATCCGGATAGAGTGAATGTGATTGTGGTTGGATGAGAAGTATAAATCTCCAACACCCTATTGGTTTGTATGCGATCCATCGCACCTGCACATGACACAAATCACGTTAATGCTCAGTAGTACACACATATATGGCTCTTTAATGTATTTGCGTTGTACTAAAATGCGTTCATTTTCAATGGGCATATATGCGGCTGAAACTAATGCATCCCAAATTTTTCAACATTAATGTTTGAAATATAAATTATAGTCATTATGGCCTTTAGAAAATGTTTTTTTTTTTTTGAGGAGGTGGGGTAGTGCACTATAGACCCCTGTGGCACGGCCTAAGCTTTTGTCCTTAAAGGGATAGTTCACCCAAAAATGAAAATTCTGTCCTCATTTACTCAATCACGCTAAACGTACTCACCCTCAAGTTGTTTCAAACCTGTATGAGTTTCTTTGTTCTGCTGAACACAAAAGAAGATATTTTGAAGATTGTTTGTAACCAGTGCAACCATTGACTACCATATTATTTTTTCCCTACTAAATCAACTAACTAAGTCAATGGTTGCTCTCTCCGCTTGGTTACAAACAATCTTCAAAATATCTTCTTTTGTGTTCAGCAGAACAAAGAAACTAATACAGGTTTGAAACAACTTGAGGGTGAGTACATTTTTGGGTGAACTATCCCTTTAATTGCATTCTTTTCCATACATTATTTTTATACTTGAAGTAGTTTTGAATTGCTGGGTTAGTCCATTTTCAACTCAACTTGGGTTATTTTTAACCCTGCATTTTTTAGAGTGTACATTGTAGCATTTTTCAGCTTTTTTGGTTCCTTTTCACACCACACTGATTGCTTTGGTCCGAACCAGTTGAAACAAACCAAAATGCAGTCACATGACAACATCCACATCACTCATTGGCCATGGCGTATTTCCTAAACTGCGACTGCGCGGGCTGGTTTTGTCCCTGGCCATAATCTATTACATTGTTTGTATACACCACAATATGCAAACAATACATTTCTCTAATGAAGCGCGGATGCGGCTTGAAAACACCGCTCTACTGCAATGCAAACACACATCGCTCGTCACTTCAAGCGGAGATCGTGCTGTTCTTGTGAGTTTTCGAAAGTTGGGACCTAATATGGTCATCAGACCAAATTTCTATGAGGCTCCGCACCTCCTCACTACAAGTTTGTCCGCGAACTGCCATGCTAAAGTGCAAACTGTCAACAAACACTTTTTTGTCAAACAAAAACTACGACAGCTGGTTTAGTCCAAAAATGACAGTACTTTTTTCAGTTAGGTCTGTTCGAGGTCGGATCATGTTCTCACCACAAACGAACCTCTCTAGAGTTCGTCTGAAAGCGTCCTGACACCACCTCTTCAAGGAGATCTCTACGCTTGTTTGGTCTGCTTTTGGTGCGCACCCGAGTGTGATTGCTACTTTCACACCTGATCAAACGAACCGCACCAAAGGGGAAAACCAACTCTAGTACGATTCAACCCAACTAAATGAGGCAGGTGTGAAAACACCCTAAATACCTTAGAAATGATTCCTTTTTAGGGCTGCCACTAACGACTATTTTTATATCGATTAATCTATCGACTAATTTATCGCAATAATTTTCAATCATTTTACTTAAAAACATTTAATTTAACTTGCAACGTTGACCTTCAGTAGTGTACTATAAAAAAGTATAAATGTAAACAAGCTCTTGACAAAATTTAAAACTAAAAGAGTAAAAAGGTACAAATCTGTAAACCAACATAAAAAAAGAAAGAAAATATCAGCAAATACTTTTTATATAGAATAGTGTTGTCATGATACCAACATTATGACTTCCATACGATACCAGACTAAAATACCTCAATACCAATACTGAATCAATACCATGGCAAAAACTGTAAAAGTAATTGAATAATATGACAGAACTTACTATTCATTGTTTTATCATTGTTTTAGGGTTAAAAAACCCTAGAAACTCACTTGGCCGGCATGTTCCTGCCCTGCTTCACACAGAATATGAGGTCCGGCCCTTTAAGCTGCACGGACCAAATTCATTGTAACACCCGATTTCTCATTCAACTCTGTATACGTTCACTAAAGACATCCGACTGTGTTTACTCGAATACTCACCAGGATGAATGATTTTTTACCATTCAAACCCAATAATCCTGCGTGTCTCTGTGTGAGTGAATGGCCCGCGAAACTGCCGTTGCGATCTGTCTGAGTGAAAGGTGTGTGCGGCTGCATATATGGTTCTTTAATGTATTTGCATTGTACTAAAATGCGTTCATTTTCAATGGGCATGTATGCGGCTGAAACTAATGCATCCCAAATTTTTCAATATTAATATTTTAATATTGAGGAGGTGGGGTAGTGCACTACAGACCCCAAGCTTTTGTCCTTAAAGGGTTAGTTCACCCAAAAATGAAAATTCTGTCATTAATTCCTCACCCTCATGTCGTTCGACACCTGTCAGACCTCCGTTCATCTTCAGAACACAAATGAAGATATTTTAGTTGAAAGCTGATGGCTGAGGAAGGCTTCTGATAGGCCTCCATTGGCATTCAGTACATTTACACTCCCAAGACCCATAAAAGGCACTTAAAATGTCGTTACAAAGTCCATCTCACCACAGTGACTCTACAATAATTTTACGATGCGACGACAATAGTTTTTGTGCGCAAAAAAAAATCTAAATAACACCTTTATCCAACTTGTTCTTGTCTTCCGTGTGTGCCTCCACAACGCATGCGCGAGAATATAACGCAGATCCGGCGTTCGGACACATGACCCAGAAGAGATTTGTTTACCAGCAGAGGAAGACGCGCGTGTCTAAGCTGTTGAATTCTACATTGATCGTGCTTTAGGTCTCGGCGTAGTGCTCAAAATTGGGCTAAAGTGTGCATTTCATGGATTCCCGAACCCCGGCGCTACGTCATATTCTCGGGCATGCGTCGTGGAGGCGCACACAGAAGACAAGAAGAGGTTGAATAAAGGCAATATTTAGATTTTTTTTTGCGCACAAAAACTATTGTCGTCGCATCGTAAAATTATTGTAGAGTCACTGTGGTGAGATGGACTTTGTAATGACGTTTTTAGTGCCTTTTATGGGTCTTGGGAGTGTGAATGTACTGAATGCCAATGGAGGCCTATCTGAAGCCTTTCTCAGCCATCAGCTTTCAACAAAAATATCCTCATTTGTGTTCCGAAGATGAACGGAGGTCTGACGGGTGTCGAACGAACATGAGGGTGAGTAATTAATGACAGAATTTTCATTTTTGGGTGAACTAACCCTTTAATGGCATTATTTTCCTTGCATTACTTTTACTTTTATACTTGAAGTAGTTTTGAAACCAGTACTTTTACACTTTTACTTGAGTTGAAAGCTTGAGTTGATACTTCTACAAGTCTTTTTAAACCCTAGTATCTATACTTCTACCTGAGGAATGAATATTTTTGACACCTGGTGACTTTAATACCTTAGAAATGATTCCCTTTTATACTTTTTTGTTTTTCAACTCTTTTCAAAACTTTAGCATGATTTATTTTCCCCCAAGACTTGTGATTTTGCCCATGTGACCTTCTGTCAGAGCCTGATGTGTAGGTGAAGGTTGTCTGTGTGTCTGAACAGCTGTTGTAGCTGCCAGCATTAGTGACCCTCACTCAGTCATGGGTACTTTCCTCCGGCCTAATCTCACTTTCAACTAGTCTCACTGTCATCTTTTGCCTTGTCCTCTCTGACTCCCTTTATCTCTCAAAGCCATTTGTTTCCTTCATTTTTAATTTTTTCTTCTTTTATTGCCTAAACAATATCAATTTTGATTACTCTTTGGGTTAGTTACTTGTAATTATGCATAATTTGCTGTTTTTATTACTGTAGTGAGTAACATAGAGTATGCCTACCGCTATGCTTCAATCGTTTGTTTCTGCTTCTTCTTTTTGTACTATTTTAAAAGATGCATAATAGCGCCCCCCTACCGTATAACATGAATTGGCGGAATTGGCGGTGAAGCGTTGTCATAAATGATGGAAATGTTCATCAGTGTTGGGGAAAGAGTTAAGCTGTTATTGATGTTTGCAGCAGATGGGTAAAATTATATCCAGCATTCTGTCTGCTTTGATTCAGACACAGAGATGTAGTAGTACGGGAAGATTACATTTATTTGAATGGATGAATTATAGCATTTATTTGAATTAATTATTATCTATGTGTGTATTATATGTGTGTGAATAACCCATGTCTGTGCAGTGTCTCTCTACTAACAATGAAGCTGTAAGTTTAATTACCTCAAAAACAGATGTTTTTGCAAAGATAAAAAAAATATACAAACCTTTTTTGCATGCTCACAAGAAACTTTTCTCATTTGTGTGCTCATGCGTTACAATTTCCGGTTTATGTATACTATAACCTATTTCCTTTGTGCGCCACTGCCATTTTACTAAGAAGAAAAAGAGATGCACATGAATTAATAAAGATCTATTTGCTGAAAGTTTGGTTTTCGTTAGCCCAGTATACCTCTTATAATCATGCCTGATGTCCGCTTCTCTGTGACGGCTGAGAAACTGCGCCGTGAAATGGGCTGATGCCGCATATATTGCTCTCTTTATGCATTTATTAACTGTGTTTATCAGATGGTGTTAGGTTACATTATATCACATTGCTGATTTCCTACACAATGCTAAAACCTTGATAGCACATCCTGATAGATAACACCAGATTCATGATTTTTCTGAACTGTGAATTGAATCCATGAAGTCTGACATTTTCTTGATGGGTAATTGTGTGAAATCGGCTGTGGGTTGAAGTTTGTGCTTAATTGGTTTGGGAAACCAATTAATGCACATTATTTTTAAGTAAGGGATAATAGTTGTGCATTAAAGGTTGACAGCTAGTGGTTGAAATGGGTACTGCAGTCCAAATTCAAAATATTGGAGGTTGTTGTTTGCCCCGCCCCTTCCTCCATAGACTCGATGCTCACGTGACGATGCAAGTGACGATAAAAGCCTCACTGTAAGTTGATGTTGATTTATCCGTGTTTTAATATGCTCTCATTCATTTAGATTTTTAGATGAATGTGGAGGCTATTTAGGGCGGGTAGAATCTGTGATCTCTGACACAGTTTGTTTGCTGGCTGTATGGTTGCAATAGTGTGTTTTCCAACCAAACTGGCAGCCTGTGGTATGGAAATACTATTGGGTAAACTGGCAGAAACAAAACAAAAACAGACATTACGACACGGAACGCACATTTCAAAGCAGAATATCTGGCTGTAGTGTTGTTTATCAGAGAGATGAGTGTGAGCCTGTTTCCTAAATATCTGCAAACATATTATGGTATTTTTATGCTTTAGTTAAGTGAAAAACTTACATACAGCACCTTTAAACTATTTTAATGCACAACGTGGAGGCAAATAACCACCCAACATGAAGCATTAATGTGCATGAAGGGCGTTCAAATTGTTTAATGCACAGCTAACCATGGATTATCCCACTTATACCATGGTCATCTGCCTGTTTGCCTACCGTCGTTTGTTTCTGCTTCTTCTTTTTGTACTATTTTAAAAGATGCATAATAGCACCCCCCTACCGTATAACATGGATTTCCGGAAAATTCCTTCAATGGCAGGGAAGCATGGGTGTAGATTACGCGGGGGACGGAGGGGACGTGTCCCCCGCACCTTTAATAAAACGTAAATTCGTCCCCCGCACTTTACCGAGTCTCACCGGTCCAAGTCGACCCGCTCCGTGGGGGATTCGAACCGGCGTCTAGTCGTACCGCTCTTACTGGCCTACGTCTGTTACACGGGCAAGTTTGATTACGTAGAAGCCAATGTGAATAAATCTACATGACCTGTCATTTTATTCGTATCCAAAAACAAGGCGCTCTGAACACCATGGAGTGCTAACACTCTCGTGCAACAGTCCAATTCATACTCGAAGCCGGAGGGCGCTCTCTCACAGAAAGTCCAAAACGGATTCGTAGAAGTAATCACGTTCCAAAGGCATTCACAGCGCTGAACCAGCAGCTAAATAAAGAGAATTATGACTGATGAAACGCGACGACAAACACATGATTTCGACATTATATGGTTCATGTGTGTTTTTCAAGCCATCTCAAGGTATTTATTGACAATAAAGTATATGAATAATGCAGTGCTAACTGACATCCTTTTTAATGTTTAGTATCTTCTGCTCACCAAGGCTGCATTTATTATATAAAACAGCTGTTTACTATGTAACTGAGCTAGTAAACGTGTAATTTATTCCTGTGATCAAAGCTGAATTTTCTGCATCATTACACCTTCTTCAGTGTCATATGATCCTTCAGAAATCATTCTAATATGAGGATTTGCTGCTCAAGAAACATTTATGATTATTATAAATGTTGAAAACAGTTGTGCTGCTTAAAAATGTTGTGGAAACCATGATGCATTTTATTTTTCAGGATTCTTTGATGAATAGAAAGTTAAATTAACTGCATTTATTTGCATTAAATAAAGCACTTATTAAATATAAATCTTTATTTATATTATAAATATCACTTGTGATCAATTTAATGCATGTTTAATTAATAAAAGTATGAATTTCTCTCTTTTTTAATCTTACCACAAAAGTTTGATTACTATCATGGTTTCCACAAAAATTAAGCAGCAGTGTTTTCAGCAGTGAATTAAGTAAGCAACTGTTTTCACCATTTATAATAATCATAAATGTTTCTTGAGCAGCAAATCAGCATATTAGAGTGATTTCTGAAGGATCATATGACACTGAAGACTGGAGTAATGATGCTGAAAATTCAGCTTTGATCACAGGAATAAATTACTTAATTTCTTTATATATTCACATAGATGTTCACATAGTCACATTAAATTGGCATAATATTTCACTGTATTATTTTTTTACTGCATTTTTTATTTAATAAATGCAGCCTTGGTGAGCAGAAGTCTTCTTTCTAAAACATTGAACAATTGTAATTTTTTAACTACACTGCCTTGTTCAGTGATATTTTTTTAACATTGCATAAAATCCATGGGTACTTAAAGGGTTAGTTCACCCAAAAAATGAAAATTCTGTCATTAATTACTCAGATTTCAACAAAAATATCTTCATTTGTGTTCCGAAGATGAACGGAGGTCTTACGGGTGTCGAACGACATGAGGGTGAGGAATTAATGACAGAATTTTCATTTTTGGGTGAACTAACCCTTTAATGCACAAGTGTTTGTAGTGCATAAACAAATCATAAAATTGGCATAAAATATAGGGGAAAATATTATACATATTAGTGGTTATTGTTCAGCAGTGTATTTGATATCTTACTGAATTAAAAGCAATAGATCAATTAAATCTGTCAATTAGACAGAGGTCAGAAAAAAACAGGTATTATACCTGACATTTCTGTCCCCCTCACTTATGAAAAGACGGCTACGCCCCTGCGGGGAAGCGTTGTCATAAATGATGGAAATGTTCATGAATAGCGGGGAAAGAGTTAAGCTGTTATTGATGTTTGCAGCAGAAGGGTGAAATTATGCATCTCTATCTAGCATTCTGTCTGCTTTGATATAGACACAGATATGTAGTAGTACGGGAAGATTACATTTATTTGAATGGACGAATTATAGCATTTATTTAAATGAATTATTTATTGAGAGAGAGTGGGAGAGAGTATATGTGACCCTGGAGCACAAAACCAGTCGTGCGTCTCACGGGTATATCTGTGGCAATAGCCAACAATACATTGTATGGGTCAGAATTATCGACTTTTCTTTTATCCCAAAAATCATTAGGATATTAAGATCATGTTCCATGAAGATATTTAGTAAATCTCCTACCGTAAATATATCAAAGATGTATTATTTTTATTTTGTTTTGTTGTAATATGCATAGCTAAGGACTTCATTTGGACAACTTTAAAGGAGATTTTCCTCAATTTTTAGATTTTTTTGCACCCTCAGATTCCAGATTTTCAAATATTGTCCAATCCTAACAAACCATTTCAAAACTCAATTTCAAAACATTGACCCTTATGACTTGTTTTGTGGTCCATGGTCACATATGTGTGTGAATTACCTGTGTATGTGCCGCATCTCTCTACTAATAATGAAGCGTTGAGTTGTTACCACTTGATTGCTGTGAAATATAATGTGGCGATTCAGTAGAGAGGCTATTTTATTAATAAAAGTCATGGGGCAGCGTTGATAAGTTTTTGTGCTCTTAAATGTTTCAGTGTTTCTGTTTGCGAGTGATGTGTGTGTGTGTGTGTGTGTGATGAATTAATGTAGAACGTGATTAAACTGACTGGAAGACCCGTGCATTAAATCGTTTTAAATCTTATAACCAGGAACATGTTAAAGCTACACTGTGTAACTTTTTTAGTTTATTCTTAGCTAAAAACACTTAGTTCTTTCAAAAATATATGTGCTCATTAATGTATATTTACTTCTTTCAAGTAATAAAGTATTCTCGTAAGTTTATAATATGCCATTGAAAATACATACGGGTGAGGGGTTCGAATGCGGGTCGCCATGTTGCCCCTCCATCTTGAAAGTACATTAGCCGAAGAGGGACATACCCGTAAATTCAAGCTTCGCCTTTGGCGTTTCAACACTCGATGGCACCGTGTCGAATGTGAACGAGGTCGAACTGGAAGCCATATTAATCTTGAACTAAATCGGCCACCGTAGGAGTTGGGATGGGATGTTAGGAATGGGGCTTTCCTGTAGCTCAAACAGTAGAGCGTGGCGCTAGTAACGCTAAGGTCATGGGTTTGATTCCCAGGGAAAGCAAGAACTGACAAAATGTAAAATGTGTACTTTGAATGCAATGTAAGTCGCTTTGGATAAAAGCGTCTGCCAAATGCATAATAATGAATAATGAATAATGAGTTAAACTGAAATCGGAATTGAGAGGAAGAGAAACTAATATTCACTGGATGGTCATATACCTGTTCACCACTAGATGGGGGAAAATGTCACACAGTGTAGCTTTAAACATATTATTTAATGTCTAGACTGTATTTCTAAACCACATTCTTTTCACAATGATGACTTTTAGGCTTTTTAGCATTAGCATTGAAGTGTACTCCAGAACAAAGTATTGCTCTTATTTTTGCGGTCTATTACTAAGAGTCATTCTGTGTAAACACACTTGTCTTTTTGGCTGACCCTACTGCCCCCTCTGCAGCTGTCACAGCTGTGAACCTACTTATTTCATGACCAAAGGGCAAAGATTCTCTCTGCAAATACAACTTTTTGCACAATAAGTCATTTAAAGCACGGCCTATTTGACAGGCTAAATGTTGTATGGCAGGGTTTGCTGACTCTCACTGACTGTGTCTCACATGCTTTTGGGAAGATGTGCCCGAAGGCTCCTGAGGAAGAGAGCTGGTCTCACAGTAAAGCGGTCGCTCAGTCAGAGCTTCAGCAAACTCCGAGCCGTGCACATGCCATGACAAACTGAGCCCTCAGGACGCAGGAGAGATGAAAAAGTCAGAGCTTCAAATCAGAGCTGTCACACCAGTCAGGCCAGGAGCACAGCCTCAGATCTCCTTCCACATGCTTTATTTACCCCCAAAACATCGCATGCCACGCATTTGTGATAGTCTGACCGTTCAGTTTTACAGGTAGGTCTTGGTTTGATACGCATATTTTAAACAATGTGTTAAATTGCATACTCTAAACAAAACATTTAGGCAGACCACATTTATAAAGACGTTTAAATTTGACTGTTTAGAAAGGAATATTTTAGGTATCCGATTCAATATTAAGCTCAATCAACAGCTTTTATGGCATAATGTTCATTTCCAAAGCACATAATTGTAGTGTTTTATAAAGTGAAGGAAAAAAACTATGGTTACATCAAGGCATTTGCAATTAAAGTAAAATTGAGCCAAGAAGTTTAAGTTAAATTACAGAGTATATGTGACCCTGGAGCACAAAACCAGTCGTGCGTCTCACGGGTATATTTGTGGCAATAGCAAAGAAGAATTGAAGATGTATTTAAATGCAACTTCAACTTCTGTTAACAAGAAAGCAATGAAAACGACCAGAATTTGTGCCATGTTTAATATTCTTCTTTAATACACTTTTTCTTTATTTTTGTGCCCTCTTCTTTTTTCTTTTCTTTTTCTTTTCTTCTCTTTGTTTCCTTTTTCTTTTAGGTTTATTGTTCAATAGATTGTTTCTTTTATATTTCTCTGTAAAAGTATTGAACCAAATTTTTTCTTTTGTTTTGAAAGATTGTTTATATTTCTTGTATGTATTGAATTGTTTTGTTTGTTAATATTTCAATAATTACATTTTTTTTAATATATATATATATATATATATATATATATATATATATATATATATATATATATATATATATATATATATATATATATATATATATATATATATATATATATATATATATATATTGTGACAATAGCCAACAATATGATAAGATTTTTCTTTTATGCCATAAATCATTAGGATGTTAATATCATGTTCCATGAAGATATATTGTAAATGTCCTACCGTAAATATATCAAGAATGTATTATTAGTAGTAATATGCATTGCTAAGGGCTTCATTTTGACAACTTTAAAGGAGATTTTCTCAATATTTAGATTTTTTTGCACCCTCAGATTTTCAAAAAGTTGTATCTCGGCCAAATATTGTTCTATCCTAACAAACCATACATCGATGGAAATTGATCCATATGACCGTATGATATTATCCATGCATGTTAACAGCAAAATAACTAATATTGTATCTATAAAGTTTTCACAAATATATGAAGCAGCTCAACTGTTTTCAACACTGATAATAAGATTTTGTGCACCAAATCATCATATTAGAATGATTTCTGATCGATCATGTGACAATGAAGACTGGAGTGGATGCTAAAAAATTCAGCTTTGCCATCACAGGAATAAATTACATTTTGAAATACAATTTAATATAACGTATTTCTATTTGAATCTATTCAAATGACTGTTTCTACTGTATTTTTGATCAAATAAATGCAGCCTTGGTGAGCATAAGAGATTTTTCAAAAACATTTAAAAGTTTTGAGCAGTGTATATCTTTAAACGTTGTTGCCATGATGATGTAACACAGGTAAAGTCTGTAAACATGGCAACTTTGCATAATATCAACTCAAGGATACCAAGAAGAGAGATGACGCAACCTCTTTGTTTACATCGTCAAAGTCAGGTTGTGTGTTTAAGATGGTTGACTTAGATCAGCAAAACATAATCCCTGCATACATTCATAATCTTCTACAAAACCTGTCAGAAATAGTTTAAACAAAAGCATGAATCATCACATCGTGCTTCAGACAGTATCCACAAATAGTACATAAGAATGAATAACCAGAAGTTCATCCACGTGAGACGTCGTTCAACCACACAAACTTTGATTTAGACGCTTTTATTTGAAATATTATGAACATGTAAGTGCTTTAATAAAAACTTTTGTTGGCATTAGGGTCAGAAATACAGTGGATTTGATGGTTGTTTATCCAGATCTGCAGTCTAACATACAGACAATAAACATATTAAACACTGCAAATCAATGCTTTAAAGTGACCTGGACTTCTGGTTTCCCCGTGTCTCGCTTGTCAAAATCTGATGCTAATCGACTCTGAAGATGTTTTTCAGTCTAGAAGCTGCACGACATGAAATCTCTGTTTGATGTCAGCCAAAACTGGGGTGACTTATGCAACCCTGAAAGCCCGAATGGGCCTTTAAAAGTGCTCTAATTGGCTCTTTTGAGCATATTGTAATTTAAAACGGGTCATTCCCCAAATTCAGTCCCTTCATAACAAATTCATTTGTTTCTGTGTTTACAAATGCAAATCAGCCCTGAGTACAATGGTAGAGAAAGGCCAATGGATACTGTTCATGTCTTTATATGTCATTCATTAGGACACACTGGGTAGTTGTATAGAATCTGGAAACAACGTTTCTGGGATAAGTGTGTGAAGAACAGGTGAACGTCCGCAGGCTGCGAATTGAGCACTTATTGAATGATCTAGTTATGTGAAGCTAGACCTGGATTTCTATATAAATTCAGCAGCCATTAAGCCAAACTTCAGTGTCACATGATCCTTCAGAAATCATTCTAATATGCTGATTTGATGCTCATGAAAATGCTTATCACAGTTGGAAACGGTCACGCTGCTTAATGTTTTTGTGGAACCTGTAAAAAATTGTTTGTGCTATTTACTTAAAAAATGATGGTAACAATATTACACATAATATTTTTGAGTACTACCTGAATAAATCATGTAAAAAGTCCTACATGATTTAGTCTATGAAACAAACAAAAAAGCACATTTCACTAAAAATAATAAATTCATTAAGTTGACTCTAATAAAAGGGCTTTTATTTCTGACTTTGAGTCATGATGTACAATTAATATACTGTAAATAGAAACAAACGTGTTACTGCGCTGGCATTAGCAAAGTTATTGCTCATTGAACAAAGCAACATGCTTTATAATATTAATATACATGCAGTTATCCACAACCTAACCATAAGATCTACTCTTCTGCACGATGGTAACAGTCAAAACTCAACAGAAACTCTTTCAAAAGCCAAACATAACTGATCATTAAATATTAGGGTCGATGACATTACATGTACTTTTTGTGTCCGAATTCATTATTTTCCTAAAACAAAATGTTATAAATACATGTCACATATCAAATTGATCTACAATATTTCATTTATAAGATACTATTTTAATTTTTTTGAAATTCAATTGACTTTTTGAGTTGTGGTGTTTCAAAGACCTAAAATGTCAGGTGGTGCGACCAGCAAATTTACATTTAAAAGTATCAATTCCCACTGCAATTGCAAAATGAAGTAAGAAATATAAATGGAAACCATTATATAATGTACACAAATAATAAAAAAAAACATAACTCCTTATGGAAAATTGTGTTCTGAACACAGAAAAGTGTCCGTTTATATGAATCGGACTAAAAGGGCAATACGTAGAAAAGGGTATTGCATTGCAATAATTCATATGTATATTGTATATTTATATTATTTTAAATGATGGTCGCACCACCTGACATTTCCTGGGTGGTAAAATCAGAAATCCTGTTTAGTAATTATTAATGCTGTCTTAAAAGCTGTAAAACCAATATGAATCAACACCATACCTTTTTTGGGACATAAAAATGCACTTTAAAACTCTTTTGCTTAAAATTATAATTTTTTTTTTATCTTAAAAAAAATCTTATTTTTCTTATTTGTCATTGACCCATTAACAGATGTTTCCCTTCACTCAAAAACACTTAATTTCAATATTAATGCTCAATTTCCAGCCATATGCAAAGCATGCTGGGAACTAATAAGGGTGTCTCTAAATAAAACGGCATAATTGAACAAATTCTCTTAAAATAAATAGGTAGCCCTTAATTTGATCAGCTTAATCGGTTCCTCAATTCAAGCCACAAAAGTTTCGGTTTTATTAGTGAAATATTCTCAATATTTTCTATACAACACTGAATTTTCTTAAGAAAATATTAGGGCTGTCAAAAGATTAATCGCGATTAATCGCATCCAAAATAAAAGTTTGTGTTTATATAATATATGTGTGTGTACTCTGTTAATTATTATTAATATATAAATACACACACATTCATGTAAGAAATATTTGCATGTATATACTGTATATACATTTATATAATCTATAATATAGATAAATATAAATGTTTTATATATAAAAATATTTTTTTCTTAAATATATACATGCTTGTGTGTGTATTTATATATATATAAATAATAATTAACAGAGTACACACACAAACTTTTATTTTGGATGCGATTAATCGCGATTAATCTTTTGACAGCCCTAGAAAATATACCTTCATTTTTAGTGTGTGAACATTACAAGACCCATGATTAAATTTTTACAGTGTACTTTTTCACTTGATCAATAGAGAGTTCAAAATAACTGTATTTATTTATACATGTAACTTTATAAATGTTTTGTAGTCATGTTTATATATATAAGAAATCGTGTGCATGATGACGGCCTGTTGCACTATAGTTAGTAGCAGTATAGGTAGAAGCAGCCAATTTGAATGCATCCTTTGTGAAACTCCCAGAAAGCCACACCTCCAGGCTCCTCCTCCTCTCTCCACCCACAGCTGAAGGCTAGAATAGGTTCCACATGGAGCTGTGTCAGTCTACTCAAACTGACCTGGAGAGTTCTGCCTCTGACCCCACTTTACACGCTGATGCTTGCCTGAATGCGGTTCCTGCTTGAGTAAGCGCTACTAACTGGGGTGGACAATGGACAGCAGACAGGTAAGACAAGAAACAAGTGTAAAATGTCAATGAGGCCTTAGTTATCGAACTCGGATTTTGCGAGAATTGATCTTCTTGAGAAGTCGCTTGGAGCTGTTAGACGCTAGAAGCCTCAATAATTGTTGTAGATGCTTTAGTCTTCAGTCCAGGTGGGAGGGCTCCACCATTTTGTGTCTTCGATCATTCTTGGAATGCTGTTATACATGTTCTGATCTGTGTGTATTAGCATGACGTGAGGAATGACGGAGATGGATATATTGTCCTCCTGGAAATTCCCTGATGGTTGGTGATGTGTTGATCTGCTGGCCGGTTGCATAAACCATTAAGACTAGTCTTACAAGTACAAGTTTTTTTCTTTAAGACTGTTCATAACTTTTTTAAATCAGTTACATAAAAACATAGACTGGCCTAATTTGATACGAAAACTAAGACTGAATGCCACTTGCCTAACTGCTAGTGGGTCATACTAGATCTTAAGACACTGTCTTAACATAATGTCTTCGTTTATGCAACTGGCCCAGGCCTGGACTTCTAGAAGGTGTTTGACTTCATCTAGGACTTCCATTTTAAGTGGGAAGAACAAACACTATTTAGTCATGAATAAATGACCATTTTCTGGCTGTTATATGGCCAGGAGAGCAATCTGCAGACCTAATGACTCCCTCAAGATGGCTAACCGAGCTGTTAAGGATCCTTCCTAGTGTTTAACAGCTGCTTTTATGGGTTAAAGGCAGACTTTTGGTTTCTTTAAATGGAAACCCATGTTGCACAAAACTGCTAATTCACTTGTGTGGCAACACACTTCCATATATTTAGCGACTAGTGATTCTCTTGTGACTACTGTTCCTTGCACAATACACTTCCAAGGATATGTAATCATTATTTAGGTTTAGATGTGTCTTAATCCTGATCAAAAATAGTTCAATATTATTACAGTTTAAACTTGGATATTAATGTTTAATTGAATGTGATCAAAGCTAAATTTCCAGCATCATTACCCCAGTCTTCAGTGTCACATGATCCTTCAGAAATCACTCTAATTTGGGGATTTGGTGCTTTTTTAAGTCACTTTTGATCATGCATCCACGCTTTCTTTAAAAAGAAAAAGGTTCTCCAAACTTTTGAATGGTAGTGTATAATACATTTTCAAGTCGCTCGCCCACATTTCTCGCTCTGCTATATGTCAGTCTTTATAAACATATTCTCCTATATGGTGGTGTGAGTGTGGATTGAGTGACTTGAACTCTTAGTGACCTGACGTTTAGGCCACCATCACTTCCCCACTTTTGTGCCCCTTGTTCAGGTTTGGAGGGCATGGCTTGACAAGTCACAATTGCAGATGATTGATCAAGCATGAGAAGAGTGTTTTCAGGGTTTAAGCCAATGGAAGCGCAGGGATATGACCCACTGCGCACAGGGTGAGAAGCCGCAGCTCTGCATCTTTAGCAGAATTACTTTCACCTCACAGAGGTTGGATAATGGCTTTTTTAAGGACTGTCCATGCTGGTTAATTTCATTCCAGTTGAAGAGAATGAACTCGCCCTTGTTTACTCATTGAGTACTTTTTAGGGGGGCCTTCTCTTTCTTCCACAGCTTTCATTGTCAAGGATGGTTATGAACGTGAAGACGTTTTTCTTCTCCTCTACCACTCCTTCTGCCCATCCCCATCTGGCTTTGGGACAAAAACAGATTGTCCCTCCCAAAACGCACTTGAGTTATCCTACAAATAAATGCCTGGTTAAATCCGAATAGGAAAAGCTTTGTTTAAATGCATGACGCTGAAGCTCTGCGTGAGGTTTTTGGTAGCAATCACAACAACCCTGTGGTCTGACCCCTGACATTGATAAATAAACGTGAGGTGAAAGTCTTTGAACAAGCCTCATCGTTTCTTCTGGAGAATGAAGCCCTCATCAGCGGAGAAAGATTGAGGATGTTGCATTTGAAATGTGAACTGGGGGTCAGTAGAGGGCACTAGAAAGGGGAAAGGTCAGCTGTGATGAATGGTGAACCCGGTGGACTTGGGTGTTTAACCATTTCAGAAGTGCCTTCGGCTTCCTTGCTTCTGCTTTTTTCTTTCACGTTCTTAAATTGCTCCAGTCATTTATTTTCGATGCTTTCTCTAAGCCTGATGGGAAATGTTTTGCAGCATTAGTCAGCCGTGTGTCTGTAATCTGTTTGGACCCGTGCAGCCTTGTGAAGTTTCGCTGCCCAGGGTGAGTTTTGGAATCTGTGCTATTTTTACGAAGGTTGGCCACACCTTTGACTTCTTGAGAGAGCAGGAAGTCATTGATTTGTCACGCGGTTTTCTGTATATCTCCCTTTTCCATAGACTTTCCTCTGCTGGATTTAAGTTTTTTAGGATCTTATTGGGACCGTAAGGATCTCAAATGAGTTTGGGTTCAGATGAGAGAAAATGTTCAATCTATAAACATCACATGACTCTGTTTTATTCCATGTGCCGTGATGAGCCGATGTGTGAAAGGTCCCTGATAAGTGTGTTTTGTTGACATGCACCACCAGAGCACATAATATCACTCTAAACCGTCTGTAGAGAGGATCAAAATAAAGCGAAAATATACCCATAATACTTCCTCTAGGTCTAGAGAGAATACTGTTTTTCCTATATTTATCTTAGTAATATTTATATTTCTCTTAGGGATGCATCAATAATTATTTAATACAACTAAAATGTATTATTGGTCTTTCAACTGGTATGTTACATAATCTGAGACATTCAATTGGAAACGTTACATAACAAGTTTGTTTTCAATCTAAATATTTCCTCTTAAATATTTATATTTCTGTTAGGGATGCATCAAAGATTTCTTAATATAATCAAATATTAGGAAATCTTTCAATTGATATGTTACATAATCTGAAATTCACAGCCTACTCTGAGTTTTTGAAAGCATTGTAGCAGATAATAATCGGTTATGGTCACAAGAATAAAGTAGAAGTACAGTCTCTCTTGCGTTTATGTGATCGTTCATTTAAAACTTCAGAGAGATGACATTGAATTGTTATTCCAGATTCAGATTGTAAACACGCACATGTTATAAACACTAAAACACACACCCTATTGAGCTAAGAAAGATCTTTTGAACCGTATTCTGCATGGACGTCTCTAGGCATTCTGGGTGTTAAGTTGAGAAGTCACAGGTCAGTTCTCACTTTCCTCCTTAAAGTGATAGGGTCACATACCTGCAATGAGTTCCTCAGAGAGAGCTGTGCTGCTGTCCATCAGGCATCAGGGACAGATGCTCTTCCCACTGCTTGAGCTTCTAGGACAGGACATTGTGGAACAGGAACATTTGGGAGAAAAATACCATCTCGAGATATTTAGTGCTGTTGTGAGTAGGGTTGGGTATCGTTTGAATTTTAACGATTCCAATTCTTATTGATTCCAATTCTTAACCAGCTGAAGATCATTATGTGCCAAGAAGAAATTTTAGGGATAGGGAGAACCCTTTGGACCATCTTAGCGATGAAAAATTGTTGCAAGAATACCGATTTGACCAACACACATCGCAACCACTGTGACACTGAACACTTGCAGTCATACGTACATTTCTGAATGAGATGAAGAAAAAAAAAATCACATAATGAAAGAAGTCGTTTGACGTTATAACAAGTCATTAATGTCTAACGCTATCTTTACAAATAAACCACAGATTTGAGCTTTAAACAACTACATTCTTGACTGAACAAGTCTTAAAACTACATTTCGTGACGCAATAACAGTAGTATTTTTAAATTTCGTGGCCGCACACAACCACTATGAAAAGCGCAAAAGGACGCGCGTCAATTCCGCTTCAAATGCTTGCTTTATACGCGTGTCTATCTCGATTTGGACGCGCAAATGCATTCAAAGTTCAAGCGTCAAACTAGCGTTGCATATCTATGGCAACAAGTCTTTTATAACGTGAATCCAGGATCGCTGACACTTCAATGTTTCCCTTACCTAAGAGAACCGTTTAAGAGATTATATGCAACACCCTTAAGTTATTAAGCATTAGCAGCTCATCTTCTTCTTTGGCTGAATCCGAAATCGCCCCCTAAACCCTCAATCACTATTCCCTACTTTAGTCCACTAATACAGTTCACTTGAAGGAGTGAATGAAAACAAGTAAGTGAATTCGGACAGCTGTTGTGTGTACATCGGCTGTACACTCGTTATTGCGGTGCAATGTGGGATTGAATGAGTTCACTCAATAACGTCCACTATGGTTTCGGACAACACTACAAATGGCCGTCCCCTCAAATAGTGCCCTATTTAAGGGTATACTTCCTCTTCGTCATATCAATGTGTGCTTGGCAAGACCGTTTTGTGCTTGAGGGCCACCAAGTGGTGTTTTACTGTAACTTCAGCAGCTCCAGGCACATTACAAAATCGCAGATATCACTGGCCGGCCAGCTTTTAACGCAAGATTTTACGCCTGCCGTTTTGCACGTTGGCGCCCTTTGTTTAGTCACGAGGCGTTAAACGTCGGTGATAAACGCGCGCGAAAATCGACCCGGTGTGAACAGGCCTTTAGATATCATTCACATTTATATTAGGCTATTATTGCAAAACATTTCATTGTACCTGAATATCATGAACAAAAATCAACAGGCTAGCAACTTTTGCCTATGGTTTAAAAATACCATACCAAACAAAAAACTAATATAGATATCAAGCATTATTAAAGACATGTAAACACTCTGTAGTTAACAACAAATTAGCAATTGCACAAATAAATACAATTGAACAAAGATGGGATTGAAATAAACATTTTCAGGTAGGGACAGAAACTGTAATCAAATGTAAAATAACAGCACTTTATTGATCAAATATAGGCTCTACGTTACAACTATTAAAAGTTGAAAGTTAGAGAACAAGTGAATTTTCTTGTCTTTTGTTGTTTGCTTAACGTTATCATAGAGGCGCATCAAGAAAATCTGCCGGTCAGCGACATAACCGTCTGTTTACGAGATTATTTTGACATTTTTGTGTGTGTTTGTCCATTCACGTGTGCAAAAAGACGGAGAACTCGGTTCATTATCAAGCACTTTTCATTCACTATGAGAAGCCGTTCTGTGTGTGTGTGTGTCTGCAGCACAGAAAAAAAAAGCATGTACATCTTTTTTGCGCTCAAATGGTTAAAAATCACAATAAAATGCGCACACAATGGAATCAAAATCCGCGTTTCTTATCGAATCACCTGTTCTGGGCAATTTGGAACCGGTTCTCATACCCATCCCTAGTTGTGAGACAGTTTTTTTTAGAGGCATTCTTTTCTTTTTCTTTTTTCATTTCTCTTTATCCTTTCTCTTACTCTCTATCCTTTTCCTTTTCTTTCTCTAATGCTTTTTCCTTTATCTATTCCCATTCCTTTTAATTGTTGTACTAATTTCTTTTGCTTTGATTTTTCTTTCTTTGCTCTATTTTTTTCCTTCTTTTTCATTTTTTTCTGCTGCTTTTTTTATAGAAAGTCCTAAAAGGTGAACCACTCATTTGACTCGGGTCCCCATGGGACCTTGTGTTTATGAGTGTGTCTTGGTCTTATGTAAAAGGGCAGATGGGCCCAGCTGGACGATCTTTCTCTCTTTCACTCTGTGATCCTTGGAGCAAACTGCAACGGCTGAAACACCTGGGCATTCCACAGAGCACAGGGACAGATCCCAGAGTGCAGCGGATACAGATTCAACTAAACAATTCATTGATTTGCCGGAAGGTAAACACAACATAACCTCGTGTGTGACGCAGAAGAGCCATGTTTTGGAAAATATCAACAGTCAGACCCAATAATTAACTGTAATATTATAGGTGGATAGATACAGAGAAGTATTGACTAGCATTTTGTTGAAGCATGTTTTATATGTACTTTAGGTTGTTGGTTCATCTCCCAGTTGTTCTGACCTCAAGGATTGCACTTGTTTTAGTGTCTACTCTAGATCTCCTCCTTTTTACCCCGGGCCTTCAGCTGTGCCTCAACATGTGCCCATCTGCAGGTCTCCACCCAGTCTCCGGTCTAAAAGCAGACTTAACCTGTGTGTCCACTGGTGCTGAACAAATCTGGTCAATACCATCCCCATCCAGAATGCTATAGATCTGCCACTTGGGGCTGTCTCTGTAAATATAAAGCAGCATGACAGTGTTTGCTGTCAATACATGGTAAAACCTGATTTAAATGCATACATTTCCAGCTGTGATTTCATTTACTTCCAGCTGATTTTCAATAGTTTATTACAGATGTCACTGCCTTAACCTCTGTGTTTATACACCGCACCTGCCGTTTGAATTAAGTTGAGCGTTTCTCAGTGTTTTGATACTCAAAACCACTGTCAATCCCACAATCCCCTGTGTGAGTCTTTTTCTCAGTACTCCTGCTTGTACAGTTTGTCTAATTTCAGGTTCAGGGATAAAAGTTGTAGTTGTCCAAAAAGGTTATTGTGTTTGTGTTCAACAGAACAAAATACAGAGATGATTGCATTAACTAAATGAATGTTTCATTTTGGTTGAAAGGCAAATCTTGGGTTATTGTTCATTTTGCTGATGCAAATGTGTCTCTTTGGGCCATTGCATGCCTGCAGGATCACAGACTCAGATGCTGCTGAGAATACATTTGTGCATGTGTGTGTGTGTGTGTGTGTGTGTTTATGCCTTGTGTAACCTGAAGCAAACCTTAAATACAAAAAAAAGAGAAGGACTGACACTTTTGCTGCCTTTAAAATCATTGCATACGTGCAGCTAATCTTTTTATATTTAGGCAGTTGACATGATCAGTGGTACTTCATTGAAAAATAATTATTACACATGCAGCTGAGATACCACAACTCTATTATAGTTACAGTATCCTAATGTAGTCATGTGTCAACTATCCATTTGGGATCCTCTAGAGTTTGGATCAGTGGCGTAACTTTGCTTTGAAAAGTGGTGGGGACAGTGCCGCCGATCCCATTACGCGCATCACGCGCTGCGTAGGGCACAACAACAGCCCGGGAGTCTATGCCCAAGACCAACCTAAAAAATGGTTTGCATTCAAACAAAAATGCAGTATTGCAGTAAGAAATATAATTTTAGCACTATAATTTTTATTTATATATCCGTATCAATTTGATAAATAAAATTATAATATTGGCAGTCATTTGCCAGTGGATCTTTGATTCAACCGATTGGCTCTTTACTTAGAAGGCGGGACACATTCATTACGCGTTGCAGTTTCTCCCATTCATAAGTAACCGCACCCGACCGTCTTTCTATCTAGTATTTTGACTATATATGAGTTTCCAATTCCTGTGTGCTCATTTGTCATGAAAAATATCTGTAAGTTTGGCACATTTGGCTGCGTCATCCTCCAATGCCTTTCTTTTTTTTAACTTGCCTTTTTCAGCTCCCCCTGGCATCTTTTTACTATCCATTTTATTCTTCGCGATTAGCTTACTCTCCCCACATCATTAAATGACGGTTTTGTTTCTTTTTTCTCAATGACAACGACCTGAGTACACGCGACGCACTTCAGTTTAAAGAGAAAGAGAGCGCGCGCTCTGACAACAGAAAGCGGCACTTTTTAATGCACGGTCTGATGCGCTGATTTAAATTCAAATCTAGTGTAATGTGCTGTGTTGTTATATCAGTCACACAGTAACTTAACACATATAGACATACAGAGAAAACGAAGAGAAAGCAGCCGAGTCTGCCGGCCCAATTTATGAGCGGAAAGATCTGCCCACCGGGAATTCTCCCGATGGCCACTCCGGGCCTGCATTCTATGTACTAAAAAGAAAGACGCTTTCAGCCTTATCAACGGCCGCGGAAACAGGCCATGGGTTCAATCCATTCCCGGCGTTCTTATTTTGCTTCCGATGTATTAAATATAGGCCTACAAGCAATTAGTTTATGAAACCTTGATCAAAATTAAAATACAATTAACTTTTCATCATCAACATATACAAATTAAAACAATAATATAATAGGCTAATATTTAAAGATATAGCCTAACTATGAATCTAAATAGGTTATGTTTTGTTTGTAGCCTTCTCCACTCGTTTCAAATTTTTTTTTTTTTTTTATCAAACGCAAAGTTTTTAATTTCAAATTTAATTACTAAATTCAGTTCATATTTCCAACAAACGAAATTCCGAGCCAAAATAACGAAGTGGTAAAAAACCCCCCTGCAAAAATGAAAAATATTAAAGAATTCGCAGGCGCTTTCGTCTGCATGAGTATAGGCTAAAAGATGCGCAATATGTCTGGAGACATGGAGTGGACATGATTTCTATTGAGTGTTGTTTTGCAGAAATCATTTCTTGTGAATTTCGTTTTCTATAAATTGTATTTTAATTTTGATCAAGGTTTCATAAACTAATTGCCTGTATATTTAATACATAAGCAAAATAAGAACGCCAGGAATGGATTGACATGCTTAACGAACCCACTGGCCTGTTTCCGCAGACCGCGGCCTTTGAGTAGCCTAATGCTGAAAGTGTCTTTGTTTTTAATACATTTCTAGAATATATGTATTACAGTAGCCTTTAGCATACAATATATTACAGTAGGCCTGTTTTGATATTTTTGCACCGGGGTCCGTAATTTCTAGGTTAAAGTTATGCCACTGATGTTAACATGAGCGGTCCATGGCACCTGTTACCCGTAACGAAGTGGTAAAACTTTGAGTTACCACCATGCAATTTCAAACATTTCGCTCGTCTCTGTATGTGGCAGGCTGGCAGCAATGCCTCACAATAACCTGGCGTATGTAACAGTCGATAATTCTTTACAGATGATGGTGTGTTTGGACAGAAGACGAGTTCTTTATTAAACTCATAAAAAACAATAGAATATAAAATGCCACAATTTATCAAGACCTTGAAGCAGATAAGAGAGAGAAACACCCAGAAACACCTCATGCCGCTCAAGTATAAGGGGCTTTCCTTGCCATCAGTGCTTGAATAACACACGCGTGCGGTGGCTGGGATACACGTAAACCTAACAACATACGTGGCATAATATTTGGAATGATTTATCACGTGAGGAAAAAAATTGTTTTAGTCGCATAACATCAGTTAATGGAAACGCTGTCATTTCGCAATATTTTTTTTTATCGACTTAGGAAATATGGCAAAAGTTGTGTGCAAATCTGTAATGGAAAAAAAGCTTCTGACCGGCGGAAACATTTGTTAAATGAATGAATTACGATTTGTAGATCGTGCTTTTGCTTTAATACACACCTTCCGCAATCTATTTTTCAATTACTTTTAAAAAGTGGTGGGGACAATATCGAGCCTGGCAAAAAGTGGTGGGGACATGTCCCACCCGTCCCACCCGTAAATTACGCCTATGGTTTGGATTCGTCTGAATGTTCATCTCCCGCTGCATCCTCGCTGTGCGGGCGGAGTGTGTGCTCGTGAGCTTGCCTTAGAGGTCAACATGAAGAGCATCTGATGAGAACAGATGGAGAGAGTAAACTTTAAATCAAGCCGACAAGACCAAATGTTTGTCATGACAGGGATTTCAGTTCACATCAAGTGCACTCCAGCATGCCCATTTGCTTGCATGCAATTTAGGAGTTTTCACAAAATTCACACAGACATGATGTGACTGCTTTCTTGTGGTTATCTTCGTGTAACTCATGTTTATTGGTAGAGAGCTATAGGAAGTAGTGGGACCGTAGTTATGAATTGACAACCCAAACTGGAACTTGCATCACTGTAGGAACTCCATACCGAAAGCATGTGCAGAATCACTTCACCACGGCATTAACTTCTTGCGACACATTTTTTATTTGTTTTCTTTTTTGGAACAGTTATACAACCCCATAATGGCAGAAGTAGTACTTTGTAAAAGAAAAAAATAGTCATCAAAGATGAGAATCTTCAGAGCCAAAGTGGAGTGGTGTCTGAGAATCTTTCAACCAAAACATAAAGTAAATATTTCATTAGTTGAGCCCAATTGGATATGTATTCGTGTTAGACCGATATATCGGGCCGATATTTGCGATTTTTACATGTATCGGCATCGGCCGATACAAGGCTGCTGTGTTCGCCGATATTTTTTTCAAGAGATTAAGTTAAGTGCACCTAAGCAGGGCTTAAAAACGGAAAAAAATATCAATGGGTTCACTCCGAGCAGAATCGATATTTTAACGTTTCCGTTTTTGCGTTCCTCATTAAACATTACTGTTCCGAAAACGGTTTGATTTGAAAAAATACCGGTTAATAACGTTATTTTAATTTAGCCTATACTTTAAACAAATATGTATAAATAGACTTATTTTTCACTCAATAATAATATAACGCATGGTTATTAAACTTGAATATTTATTTCATAACATTTTTAAAACCACAACATAAATACATGCATTAATTACAAAGCATAAACAGCGGACCTGTTTTAATGGAGCGTTAGACAATCGAAAGTGGCTCTTATGCCGAATTCTTTTCAGAAGAGTGATAACATTCTTTGTACATAACTTTTTTCAACCCGACTTGTTTTAAAAATTGCATGAATAAAGAATAAATAAACTGGATAACCATTGCTCTTTCAATGCACCGTCAACTGCTAATTTCAAAGCAAACACTGCGCAACACGTCCATTCATCACATAATCAAATTCAGTCAGCTAATAAAGCTTGATCATTTAATGCAATATAACATACCATTTAATACGAAGCATCAACCGTATAGAAAACATTGACCTGTCCTGTATTGGCAATCTGAAAGACTATAGGAAAAATGTTTGATAGATGCTAGTAACCTACTTGGATAGGCTTAAACGGAATTAGCCTAAAGCAGTCAATTTGAGCTTAAAGTCCGTACTGCTTATTTAAACGTTCGAAAAGAATGTCCTCCAATACCTGCACATTCATTGTAGACCTCAGCGGGGAAAGAAATGTACTTGAGGCATGAAAATGCGCGGGCATTTCACTCACGCTTGATCCGTCAACGTCACACGCTGCACTACTCAATTCATGATTGGTCACTGCCAAATTAAAATATTAAAAGAACGATAAAATTACGTTATTAACCGGTTAATGGTCATTTCAAATGAAAGTTTCTGTTCAGAATGAATCAAATTGATTTTGTTTTCGTTTCCGTTCCTCTTAATTTTGTTCGATTCCGGTTTTCGTTTTCGTTCCTTGAACCGGTTCAGAGCCCTGCACCTAAGCATTAAATGACTAGGTTGTAAATAGTTTTAAGAGTATAAAAGTTGTAAGTATAGTACAGTCAGCGTGCACTTTATTATGATGCTTGCTTGTTGATACTGTGCAATAGTGTAATTATTTTATTGATGCTTTTCAGAATTTGGTTTCACCACTGAAATCCTTTTTTCTTGTTCTACCTCACCTGTTTTGACTATTTGTTAAATATTGTTTTTTTTAGTTCAATAAATGTTCCTTTTTTAATTTTTAAATTGTTATCATCATGATCATTGTGTCATTTTTATGATGTAAATTGAGGGAGCAAAAGCAGTATCGGCTCCAAATATCGGCTCAAGAAAATCGACAGCCCGTATCGTCATCGGCTAAGGCTGATGAAAAAAAAACGGTATCGGCATCGGCACTAAAAAATCCATATTGGTCGATCCCTAATATGTATATTAAAGATCAGATGTTTTATCAGGCTATTATTATTTTCACATTTAGACACTAGCAGGCCTTGTGAGAAAACACTATATGGATGTGCAGGGTTTACCTCTTAAGAAAAAGTCTAATTTATTCATCAATCTCTTTTGTTGTTGCTCAAAATAATAAACTACTTATAACGAACAAACAATGTACATAATCTAATAATCAAAACACTCTCATCAGGGCAGAACATTTATTTAACTAGTCATTTCAAAGTTTTGTTGACTTCCCTTGCCATCTCTGAATAATTTTCAAAATCATAACATTGTTTATTATTAAATGCTCTTAATATGCTGATTGATAATGCGGTGTATGGGGGAAGAACATCTAAAAGCACCAATTTAACACAAACCAGGGGCACGTTCAAGCTCAAACCGTTGCGCAACGTTTTGCTATGGTTTCCGGGTTGAACGTCATGTTTCCTGGAAACGGTGTGCAATGGGGTTTGAGATGTGCTTTCTCTCGTTTGGTGGCTGTGTCAAAAATGTCAGCCCAATCAGCAGCAACATGTATATAAACCCTGCAGTGTTAACTCGCACAATGGGTCCAAGTAAAGTAGTTTACAAATGTGTCCGCTGCAGCTTGGTATACCCAATAATTGAAGATATTAGAAGACATGTTTGTCTTTTCATCCTGAAATGCGAGGCAAATGTTGGATCACAATAATTAGGAACTGCAGTTTCCACAAATCCCTTCACTCTTATTCTGGACGGCAAGGGCAGTGACTGTAACATCGAGTGTATTTTGCAGTATTAAACATTTATATCGATTTCATCAGGCTCTGAAAATTATTTAAAAAGAACACAAAGAATGGCCTTCTCAGCTGCCATATGCAGTGTTAATTTTGACAGCAAATTTTGATTGTTTTAGTCATAGTTGACATAGCACTTTTGACTAAAATGCCATTTAGTTTTAGTCATATTTTAGTCACCTGAATTGTTTTTAGTTTTAGTCTAGTTTTAGTCGACTAAATCTACAGTAGATTTAGTCTCCTAAAATCTAATGAGTTTAGTTAAATTGTAATACATAAAGCATCAAGCATTACATAACCGACTGTCACTTGAACTGACATTTTGACATCATTTTGTTTTTGACATTAAAAATACACGAAAGAGCTCAATTCACTTTTTTATTTATTTTTTTAAAAGCATCTATATAGTTTTTATAACTTTGTATTTCTGTTTTAGTTAGTAGGCCATATCAGGTTAAGCTAAAGCTTCAAATAAGTTTGTTTATTTGTTTTTTTTATTTCAGTTAACATTTATTTAATTTCAAGTAATGAAGAATTTTTTTTATGGTTTTAGTGAACTATTATAACCCTGATACTTTATTGAATATGTGTCAAATCCTGTTCTTAGTCTTTCCTCCTGACTATGGGAATGAAATTAAATACAGTTTATTGTGTAACCAAAAACGAATATATAATGCGTGACTTTTAATTATAAACAAGCTTGAAATACACCGGACTCTTATTTTGAAATGTCTGCGACTTACTATTGCAGTTTCATTAGCTCATTCAAGTTCAGATGAAGGAGATAAAATATGCATTGTTACAACCATCTAAAACATATTACTATATAAACATTGTAAAGTAAACATCGTGATTATTCATCAGCATTAGTTCATAAACAATTGTCTGGCATAAATGTGCGCTATTCATTGATTGTGAGCCGCTCTGGAGCGCTGGATTGGGGATGCGCGAGCCGTGTTTTCCCGCCGTTAGATCAGCTCATTACAACTCAAATGTGCATCTGTTACACAGGACATCAGTTCTGAATGGATCTCGTCCCTAATCGACCCTCCCTAACATTTTCGTCTCGTTTTTATTGTTGACGAAAATGACAGTAGGTTTTCGTCGTTATTTTTGTCATCCAACACTAGTTTTTATTTAGTTATCGTCTCGTTTTCGTCAGTGAAAAAAGGTAATTGACGAAAATTGACACAAATTATTCGTCAACGAAATTAACACTGTTTTCATGAAATGCGTGTTTATATAGCATGAATTGTATTTATCGTGTGATTATATATATACGGCAAAATTTGTTTTTACGTGTATAGGTAGGTTTAGTGGTGTGGGGTACGTGCATATAAAGTGCGTATCATATGCATGCAAAAACTGCGTAACATGCACGTAAAAACTCATTTTGGCATATAAATCGCACGATAAATACAATTCGTGCTATAGATATGCATTTTCATGAGATCAGGCTTGTACCACAGTTAAAAATAATATAATATAATTTTTGAACACGGTTAAAAATAATTTAAAAAATAATGCTGCATTCTCGTTTTCTGCAGTTTTAGCAAAAGTATCCATTTTGTTGCTCAGTGTTTCTGCTGTTGTTATAATAAGCAGCTCTTAATATGTCGCTTTAGCGGGAGAGAGAAGTGACTCGCATGGAGCGGAAAGGGCTTGAATGAAGCGCGTTTGGCAATAAAATTATTAGAGGAGCGCTGAAAGACCGAACGCCTTTGGTGTGAACGGCTCCGTTGTTTTGATGCGCTGCTCACTTTAATCTGTAGAAACGCTAAAATGCCGCAATAATGTCCTGCGGTCCAGATGGAACCAAGCCAGGGTCCGGACCTATGCTGTAGTTCATCTAAAACCATTTCTAAACCGCATTTCGGTAATATTTTATATTTTATTAGCCTGACGTCGTCAGAATATGAGTCTGCTGATTGTGTTACTGTTGAGCATCTGTCCATCATCGTATAAAGCCCGCCCTGACAATTTGATTGGTCCGAACAGCTCCTGTTTGGGCAAAGTTGCTCCACAACGGATCAAGTCCAGACCGAACTTCTCGACCTCAAATGTTGTGGGCGGGGCTAAGTTCGGCTGGCATCCAGGCTAATATTTTATAATAATTATGCATGCAATTTGCACAACTATATTATTTGAGGGACTACACAGAATGTTGGTACTTTTTGTTTTTGCTTGCATTTTTAATGTTTGTAAAAATGCAATAATCAGGACCATTTTAAGCGAACAAGTGAAGTTGAATTTATTTTTATTTTTTTTACTTTTAGGAAAAACCTAAAATATACACTTGCACACATTCATAAATATTAACCAGTAATCTTGACGTTGATTTAAAAAGCATCCGCTATCATATATTCTGTTTTGTCTGTGCTTATTGCAAACAAAGTGTCCCATTTCAATGCTCTCTGACTCCTGAGAAGGATCCCACCGATCAACATTGTATTAATTTCATTCGTGCATGTGTCTGTGTTTCAGAACGGAGCGGTTCCAGGAGAGCCAGTGAAGAAAGATGAAAACTCCAGAAGGGGAAACTGGGGCAACCAGATTGAGTTTGTCCTCACCAGTGTTGGTTATGCAGTCGGGCTGGGAAACGTCTGGAGGTTCCCTTACCTTTGCTACAGGAATGGAGGAGGTGACCAGTTTCTTTCTTCTTTGCTCGATATCGATCTTGACTTTCTCTCAGTGCCTGCACTGTGCAGTTTTATAAGGTCTTGCCAGATTTCTAAAATCGAGTTAATCATTTAATTTGATGGAGTCAAACTGATGGCATTTAGGGTTTTGTTTTTCTAAGTCATGCCATTGAGTCCTTTTCCAGATTCCTTGCTCCCTTAAAAGGGTACTTGCTATCAAGTCTCATAACACACCTTACTTAAAATAGACCAGGCTAGAGTAAGCAAGGGTTTTTAGCAGATGGTCCCTAATGACCTGGCCCGGAAACCTCTGCCCCATGATCTCATATTCCTCGAGCAGCCTCTGATCAGGGCCATATCCTGAATTAGCCCATAATTCAGATAAGCAACTGAACTCCAGACTATTTTAACACAAACACTGGAGCCCTGTGGATTTACAGGACCACAATCTGACTATTCATTTATTAAACTTAAGTTATGTAAACTGTTTGTATGCATTTTTGATTTCTAAGTGTTTTATATTATATGTGACCCTGGAGCACAAAACGTCGTGCGTCGTGCGTCTCACGGGTATATTTGTGGCAATAGCCAACAATACATTGTATGGGTCAAAATTATAAATTTTTCTTTTATGGCAAAAATCATTAGGATAATAAGATCATGTTCCATGAAGATATTTTGTAAATGTCCTACTGTAAATATATCAAACATGTATTATTAGTAGTAATATGCATTGCTAAGGACTTCATTTTAACAACTTTAAAGGAGATTTTCTCAATATATATATATTTTTTGCACCCTCAGATATTCAAATAGTTGTTTCCCGGCCAAATATTGTCCTATCATAACAAACCATACACCAGTGGAAAGCTTATTTATTATTAGGGATGCACCGAATGTTTGGCAACCGAAATTATTCGGCCGAAAATAGCAAAAATTTTACTTATTCCGAATAAGTGAAAAGACTGAATAAATGTAACCGAACAATGACGTTTTTTGGTGACGCGATCAAATATAGCAACCAGCGTGTGTGAAAGAGAGGCGCGCACGCTTCAATGCTGAAAACATGTTGGAAGTGTGGAAGCATTCATGTGAATGCCCGTTTGCAGACACTATTCTGCTGAATTGTCTAGGCCCCCTCAAATGCAGGCAAGAGCACCCTCAGTTGAGACTGTAATGATATATTGGCAAATGCTCCAGTGTATATTTGTGTCTGTAGAACGTCAAATATATCCATTTACAACGTGTTTCTGCTGCGGTGACAGGCTCGCAAAACCTCTCATGAACAAACAAAAAAAGTGTAGACACAAATCGACGCAAGTAAGATATTTATTGTGCATGTTTAGCAGCTTCATTGAACTTTGTGAGATCGTGATGAACTGACATAGCGACAGTGTTTAGTGATCGTAAATGGAGCGGCCTTGGCTCGCTGTCGAGTCTACAGTCTATAATTTACATGTTTTTTTCATGTTGCAACAACGTTTAATGGCCAATTGCACGCTGCACAGTTTCGGAAGTGATATAGTGAAATAGTAACGCATTAAAGCAATGACTAATAGACTATCAGACTAATAGAAGCGCCCTCAGTGATGTCAGAAGCGCACAAGCGCACTCAGTGATGTCAGAAGCACACTCAGTGATGTCAGAAGCGCACTCAGTGATGTCAGAAGCACACTCAGTGATGTCAGAAGCGCACTCAGTGATGTCAGAAGCACACTCAGTGATGTCAGAAGCGCACTCAGTGATGTCAGAAGCGCACTCAGTGATGTCAGAAGCGCACTCAGTGATGTCAGAAGCACCCTCAGTGATGTCAGAAGCACCCTCAGTGATGTCAGAAGCGCCCTCAGTGATGTCAGAAGCGCACTCGGTGATGTCAGAAGCACACTCAGTGACGTCAGAAGCACACTCAGTGATGTCAGAAGCGCACTCGGTGATGTCAGAAGCACACTGTGATGTCAGAAGCGCACTCAGTGACGTCAGAAGCACACTCAGTGATGTCAGAAGCGCACTCGGTGATGTCAGAAGCACACAGTGATGTCAGAAGCACACTGTGATGTCAGAAGCGCACTCAGTGACGTCAGAAGCGCACTCGGTGATGTCAGAAGCACACTCAGTGACATCAGAAGCGCACTCGGTGATGTCAGAAGCACACTCAGTGACGTCAGAAGCACACTCGGTGATGTCAGAAGCACACAGTGATGTCAGAAGCACACTGTGATGTCAGAAGCGCACTCAGTGACGTCAGAAGCGCACTCGGTGATGTCAGAAGCACACTCAGTGATGTCAGAAGCGCACTCAGTGATGTCAGAAGCACCCTCACAAAATATTTTAATAAAAATAATAATAAAAAATTAAATGCTGGAATGCTAAAAAAATGTCAGTGTTAAATAAATATCTTTAAATTGTAGTTTTGTAGTTTATTTTTTTCTAAAAAAAAAAAAAAAAAGCAAGACAAAATAGCAAAAAGCTATTTTTGACTATTTAATTTATGCAATGGTGAAAATATTGGCAAAATAAATCTCAAAACCGCATTCGGTATTCGGCCAAGTGTTTTATTATTATTCAGCTTCGGCCAAGCATTTTCATTTCGGTGCATCCCTATTTATTATGCCTGGTTTTGTGGTCCAGGGTCACATATCATTATTTAAGCAGAGTTCATCTGTGTATCCAGAAGAAAAGCCTTGCTTTTTGTGTCGGGCTACTGTGGGCCCCTCAGTTTGAGGCCCCTGGCGACCCCATTGTGCCATAATCCGTGCTTGTCTTCAACACTCAAAGCACTGGATCCACATTCCATTTCTGTTATGCAAAATATCAGCACTGTTTGAATGCAGCTCGTCCAATCAGATTAGACCAGTTATGTAACCTCAGGTGTTACTCTCTTTATTTGCATGAGCATTAGGGAACACTATGATGGAATCATATATTGGCTATGTTTTGTTTTGTGTAAATGAGCACACACCTACATTTCTGTCTTCAGCGTCAGAGTAAAATGATTACGTAACTGGGTGTGTGTGTTTCACAGGTGCCTTCATGTTCCCATACTTCATCATGCTGGTGTTTTGTGGCATCCCTCTGTTCTTCCTGGAGCTCTCCTTTGGGCAGTTCACCTCCCTCGGGTGCCTGGGAGTCTGGAAGGTCAGCCCCATGTTTAAAGGTGAGCATGTGAGGACAACTCTGAAGCATTGTCATGACAACTAAACATTATGGGAAGAATGTCAAGACTTGTCTGACATGTTAAACTAGTAATTCATTTCTAAACATACACTCTCGCAGTATTATCTCCTCATCAATATGTGCAGTGTGAATGCTAAAATGTGGCAGGTTCACTTAAATAATTGGCTCCTTTAATAATAACAAAAGGAATCATATTATAAAGTTACCAAATGCTACATTAGATAACAATAAAAAGCATCTATTAATTTGTTAGTGTTAATTTCAACATTTACTAATACATTATTACAATCAGAAATTATAAAAAATGTCGGTAACACTTTAGAATAATGGTCATTAGTTACCATGAACTAATAATGAACAGCACTTATAAAGCTTTTATGTATCTTTGTTAATGTTAATTTCAACATTTACTAATGCATTATTAAAATCTTGTTAACATTAGTTAATGCAGTGTGAACTAACATGAACAAACCATGAACAGCTGGATTTATATTAACTAACGTTAACAAAGATGAACAAATACAGTAACAAATGTACTGCTCATGGTTAGTTAATACATTAACTAATGACCATTATTCTAAAGTGTTACCATATTATCTATTAATATTATTTCATGGACCTGAGCTAACATGCACAAACAATGAACAGTTGTGTTTTTATTATCTAACATTAACAAAGATGAATAAATACTGTGATAAATGTATTATTGATCATTGTTAGTCAATGCAGTTTACTAATGGGAACTAAAAATAATTATCGGTTACATTTTTACTCGTAAGTTTTTTTTCTTTCTAAGAATGTTTTGAATGAGGATAACAACAAAGACAATTTCCAAACTACTTTTCATTTAGCTTTGATATCGAAGCAGCAGCGATATGTATTTTGTTATTGAACTGCTCAGCTGATGTATTGTCCTGTGGTTGTTCTCTCTTCTTCAAGGTGTGGGCTATGGAATGATGGTGGTCTCCACCTACATTGGAATCTACTATAATGTGGTGATTTGCATCGCGTTTTATTACTTCTTCATGTCCATGACAAACCTTCTGCCCTGGACGTACTGCAACAACCCCTGGAACACGCCGGACTGCTCTGGGGTGGTGGCGCCGCGGGTCAATGCCACCCTCGCCAATGTGTCTGCTGTGGTGTCAGGGGTGACGGAGATCGTCAACCGCACCAAGAGGACCAGTCCTAGTGAAGAGTACTGGAGGTAAATCCACACCTTTTGTAGATTGATGCATGAATATTTATTTGTAAAAATGAAAAGGAAAAAAGTATTTTTTAATATCGTGAAAATTTAATATATATATATTTTTAATTATTTAATTTGTTTTTAATATAATGTAACAATATAATATTTAATATATTTTATTTTAATATTTTAATTTAATTTAATATTTAATTTTAATGTAACATTTCATTTTAATGTAATATTTCATTTAATGTAATATTTCATTTAATATAATATTTTAATTTAATTTAAATGTAATATTGTAATTTAATTTAATATTTTAATTTAATTTAACATTTTAAAATTTTAATTTATTTTAATATATTTAAATGTAATATTTAATTTAATATTTCAATTTAATCTAATTTAATATTTTAATTTAATTTAATATATTTAAATGTAATATTTAATTTAATATTTTAATTTAATATTTCATTTAATTTAATATTTTAATATTTAATTTAATATTTAATTTAATTTAATATTTTAATTTAATCTAATTTAATATTTTAATTTAATGTAATATATTTAAATGTAATATTTCATTTAATATTTTAATTTAATATTGTAATTTATTTTAATATTTAATTTAATTTAATATTTTAATTAAATTTAACATTTTAATTTAATCTAATTTAATATTTTAATTTAATTTAATATATTTAAATGTAATATTTAATTTAATATTTTAATGTAATATTTCATTTCATTTAATATTTTAATATTTCATTTAATTAAATTTTTTAATTTAATCTAATTTAATATTTTAATTTAATTTAATATATTTAAATGTAATATTTAATTTAATATTTTAATGTAATATTTCATTTAATTTAATATTTTAATATTTTAATATTTCATTTAATTTAATATTTTAATTTAATCTAATTTAATATTTTAATTTAATTTAATATATTTAAATTTAATATTTCATTTTAATTTAATATTTTAATTTATTTTAATATTTCATTTCATTTAATATTTTAATTTAATCTAATTTAATATTTTAATTTAATTTAATATATTTAAATGTAATATTTCATTTCATATTTTAATTTAATATTTCATTTAATTTAATATTTTAATTTCATTTAATATAATTTAATTACATTTTATAATGTTTTGGGAAGTTCCATTATTTGGCATTTCCCGAACCTCAGCTAACCTTGTGTTGCAGGGACCACATGACTTTGATTGGGCACATTTTATTTTAATGACACTTTCTTTATGATATCAAGACCGTTTTATCAGCCTGACATTTTGACTTTATTCCCCCGACAAATACTAAAATTAATTTTATACAGAATACAGGTCTATGTGCATTTTTATGTATTTTTAAATATAAATAAACTACTGAATTCTTGTATGTGTTTATACACAATGATCTTGATATTTAACTCTCTGGGTATTTTCCCAGTATTCATATTTATTGTCAATCCATTACTCATCAGTACTTAAAATGCATGACAGGTTAATAATTGAAAGCTGGTAATAATACGTGTTTGCGGGAGTCATGCAATTTGTCTTGACGTTTGTTTGGATGTGTGTGTGCATTGGACTTGACAGATGTGTTTGTTGAATGACTACAGAGGCTGACTTTACGAGACAATGGGACAGAAAGGCACAGAATGTTGTGTTTTTCCAAGAGTGTGATTGCATGTGGTATGTGGTTTGGAATGAATGCCTGACTTTACTGCCAGCGGTCAGAGAATGCCAGGCTTTGACCATGAGACGTGTGTGGACCGTTCAACATCTTTATAAATGGTTTGTGCTCTCTGGGTTGTGTTGTCCCTGTGGTATGAAAGACATTCTTGTTCTTGCCTTTTGTAAACTCATTCATTGTGTGGCTGAGGTTATTTTTGATGGGGCTGTGCTTTTAATCTAAAGGCAAGCTCTGAAAATAAATACAAATGAAAATGTATATTAGCGTCATCATCCTGCAGTCTCTCACATCCCTGCTTTCCTGGTTTGGCCCTCTCAGGAACTATGTGCTGAATATCTCTGATGGCATTGGGAACTTTGGGGAGGTGCGTCTGCCGATTCTGGGATGTCTGGCTGTGTCATGGGTGGTTGTGTTCCTCTGTCTTATCCGAGGAGTCAAGTCATCAGGCAAAGTGAGTAAAACATCCATTCCCCAAGGTCATAGGATCCATTCTCAATGTTTAAAGGGGTGATAACACACACACAGTTTCTGTTAATCTTGAGTATCTCTAGAGTAGTGTTGATTCTTCATATCTCCCAAGAGTCTTTAGTTTATCATATTTATAAAAGACAGATACACTGTACCGATTCTTTCTGAAAACAGCTGAGCTCGTGCAGTGGGCGGAGCTAAAGAGACATGAGCGCACACACGCACACACACACACACACACACACACACACACACACAATCATGGCATTGTCCCTGGATTACTCGATTCTCTATACGTTGGTGTTGTTCACATTATATGCACTTACGCACCGATTGCCAACAAAACACACATTTAATGCGGTTTCACTCATGAGCGGGAACAAACACACACACTTGCAGAACTCCGGAAACACAAACTGCAATATCTTGTGACCTTGAATCCAGTGCAGGTCACTGTAGTTTAAAAAATGAATCTAGTGAACAACTTTCAGAGTTTTACAAAATTCGAATTATATAAAATTCGACTTTGACTGAAACTGCATTAAAATTGTTTTTGTTCATTGAAATAGCTGAGATAAATAAAAATATAAATATTAAACTAAAAGCAGCTAACTGAAATAAAATAAAGTACTAAAATTAGTATAACATGAAAAAACATGAAATCTATAGAATATAGAGATAGAAGACTAGATTAAAGGTTAATTGTCCCATGATTTACTCTCCCTCAAGCCATCCTCTGTGTAAATGACATTCTTCTTTCAGACGAACACAATCAGAGTTATATTAAAACATGTCCTGGTTATTCCAAGCTTTATAATGGCAGTGAATGACTTTCTGTTTTGAAGTCCATAAAAGTGCATCTATTCATCATAAAAGTGCATCTATCCATCATAAAAGTGCATCTATCCATCATAAAATTGCATCTGTCCATCATAAAAGTGCATCTATCCATTATAAAAGTGCATCTGTCCATCATAAAAGTACATCCATCCATCCATCATAAAAGTGCATCCGTCCATCATAAAAGTGCATCTGTCCATCATAAAAGTGCATCTATCCATCATAAAAGTGCATCCGTCCATCATAAAAGTGCATCTGTCCATCATAAAAGTGCATCTGTCCATCATAAAAGTGCATCTGTCCATCATAAAAGTGCATTCATCCATCATAAAAGTGCATCTGCCCATCATAAAAGTACATCCATCCATCATAAAAGTGCATCTGTCCATCATAAAAGTACATCCATCCATCATAAAAGTGCATCTGTCCATCATAAAAGTGCATCCGTCCATCATAAAAGTGCATCTATCCATCATAAAAGTGCATCTGTCCATCATAAAAGTGCATCCGTCCATCATAAAAGTGCATCTGTCCATCATAAAAGTGCATCTGTCCATCATAAAAGTGCATCTGTCCATCATAAAAGTGCATTCATCCATCATAAAAGTGCATCTGCCCATCATAAAAGTACATCCATCCATCATAAAAGTGCATCTGTCCATCATAAAAGTACATCCATCCATCATAAAAGTGCATCTGTCCATCATAAAAGTGCATCCGTCCATCATAAAAGTGCATCTATCCATCATAAAAGTGCATCTTCTGCCCATCATAAAAGTACATCTATCCATCATAAAAGTGCATCTATCCATCATAAAAGTGCATCTGTCCATCATAAAAGTGAATCTGTCCATCATAAAAGTGCATCTGTCCATCATAAAAGTGCATCTATCCATCATAAAAGTGCATCTGTCCATCATAAAAGTGCATCTGTCCATCATAAAAGTGCATCTGTCCATCATAAAAGTGCATCTGTCCATCATAAAAGTGCATCTGTCCATCATAAAAGTGCATCTGTCCATCATAAAAGTGCATTCATCCATCATAAAAGTGCATCTGCCCATCATAAAAGTACATCCATCCATCATAAAAGTGCATCTGTCCATCATAAAAGTACATCCATCCATCATAAAAGTGCATCTGTCCATCATAAAAGTGCATCCGTCCATCATAAAAGTGCATCTATCCATCATAAAAGTGCATCTTCTGCCCATCATAAAAGTACATCTATCCATCATAAAAGTGCATCTATCCATCATAAAAGTGCATCTGTCCATCATAAAAGTGAATCTGTCCATCATAAAAGTGCATCTGTCCATCATAAAAGTGCATCTATCCATCATAAAAGTGCATCTTCTGCCCATCATGAAAGTGCATCTATCTGATTATATTAGTCTGAAAGAAGAATGTCATATACACCTAGGATGACTTGAGGGAGAGTAAAACATGGGCTAATTTTCATTTTTGCATGAACTATCCCTTTAAATGATACTAAAATAGCACTCCTTACCATACATTAAATTTCCGGCATGTGTTTTTCTTACTGAGTTTCTATGTTATGTCTTTCCTCAGGTGGTGTATTTCACCGCGACCTTCCCTTATGTGGTGCTGACCATTCTCTTCATTAGAGGAATCACTCTTGATGGAGCCGTCAGTGGGATCAAGTACTATCTGACCCCTCAGTGGCATAAGATTCTAGATGCCAAGGTCTGTACAACAGCAAATGTGTGCATAACTGCAAGCGATCACTGAGGCTATACAGCATCATGTATAATCTGTGTTCTGTAGGTATGGGGGGACGCCGCCTCTCAGATTTTCTATTCGCTTGGCTGTGCCTGGGGTGGGCTTATCACCATGGCTTCCTATAACAAGTTCCACAATAACTGTTTCAGGTAATGATAATATCATAATGTGTCATTTAAAACCATCGAGGTTTTGATTAGAGCTCTGTATTGTAAGTGATTGGTGTTTTTCTGTGTGTATGTATTACTCTGTAGCTCCCCCATGTGGCCCGTACGGATAAATGCATCGAAGAACTTCAGCTCCAAATGTATGATTGCAAACATAATCGAGTGATTTGTGTGTTCAAACAGAGACAGTATCATCATCAGTGTGACGAACTGTGGTACCAGTGTGTATGCTGGCTTTGTCATCTTCTCCATCCTGGGATTCATGGCTCATAATCTCGGGGTGGATGTGTCCGAGGTGGCCGATCACGGTCCAGGCCTGGCATTCGTGGCGTACCCAGAAGCCCTTACACTGCTGCCCATATCTCCACTCTGGTCCCTGCTCTTCTTCTTTATGCTCATTTTATTGGGCCTGGGCACTCAGGTATTCTTGTTTTGTCTCTTTACTGGTCTTCCAAGACGGTATTTTTCACGTCACAATTTTCTGCAATTACACTATCGATCAGGGCCCGTATTCATAAAGATTCTAAGAGTGCTCTCAGAAAACTCCTAATTTAGCTTAAAAACTTTTATGTAGGAGTCTTAGCTTAAGAGCTATTCGGGACCGATCTGAGAGCAACTCTGAGCAAGGAAAATACAAAAACTTTTATGTTAGTGAAGAGGCGGGGCTGACCCCGTTGCTACGTATGACACAGTCTTTTGAAGACTGTGATTGGTTGGTTGTCCAAAAAGGGGAAAAAAGGAGCGCTTTTAAGTATAGGGTCTATTCTAAGCCTTCACTTTGAAATCACAAGCGCAAATTGTCCTATTTTACCGTTCTCTCTCACTCTCACACACACACACACACATTATATATATGTACACTGAAAAAAATTATTATGGTTTAAATTAAGCATAATTAATTTGTGCTCGTTTAAATAATTTAAATTTAGTTTTTTTATTTTAATTTTAAAAAATGAATTGGTTTTATGGGAATTGCATGTGTTTTGGTTTAAATTGAGATCAAGTAATTCGATTGTGACCACTTACGATAAAAAAATGTAGTAAATTAAAAAAAAAAAAAAAATTCAGTGTATATAAATCCTTTTATTATTTACCATGCTGTTAATTTCCTAAAAGGTATTTGATTGGCTTAGAATTATAAACATTGTTCCACTCTTTCCAATTACACTGATTGCTGGCATGTCTATTTAATTGTTTGTTTGAAAGTTGGGTTTATTAATGTTTAATGCAACAAACATGATCCCTGCACGATCTAATCTATAGCGTCTTATTAACTCACTGTCATCCATTGTCTGCAACACATTTCTTCTCCCTCTTTGTCTTTCTGCTATTTTCTCCGCTACTAAAGAAACTCTTAAGCCTCTTAAAAGTCCTCGTCCGTGCTCTTAACAAATTTGATCTTAAGACCTCTTTTAAGGGTTAAAATGCTTTCTGAATTACTTTTTTCTTTACTAGGATTTTTTAGTTAATTTTAAGAGTAAACGCCCACATTTCTAAGAATTTTCTTAGAATTTTGTCACTAGGAGCTACTCTTTGCATTAAGATTCTTTATGAATACGGGCCCAGATGTTTAGGATCTGTAAGATTTTACCTGTTTGAAAGGAGAATATTGTGCTCACCAAGGCTGTGTTATATTACTCCAGTCTTCAGTGTCACTGGGGGATGCTTTGATGAATAGAAAGTTCAAAAGAACATCATTTTTTAAAATATAATCTTTTGTAACTTTACAAATGTCTTCAGTTTTTCCACTACTTTAATGTGACGTTACAGAATAAAAGTCTTAAAATACAATTTAAATTAAAATTGAACTCTCTTCAGAATTGATTTTAAAGATAATTTCAGGTCAGTGTTCTTTAAACCACAGTGAGAAAAACTAAAAAAAGAACAGTTGTTGTATTTTTAAATAACATTAAATTAAAGCCGTACACAAATTTCATGCACACAAAATAAAATATTGACTTCTTTTCAGATCTTTTCATTTTATGCATAAAAAAAAAAAACAATTAATAAAAAAATGGACAGTTTTTTTTTTTTTGTTGGTTAAATTATAAATAATGTTTCTCCCGCACTTTTGAGAAGGTCCATGCTAATCTAATGCAGCTGATCTGATGTGTTTGGGTCCGTGTACTTTAGTGTCCATTCATTTTTTAAACACGGAAACAAAAAAAGAACAGTTGTTGTATTTTTAAACGCTATGTTAAATACCAACATTTAATTTAAAACCGTACACACACATTCCATGCGCACAAAATAAAAATATTGACTTCTTTTCAGATTTTAGTTTATTACGTTTTGCATCGTTATAAACACAAATAAAAAATGGACAGTTTAATGTGGAGTTTTCTTCTGTAAAATGACTTTCGAGAGTCATGTCTCTGAAACCATGATATAGGACATGACTTGATTTTAAAGGATTAGTTCACTTCAAAATGAACATTTCCTGATCATTTACTCACCCCCATCTCATCCGAGATGTTCATGTCTTTCTTCAGTCGAAAAGAAATGAAGTATTTTGAAGAAAACGTTCCATGTTTTTTCATCATATAATAGTTTTCAGTTGCAACCAAAATGCTGAAGGTCCAAATCAATGCAGTTTCAAAGCGCTTCGATGAGCTCCAGAGGCTCTGCGTGATCCCAGATGAGGAATAGGGTCTGATCTAGCGAAACCATCAGACATTTAAAAAAAATACAAAATTAAATGAATATACTTTTTTACCTAAAGTGAACAGGCTAGATATAGGCAGAGGTGATGAGTAGGGATGGGCGTATCGATATATCCATACTGATGTGAGCATCGAAAAGTATCGATACTCAAATAAAAATATCGATACTAAGGTTTTTTTTATCCCCCGGTAATATTGTTTATTGAAAGAGATTATTTTATGCAAACAATACGAATAACCTATGTTACTGAACAGTTGTATAGGACTATTTTCCTGCTCATCTGAACCATGATCTGAACGCACGCAAATGCTGTAAGACCGAACCAGTCAATCACAGAGAGAGCGTTCGCACACTGATGACTGTATGATGACCGTTTCCCAAAACTATCATAAGAAACCATTGATGCTTTTGGAAACGCAGCCCAGAACAATTCTCAACAGAAGACAAAAAACATATGTTTGAGTTATTTCACAATAAACAAATAGAAATTGTAGCATAAATAGTGCAATTACACTATATTGACATTAGTTAAAGAAAAGAACATGAATCAAAATAAAAAGGTGCCATTTTATGGGTGATTCGTCCTGTCACTGGCAGTCCCTTATGAAAATGAAAATGTATTTTTTACTACAGTGACCGTAGTTCAACTAGTATTTGTAAATTCCCATGGTTACCACTACAAGTTAACATATTTTAACCTTGTGTAAACAAAAATATAATCTAATAAATTGCAATTAAGGCATATTGAATGTTAAAATACCTTTCAAATATGATGTTAAGTGGGTATCTTTACCCATTTTACTCTTAGTCATTTTAATAATTTAATACATTTAATAATTAAAAAGTTCAGTTTAGAAATATTGTATTGATATCGGTGATACTGGCCTTGAAAGTATCGATATCGTATCGAAAACAAAATAAGTGGTATCGCCCGTAAATGAGACGTGTGTAAACAATGAGAGCTGGGGCACGTTCAACGCTCAAACCGGTGCGCAACGTTTTGCTACGGTTTCCGGTTGAACGTCATGTTTCCTGGAAACGGTGCGCACCGGTGTGCAACGGGTTTGAGATGCGTTTTTTCTCGTTTGGTGGGTGTGTCAAATATGTCAGTCCAATCAGCAGCAACATGTATATAAACCACGCGGTATTAAAGAGACAGCTCACACAATGGGTCCAAGTGAAGATGTTTACAAATGTGTCCGCTGCAGCTCAGTATACACAACAATTGAAGATATTAGAAGACATGATTGTCGTAAGAGTTTATTTATATATATATATATAATCAACATGATGATGTATTTATTTATATATTTAGCTTCATTGCAAGGCAAGTTTATTTATATACCAAATTTCATATATGGTAATTGCTTGATATAAAGTGAGAAAGAAAATACAAGCTATTAAAAAAGTAAGAACTAGAAATAAAATGATTTAAATTAGAATTGATTACCAGGAGATTAAAAAGTTAAATAAATGTGATTGGGGTGTTGTCATTTATTCTGGATGGCAAGGGAAGTGATTGCATGTATTTTGCAGTATTAAACACGTATTTACATCGATTTTATCAGGCTCCGAAAATTCCTCAAAAAGAACACAAAGAATGGCCTTCTCGGCTGCCATAGTTACAACTCTTGCGTCAACAGAACAGGGTGTTCAACGCAGCACCGTTTCCGTTTAAAAAACGTTTTGCAACGTTTTGTCGGGGCTGAACGCAGCCCTGATGAGTCCGGGCAAAGGATTATGGGTAATGTAGTCTTTGGAATGACAGTCTGGGGTGGAGTGCCTTCTGGTGGTGATCACGGAGCATGACATCGTGACATATACTGGTTGTATTATTTTATCTTCATGATAGGTCTATATGTTGGGGTATTTTCCATTTGAACAGCCGGCTCCATCTAGAGTAGTCTAGTCTATAAAGCGACTCCTAAACCTTAATTCTTGATGTAAAATGTATGAATGTAAATTAACCAATGTCTTCTTTTGATGCGAGTCATTCTATTGATGGCAGCTGACGCAAAAACACTAGAAATTAAATTTAGTAAAACAAGTTGTATATAATTTATATTATTTTAAATACAATAGTAATATTGTATAAGGGAAATTAGCTTGTATCTGCTAATTCTGTTAATCAGTGTTAAAATAAAAAAAGAAGAAACCGCATCTTCCATATTTCATTTCTGGTTTAAAAAAGGAAAAAGGAATGGACGCAAAAGGACCGATTTCTTTCCCCATCTCCTTTTATGTATATTGTTTGTTTTTTTTGGGACAAATTTACCTACAGTGGCATGAAAAAGTATGTGAACCGCTTGCAGAATTTGTGAAAATGGGAATAGTTTAAACTAAATAAGAGGGATCATACAAAATGCATGTTATTTTTTTATTTAGAACTGTCCTGAATAAGATATTTTACATAAAAAATGTTTTTTGCATTGTGCAAATAATGCATTGTGTTTCCTTCTGGAGCATCAGTGAATGTTTGAGCCTTTTTTAGTAGTTGTGTTTGAGTCCCTCAATTGTCCTCAGTGTGAAAAGATGGATCTTAAAATCATAGTCATTGCTGGAGAGGGTTCAAATATGAAAAAGAGGCTGGAAAACCGAAGAATGTGCAGGAGCTGGAGGATTTTTCTGAAGAACATTGGGCAGTTTAACTGCTCAGGACAAACGTGAACAACCATCACAAAACAACAAAAAAACAGCCGTGGATCATCCACAGCACTGAGAATCAATAGTTCACTAACTTTTTATTAGGGTTATTTTAATAAATTCAGCGTTTTTTTTGTCTTGTGGACTATATGTAAAAAAAATTCTGTAAAATATCTTATTCAGTACAGTACTAAATAAACAATAACTTGCATTTTGTATGATCCCTCTTATTTAGTTAAAATTATTCCCATTTTCACAGATTCTGCAAGCGGTTCACACACTTTTTTATGCCACTGTACATTATTATTGTGCTGCTTTGCTGGTATTTTTTTCAGGAAATGTCTTGTTTATGTAAATGTACAAATCTTTTTCTTCTGGGTGTAGTTCTGTCTGCTGGAGACTCTGGTGACCGCTATAGTAGATGAGATTGGAACGGACTGGATTATCAGGAATAAGACCTATGTCACGCTTGGAATCGCTGTAGTAGGCTTCCTCCTAGGAGTGCCACTGACCACACGGGTAAGCGACTAACACATTTGAGCAAACACACACACACACACACATGTCCTTTATCCATGGATTGACGGTTGTGCTGTGTGTGATACAGGCAGGGATATACTGGCTGCTGCTCATGGACAATTACGCTGCCAGTTTCTCTCTGGTCGTCATCTCTTGCATCATGTGCATCTGTATTATGTATGTCTATGGTGAGTCCTCAAAGTCACTTTTACATGCTGTGTATAAAGGCCACAGTAGCTGGATGTAAACCGAGGTATTCATTTCTATTTTCAGGTCACAAGAACTATTTCCGAGATGTCGAGATGATGCTAGGCTTCCCTCCTCCAATCTTCTTCAGGATTTGCTGGAGATTTGTGTCTCCTTTAATTATTAGTGTGAGTGTCTTTAATTATGTGTCTGAATCTGGTATTGTTCAAACTATATCGTTCAAACTAATCTCTCTCTCTCTCTCCACAGTTCATTCTGATTTTTACCGTGATACAGTACAAGCCTATTACCTACAATGACTATGTGTACCCTGGTTGGTCATTGGTCATTGGGTTTGCCATGGCTTTGTCTTCAGTGATCTGTATACCTATCTATGCCCTGTACAAGATTGCTGTGTCCGAGGGATCCACGTTTGTAGAGGTATGTGTTCTGCTTTAAGTGCCCTACACAAAGATATGATCATACTTTAGAAAAACATGTTTTAAAAATAATCAACGCTTACATGCAACGAAGACTCCTGTGAAGTGTGTAGCCTAATAATAGCAAACCGGTTTTAGTAATTCATAGTATTTAATTATTTATATATATTTTTACATGGAATGGGCCACTTTTCATCATAATTTAGAAAACGAGACAATAACTAAATAAAAAACAGTTTTTGTCAATGAATGAATTCACCCTATTGAGACTACAAGCTAGCTAAAGCCGGCAAATGTGAGCTTATTCGCCGTATTTTAAAACAATCATGTCAGCCATTTCACAACGATACGAGCCGGCTGGCAGAAGCCCCTCCTATGACGAGAATTTGCATCTGTTGTGCAGTGTTCATTTCGTTGACGAATAATTTTCGGCATAATTTTTGTCAACGACATTGTTTCACTGACAAAAACGAGACAATAACTAAATAAAAACTAGAGTTGGATGACAACAACTATGACGAAAATCAACTGTCATTTTCGTCAACAAATTAAAACGAGACGAAAAAGTTAGATTGGGACGATTAGGGAAGAGAAACTGCAATAGTAAGGCGCAGACATTTCAAAATAAGAGTCAATGTGTATTTCCAGCTTGTTTATAATTAAAAGTTACGAATTATATATTCGTTTTTGGTTACACAATAAACTGTATTTAATTTAATTTCCATTTAATTCATATTCAGGAGGAAAGACCAGTATTTGACACATATTCAATAAAGTATCAGGGTTATAATAGTTCACTAAAACCATTAAAACAAATCTTCATTACTTGAAATTAAATAAATGTTAACTGAAATTAAAAAAATAAATAAACAAACTTATTTGAAGCTTTAGCTTAACCTGATATGGCCTACTAACTAAAACAGAAGTTACAAAAACTATATAGATGCTTTTAAAAAACAAACAAAAAAGTGAATTGAGCTCTTTCATGTATTTTTAATGTCAAAAACAAAATGATGTCAAAATGTCAGTTTCGGTGACAGTCGGTTATGTAATGCTTAAATGCTTAATGTATTACAATTTAACTAAACTCATTAGATTTAGTCGACTAAAACTAGACTAAAACTAAAAACAATTCAGGTGACTAAAATATGACTAAAACTAAATGGCATTTTAGTCAAAAGACTATGACTAAAACTAAATGAAAATTTGCTGTCAAAATTAACACTGCTGTTGTGTAGCGAATGTCACACGCGAATGAAGCGAGTAAACTCAAAATGTTCAAGCGTCCAACTACGCGCGAATAGCGCAATTTATTCGCGTCTGGTGTGAACGCACCATAAGAACAGTTTTTGACACATTATTTAATAAAGTATCAGGGTTATAATAAACTAAAACATTTCTTGAAATTAAATAAATGTTAACTGAAAAAAAAAGAAAAAAAAACCCTTAAACTTATTTGAATCTTTAGCTTAATACAACATTATAAAAAATTATGTTTAAAAAAAAAAAAAAAAAAAAAGTGCTTTGACGTCTCTTTCATGTATTTTTGCGTCAAGTAACAGTCGGTTATGTAACGCTTAAATGCTCAATTAATGTATTACAATTGAACTAAAATATATTTAGTTGACTAAATCTACAGAAGATTGGGTTAGGGTTAAAACTAGACCAAAAATAAAAACAATTCAGGTGACTAAAACTAAATCAACATTTGCTGTCAACACAACACTGTCTGAAACTAACCATTTAAAGGGATAGTTCACTCAAAAATGAAAATTAGCCCATGATTTACTCACCCTCAAGTCATCCTAGGTGTAGATGACATTCTTCTTTCAGACGAATAAAATCAGAGTTATATTACAAAAGTCCAGGCTAATCCAAGCATTAGAATTGGATTTATAGTTGCTCTGTTTTTGAAGTCCATAAAAAGTGCATCTGTCCGTCATATAACTGCTCCACGCGGCTCTGGGATGTTAATAAAGGCCTTCTGAAGCGAATCGATGCATTTGTGTAAGAAAAATATCCATATTTAAAACTTTATAAAGTAAAGTTTCGGCCGCCCGCCTTCCGTGTTCAATTTATGGAAAAATTGTTGAAAGTTCCTCTGCCGGTCGAAAGACTAACACGACCAGGTCCGCTCGTCATGACGTCACGAACACATCTTGAGTTTCACTTTCAACATTCAACACTTTTCCACGGAAGGCGATCGGCCCGAAAGTTTACTTGATAAAGTTTTAAATATAAATATTTTTTTTACACAAACGCGTCGATTCGCTTCAGAAGGCCTTTATTAACAACCCAGAGCCGCGTGGAGCAGTTATATGACAGACAGATGCACTTTTTATGGACTTCAAAAACAGAGCCACTATTACTGCAGTTATAAAGCTTGGATTAGCCTGGACTTTTGTAATATAACTCTGATTTTATTCGTCTGAAAGAAGAATGTCATTTACACCTAGGATGACTTGAGGGTGAGTAAATCATGGGCTAATTTTCATTTTTGACTATTCCTTTAAGAAGATTTTCTAGATTTAGAAGTATGCCAATCCCTTCGAACTAAATTCACCAGTCGTTAAACCAACTCTTCCCTCTGCAGCGTTTGAAGAACTCCCTGAAGCCTGACCTGGACTGGGGCCCTGCCCTCCAGGAGCACCGCAAGGGACGATACGCCACCACAGGTCCTGAATCTGTGGAGGTGTGCCCTCTCAAAGAAGAGCTGAAGGATGAGGGCAAAGAGAAACTCAAGGAGAAAGAGGATGAGATCGGTCTGACCATCCCGGGAAGCAACGGCTCCACATTGAACCCCACACCCAGCGCATAGAGGAGCCCCTCCACACCCTCCCCAGGACGGTTCCCATTCCCACACTGCGGGACAGGCCACTCTCGCTGGAGACCTTTACATATTGTAAGGGCTTTATGAAATCTAACCTCTAGAGAAATTGGTTGTCATCCAAAACCTTTTTCTTTTTGTTCACATAATTTAATACTGCAGTTTTTTTAAAGAAAAAAAAAAGACATGTTCATATACAGGAGGTGTTTGCATACACGCAGTGTGTATATAGCGCATTGTACAATATTTTCACTCTGTGTTTAATAGTCTGGAGATTTGACTGTAGCGGCACAAGGAGCTACAGTGGGATTTGGCTTGTGTGTATGTGTGTGTGTGTGTGTGTGTGTGTGTGTGTGTATAGTGGCGGCAGTGCTGGTCAGGTTCAAAAGCTGAAGACCAAATATTCTTTGTGGCAATGTTGTTATGGCACTGTTAAGGGGAGTGTTATATTCAGTTTGTTTTGTGCCTATTGTCTTCTCATTCACAAGCCAATATGGGTTCTCCAATGGTAAATACAATGACCTTTTAACACGGTATTAACTTGAAAATATCAACCAGTACATGTCTATTGTCCATCGACTAGAATACCGGTACATTTTGGAGCTAAAACGTTTGTTAATCGGTCATACATAAGAACAGGCCAAGAGAATATTCCCCTTTATAAGTGAGAGCAAAAATACAAAACAAAGGATATTTGGTCTTGCGCTCTTACTGACTGAGGTATCTGGACCGAGGCATATAACTTCTCAAGCCAATTCTCAGGGTTACACACAATTTGCTTTTTTTGTGAGACATTTTCCAACACCTTGAGATGATTTATTGCTGATGTTTGACATGAAGGAGAGGGATTTTCATGTAGGAGCTTCCACATGAAATGCCAAATCTGTCTAGTCTTCCGGGCATCTTGAGCCGAGGCGTGTCCTGAGCGAGGGGATCACGTGTGCGATAACAGAAGCAGCTAGTTCCTCATTAGATCCAGTACTGTAGTGTGCGCACTAACCCTGCTCTTCACAGAAAACGAGGCATGTTACCAAAAACATGTGCACAGACCTTTTGTATTCTGATGATTTAGCTGGCGTGTTTGTGTTTGTGTGTGATTTTATGTTGTCTATACGTGTTAAGAGACTTGAACTGGTGTGTGTGTGTGTGTCATTTAAAGGCATCTGGCAGATGTGTGTTGGAATAAGGGTTGAAGTTGCGAGCATCAGTCACACTCGCTGTGGTTAGTGTGTTGGGTAGTCAGCAGTCGTTCCTCATATTGTTGTGGAGACGAATAAAATCAGATTCTTACAATAGAAACCACAGCATATTTGGTGTGTTTTGGTAGGGAGATACTCGGATTGAGAGTTTGGTAGTTGGTATGGCTAGATGCTGCTTATCATATCATTCCAGTGATGTATAAACAAGGCTTCCCTGCATGCGGTTGCAGTGGCACATATACATGGATAGAGTCCTGGTTACACTGTGAATTTGTCTGGGATGTTGCCTGACGCCTTTCAATGGGGTGTCTGGCAATGTAGCTGCTAACGTGCTGGCGTATCACGTATTGAGACTTCTGATTAGACGGCGAATCGCCGTGTATAGTCAAGTAGTATTGGTGTTTCTCTTCTGCCTCGTGCAAGAAAGCAATACCTATGTGACGTTCTGCTTCTGTCATTTTGAGTCGGAATAAGGAGTTCGTGGAGAATAAAATACATACAATACACAGTCTCAGCTTTGCAATTAGCTTCATTTTATTATGAAATTTAAACAAATGTCGCTTTAACGCCCGACAGATCGCGGATAGTTTCTTCCTCTTTACTACAAGTTATAGCAAGAATAAAAAGATGCAGTACAACTGTACGTCTCTCGTGTTTCAATTGTGGAAAGATGTCAACAACGTCACCTGACATTACATATACCTCAGAAAAGCCATCCAGTGTCCATTGCTTGTTAATTAGAGAGGGGAAACAACCTTAGAGAGGTAAATATATGCACCCTAAAGTCATTATATTTGCACTTAACATGTTATTGATGTCGCAACCGTATTTTTGAATTACTTATGCTTGTTTAATCTCAATTCTATTTAAAAAAAATTGTTTGAAAAACGTCAAAACGTGTTTTTGACAGCCCCCATTTAATTGTAAACAAAGATTTTTATAGACTAGGGTTCCCACGGGTCCTTGAAATCCATGAAAGTTGGTGAATCTGAAAAACTAAATCAATAAAATAAACATAAAAGTGCTTGAATTTATTCTGTGCAAGATGTTTTCTGGGAAAAATCCTTCCGGTCCACTAATGTTATTTCACCAACACTTCGTGGCCGATCATTCTAGCTTGCTTGATTTACGTTAGTTACACACATTTACGCGTTACATGAAGTGTTTCCTGCGTGAGGTTGTGTGTTGTATGTTTGCATGACGTTTACACACACACACAAAATTACAGCGATGGTTCCTCAACGTTTTCAGTGCTTACACAGAACCCAAATATGTTCAGTCAATGACTGTATATTGACATAAAACATTTGTGATAATCTGTTGCCCAAATATTTAGTGTAATGTTGAATTGCTTTGCTTGTTAAGATTATGTAAAGCCATGAGGCAAGTCTTCTTAACACTTCTGGTTACATGAGCCTGAGCTCTTTTTAATAAAATGTTAAAATAATGTTAATATCAGATCATTTTAGAATACAGTATCCGCTTAAGTCATGATGTACAGAATGCCGTTTCTGGGTCCAAGCCTCAACTCGTTTCACTCGAGAATGCCATTGACGGCCGTTTATGAGTGATATTTAATCATATTAAACAAGTTAAACATTTTAAAAAGTTAAACATATTAAATACAGTCTACACAACAGTCTCTGTGCTCACAGCGTCACAGACATTAATATTTTATCGATTTATAAAAGATGAATCACTGTCTGGCCATCTGGACTTTCAGTATATAAAGGGTATGATAATTTTTTTTTGTAGTATTTCACCACATTATATGTGTATATTAGCACAGTTTGTTGTTTTTCTTGTGGTATGAGAGAGAGCATTTGGACCCGTGTGACGTCAGACTTAACCGGATAGGATGTACCGAATATTCTTCAGTTTTACGCAAAACAAATAGAATATCAGATCTGTCATATGGCCCAAAAATAAAAGCATAGTTGTGTTTGACAACACATTAAGTCCTTGAATTTGAGGGTGTTGGACCTGGAAAGTCCTTGAATTTGAACCGTGATAGATATTTAGCTCATAAAACTCGACGTGTTTTTCCGGGTGAGAACGACTCAAAATGATGGAGCAGGTCACAGATAAAGTCAGTATTCAAAACCTGATGGCATAATAGTCTAGATCATTGTTACATGTACATGTTATTAATCTCTGCATGAAGGTATATATATATATATTCAAGATTTTATCCAAAAATATATAAAACGCAATCTAACTTTAAAAAGTTAGGAAAAAAAAAAAAGATGCAAGAAGAATAAAAGTAACCCTGCTGCCTAACAGGATGTATGGGACACTCAGGGGAGTAGTTAGAGGTTCATTGGTCTTTGTGTCACAGACTCTAGCTTTTCCTCTGTTAGACAGTGAGTGCAGTAGACCAGAGGATACACTTTATTTTACAGTTATATATTTAATTAACAGCATGTACTTACTATAGGGTTAGGGTGGGATTGGTTCGGGGTAAGTACATGTAACAAGGACACTGTAAAATAAAGCGTTCCCGATTAGAGCAGCAGTTTAGGAGACTAACAGCACTTTTATTTACTGGTTCACTTTAGCTGGCTCGTACACAGTAGCCACAGTATGATTAATGGCCGTCGCAAATGTGAATGCACAAGATTGAAGCCCTCTCATTTGTCCGACGTGTGGTCCTCAAGACCTTGGCATGAAGTTTATCTGTCTGTCTCTAGGTACTGCGACTGAACAGACCTTGACATGCAAACTCTTTATATATAACCGTAGACATGTTATGCATCAGTGGCGTTCTTGCACTGTCCCACACCTCTAGTTCTCTCCCTCCGTTGTACAGTAATGTAAGAATTCAACTGATGTTTGTGTTTTCTGTTTTTATCAGGGGTGGGTTATTGCTGTAGTGGGGTTTATTTTTAGTTGTTTTTACTTTCTTTCCTATGGTAACGTAGCTAATGTTGTGTGTACAGAGTGCTCTGTGTAGTGGACGTTCGGTCACTGTTGATGTCGTAATTTTAATCGGTATCTGCCATTTAACAGAAATCTACCTTTCTAAGAGATTTTTCCTTTTTATTTTTATAGTACTAAAATTGTATTTTATCATCAGTTGTAACATTTTTTAGCTACGTTCAGTGACACTACATTTCCTCTCCACCTAAACCTCCTCATACCAGCTGATCTCAACTTAAACGCATTGCCAAACGACGGCTTTGGACTGAAACTTGAATGCTTTTTACACAAGTGTCTGGTCGAACTGAAATCGTTTATTGATGAGAACGGACACCGTCTAAAGCCAACAATGTTATATCTTCATCTCAGTATTGTAAGTGTGTTTGTAGTGCTGCAAAACCCTTTAAGAACATTTGTCAATTTCATTCCCGTGTGTATTCTGCACAATGTACAAGAAAGCACATCCGATTGCCTGGAAAGAACGTTTTAACATGTATGCTGATCTTTGAATCGTTTCGAGATGCATTTGAGATGATAAATCATATGTCAATCTGCTATTGGAAAGGAAAACATGCATTTCTGAGAAGAAACAACTCTCGATAATGTGGCAACCATTCGTTTGTAAATTGAACCGAGATGGGATACGCCGTCAAATGACATGACGGGGTTGAGAACCCGCAAAACAAAAATACACGCGCACAAATACCTCTAGATGGAAATATGTATCATGCACAATTTTGTGGCTGCGTAAAGCAAACTATAAACAGAATCAGCACATCTCCAATGAAACTGAATTATTTTGCTTACTTACCGAAATGTTTATTCAAAACAGCATCATGTATTTTTATGTTGTTACAGCACTTTAAAAAAAAAATGTACGTGTTTGAAAGCAACAGAAGTAATACATAACTGCAAAAAATAAAACCTGTCTCTCCCATGTCCTGTATCCTAAAAGAAGAGATGTCATCACAGTAGTGTGTGTGTACATGTGTGCTCATGACAATATAAAACCGTGAAGTAGAAAGACAAGCACAATGACATGAGCTCAGTACTTTATCAAACATATCTAACCGTGTCTTTTCCATTTTAGGGCCAAACTGCATTGAAATTGTCTTAGTCATGTCAGCTGTATATCTTAAACTGTTCAATTTGAAATGGTAAATAAAGTTTATTTTAAAGATCAACTTGTGGTTTGTGTTTTATCCCCTAAGGGCAATGGCTTTTTCCTGAAGTTTTTTAAGGGAACACGCCTTTTTTTTGCAAATAGGCTCATTTTAGAGTTAAACCGTTTAGTTTTACCGTTTTCATTCAGCCGATCTCCGGGTCTGGCGGTAGCACTGTTAGCATAGCTTAGCATAGATCATTGAATCTGATTAGACCGTTAGCATCTCGCTCAAATGACCAAAGAGTTTTGAAATGTTTCCTATTTAAAACTTCACTCTTCTGTAGTTACGTCGTGTACTAAGACCGACGAAAAATGAAAAGTTGCAATTTTCTAGGCCGATATGGCTAGGAACTATACTCTCATTCGTGCGTAATAATCAAGGAATTTCATTGCAGCGTAATATTGCGCCGGCTCACAGCTCTTGATTATTATGCAGGATTATCCTGCCATATCGGCCTAGAAAATCACAACTTTTCATTTCCCGTTGGCCTTAAAGGGTTAGTTCACCCAAAAATGAAAATTCTGTCAGTAATTACTCACCCTCATGTTGTTCCAACCATGCAAGACCTTCGTTCATCTTCGGAACATAATTTAGTATATTTTTGATGAAATCTGAGAGCTGTCTCACTCCTCCATAGGCTTTCAGAGGGAATGAAACTTGATGGCCCAGAATAGTAAGTAAAAACGTCATTTAAGGAGTCCAAATGACTACAGTGGCTCTGTATTCAGTCTATCATGCGACGAAAATACTTTTTGAGATTAGACTGAGATTAACCCTACTCCGAAAGAGTGAGCAGCCAGTCAAGTAGTAGTAGAAGAAGAACGCCGTAATCTGAGTTCTCGCGCATGCGTCGTGGCACTACCGCGAACTCTCGTCAGAGGCTCAAATTGAACAACAATAATAGTGGGATAAAGTCGTTATTTTTGTTGTTTTTCCGCTCAAAAAGTATTTTCGTCGCATGATAGACTGAATACAGAGCCACTGTAGTCATTTGGACTCCTTAAATGACGTTTTTACTTACTATTCTGGGCCATCAAGTTTCAGTCCCTCTGAAAGCCTATGGAGGAGTGAGACAGCTCTCAGATTTCATCAAAAATATACTAAATTATGTTCCGAAGATGAACGAAGGTCTTACATGGTTGGAACAACATGAGGGTGAGTAATTACTGACAGAATTTTCATTTTTGGGTGAACTAACCCTTTAAGTTTTAAATAGGAAAAATATCTAAACTTTGGTAATTTGAGCGAGATGCTAACGGTCTAATCAGATTCAATGATCTATGCTAAGCTATGCTAACAGTGCTACCGCCAGACCCGGAGATCGGCTGAATGGATTGGAAAACGGTAACTCAACTCTAGCGGAGTCGGAAAATGAGTATTTTCAAACAGTGGCGTGTTTCTTTAATGACAAAAACAACTGAAATGTCTCCTCAAAGAGAACTGAGCAGGCTGTTGGGCTGAGGAAGGCACAGATTCTGCCCCCTGCTGGCCGTTCTCTGCACTGCAGGAGGCGCGGGCTGGAGATGGTGGAACTCACCCTTTCTGGTCACCTCCATCTTAAGGAGGAAGTCTTTGACGGATCCAGATGCTCTGACTGAGGCCGCCGGGATCAGTCTGAAGGCTGAGGCTCTTACTGAGCTTCCTCTGTGCTTGCACCCTTTGTCCACATGTCCAGAAGCGCTCATTGATTCAGCACCTGAAGAGCTCATTAGGGGGAGATCGCTCCTGATGTGGTTTGTGTCGCTGGGCGGACATGGTTTCAGAAATGTTGCATTTGGTCTTTCTGAATCATTTCCAGATGTTGCAAGATCACTCGTCACCCTTTAAAAAAAAAAAAAACATACGACATTTATGCCAAAAGAACTCAATACAAAGCCTTTTTCTAGAGAGGTGATCTGACCTTGCATGGATTTGTGGGATTCTGGGACTCTGATTAATTGTGTTGGAGCAGCTTATTAAACTCTTGACGCTCAGATCCCTCTGAATGAGTCTCCGTTCCTCTTTGAGCTCTGAAAGACAGCAGAGAAAACAAGAAATCAATGATAAGCGGTCTGCTCCAGCAAACCTTTTACAATCCAATCAAATCCTATTAAAAAGAAGACTTCTGCATTCTGCTCTGCGAAGATTGGCATTGCTCACTCTTAATTTTGTATTATTTGCGACTGCAGAATTACAAATGTAGCTGCTTTATTTTATGAACGAGTTCTTGAATATACCATACAAAGAACAGCCTGCATTATCCACTGACATTGTGTTTTAACTCTTTGTGCTGATGAAAAACTGGAAGTGTGCGGAGGAATTCAGTGGTGAACCACTAGATGGTGGTGATACACAATTCAAAAGGCCACTTCACGTTTGGAGACATTTACAGATTTAAAAATAAAAATGGTTCAATGATCATCATCATCACAGAAAATATGCAGAAATGCTCAATAAAAGAGACTGCTGGGCCCCAGCTGAATGTGTTAATGTCTTGTTTTGGACAGGAGAAGTGCTTACCTGCCATGGTGGGTTCTGGAGAGACCGGTTCTGTCCGAGCTCTGGCTCTCGCACACAGGTTTTCCTGTGATAAAATCAACACCATTAGACTTTAACTCTCAACTAAGTTTTATGGCAGAGTTTTTTTTTCACCAGTGTTGGTCTTGTAATACAGATGTTTATGAACGAGTTTATAGAAAATAGCTATCACTTAGAAGTGCTTTCCATCATTTCATTTTTCAGTGAATGCCACAATTATGTGCAATATTCCTGCCAAAAAATCCACTTAAAGTGATAGTTCACCCAAAAATGAAAATTAGCCCATGATTTACTCACCCTCAAGTCATCCAAGGTGTGTATGACATTCTTCTTTCAGGCGAATAACATCTGAGTTATATTAAAAATGTTCAGGCTAATCCAAGCTTTATAATGGCAGTAATAGTTGCTCTGTTTTTGAAGTCCATAAAAAGTGCATCTGTCCGTCATATAACTGCTCCACACGGCTCTGGGGTGTTAATAAAGGCCTTCTGAAGTGAATCGATGCGTTTGTGTAAGAAAAATATCCATATTTAAAAATGTATTTCATTTTTTTCTATGGCTCTGCATCAGTCGTCCCCGCACCATCACTTCTGGCAAATAAGGTCATAATACATGCAAAATACAGGCGCGATCATAGATTTATACAATAGATTCCTCATTAGTGCCTGCAAATCGGTCGAATGAGGCATCTACATTTATATATCTTTGATCAAGCCCGTATTTTGACCTTATTCGCCGGAAGTTATGGCGCTGGGAATACTAGATGACATTCGTCTGATAAGAGGTAAGAATAACAAATACTGTTGGGTTTCTCGCAGAAACCGATCGTTTTGTGTCTTAAGACATCAATGTCTTCGTATATCAAAGGATTCGTATGTCGATTTGTTTTTACTCTCGTTGCTCTCATAATCTAAAATATCCCCATTGACATTATACGACTATAACACGGTTTCTTCAGTAGAACACAAATGAAGATTTTTAACAGAGACACCTACATCTTGGGGGTAAGCAGATAAACAAACATTTCGTTTTTGGGGGAACTATCCCTTTAAGCCAGTCTAAACTGGTTTGATGGCCTTAGCTGGTTTAAGGTCAAAGCCTGGTCAAACTGGTGTTTAGGTGGGCGCAGTCTGAGCTGGTGCTAAAGGAAGAAGAAAACCCTTGTAAAACCAGCCAACAGACCACCCTGTGAGAACAGCAAAGACCAACACACCATCTTACGCTGGTGTAAGATTGTTTTTAAGCAGAGGAGCCTGCTGTTTTTGAAAACCACAAAAAATATTAAGCAGCACAACTGTTTTCACCATGAATAATAATAAGAAATGTTTATGCATCAAATCATCATATTTAGCCCTATTCAGACAGTAATAGTTTCTCACGTGAAAGTGTAAAAATAAATGTGCAGCCACCTCAGTGATAAACCTGTGCATTCGGATGCGATTTATTCACGAGTTGTGTGATCTGGAACCTGCTCAATAACATGATTTTGCTGTAAATAAAATGTCATACGCTTGACATAAGAATAAATGCAGATTTCATTTAATAATAGGAAAATATCCCAATTATATATAGATATTATAGGACGATATATAGACGCACGTTACAGTTAAAATGTTTTTTCTGTCTTGTATTTGATCTCAAAATAAAGGATGTCATTTTATTCCACATGGAAATGAGCAGGAATAAGTGAATACCGCCTCTTATTCACATAACATATATAAGCACTGCCGTAATAACAGCCCATTTCTAATGTTAACGTGCTTTTCTTCTCTTTCTCTTTTGAGCGGTGATGAAATATATTGCTCTTGTAAATACTGGCCAGCATTTTTAAAAGTCTAGATCTTTAAAATGCATCCAAATTACAACCGTACGGTGCTCTGCAGGGGTCAAAAAGGACATAAACAGTGCATTTTGAAGTGAAATGTTCTTGAAAACTAGGAGATGTGGATTCAGACAACAGTTAAAAATCACACGACCTTGTGTTTGGGATTTTTACACGGGTGGTGGGAGAAAAACGCTGACATTCTGGATTCACACGGCAATAAAATCACAGACTAGCCCCTGTCAATGATGAAAATACCTCATGACCACACAAGAAACAATTACCGTCCCAATAGGGCTTTAGAATGATTTCTGAAGGATCATGTGACACTGAAGACTGGAGTAATGATGCTGAAAATTCAGCTTGATCACAGAAATAAATGTCATGATATCAAATTAGAATTATTTGGCAATATTACAGTTATGTTGTACTTTTAATCAAATAAATGCAACTTGGTGAGCAGAAGACACTCACTTAAAACTTGAACAGTAGTGCGTGTATATAATATTCCATCAGTAATTGCTACAATTCTTGTTATTATTAAAAACCCGAAAGAACAGGATTGTAGTAAGATTTACTTTTTTTACTAGAAACTTTGTATCTGCATCAAGAATAAACTGCCAAAAAACAAAAGAGTAATCAGATTCAGAATGGAAAAAGTGACAGATTTGCCATAAAAACAGCATCTCAGCAGTGTTGACGCAGCCCCAGAGCTCACACTGCACTAAATGATTCCACAGACTCCAGCTCTTAAAACGGGACGCCAAACCACACGCTTTCACTGCAAAGCCATGGATCTCCATTAGCCCACATGTTGTATGGCAGCGGAGCACTATTATTACCCCAATCTGCCCGCTGCCGTGGTTTATTGGAGTCACTGCTATATCATGTGGAGTCATGCTTTCTGCCCAGCACATGCATACACTCATCCTTTAAAGTCAGACAAAAACAGCTTTCTGAAGCGAGCGCCATCACTGCGAGCGTACGGGAGACTCTTCATCTTAGCCCTGTGGTCTGTGGGCAGCGGTATAACCCCAGAGGCCAGCTGGAAGAGAAATAGCAAAGCCTATGAGGCAGGTCACTGAAATCTAAGAGCAGAGGCAGGACGGCCTCCGCCACACACTCCACACCAGATGTCTGTGGGACAGGGTTATCATCATTAACTGAAACCATAATAATAAAAAACATGTCATTAGGCCTACTTTAAATAAAATAAACATTAACTGAAATAAAACAAACTTGAACGCATTTTATTTCAGCTAATTGCCAAGGCAATCTTTTTGTTTAATTTAAAGTTGGAGTGCTAAAATAAACTACTATAAATAAATTAAAACTTAATGTTATGCCAGATCGGTGGATATCGTCTGTATTCTGACAGGTGAAGTGAATAGCACTGATGATCTCTTCATCAACCTGTTAGTGGGTGGGATATATTAGGCAGGATATATTATAGTCAAGTCAAGTCAAGTCAAGTCAACTTTATTTATATAGCGCTTTTAACAATGTAGATTGTTTCAAAGCAGCTTTACAGTGTTAAACAGGAAAATAATGCAGCATAATTTTATTCAGCTGTATAGCCATTCTGGAAAAATTTCAAGTATCATACAGTGACAGTGTGGGCTTTAGATTAATAATTTGATCAGTAATTTAGTTTAAATGGTTAATTTAGTTTATTATTTAGATGTATTTCGATGTTTAGTTGAAAAATTTAGTGTCCCCAACTGAGCACGCCAAGCCAGAGGCAACACTTTTTTATAAACACAAAATTATAACATTTTGTCCTCAAAGTTGATGTGTTAGAAGCAGGAAAAATGGGCAAGCGTAAGGATTTGAGCGAGTTTGACAAGGGCCAGATTGTGACGGCTAGACGATTGGATCAGAGCATCTCCAAAACTGCAGCTCTTGTGGGCTGTTCCCGGTCTGCAGTGGTCAGTCTCTATCAAAAGTGCTCAGAGGAAGGACCAGTGGAGAACCGGCCTCAGGGTCATGAAGGACCAGTGGAGAACCGGCCTCAGGGTCATGAAGGACCAGTGGAGAACCGGCCTCAGGGTCATGAAGGACCAGTGGAGAACCGGCCACAGGGTCATGAAGGACCAGTGGAGAACCGGCCTCAGGGTCATGAAGGACCAGTGGAGAACCGGCCACAGGGTCATGAAGGACCAGTGGAGAACCGGCCTCAGGGTCATGAAGGACCAGTGGAGAACCGGCCACAGGGTCATGAAGGACCAGTGGAGAACCGGCCACAGGGTCATGAAGGACCAGTGGAGAACCGGCCACAGGGTCATGAAGGACCAGTGGAGAACCAGCCACAGGGTCATGAAGGACCAGTGGAGAACCGGCCTCAGGGTCATGGAGGACCAGTGGAGAACCGGCCACAGGGTCATGAAGGACCAGTGGAGAACCGGCCACAGGGTCATGAAGGACCAGTGGAGAACCGGCCACAGGGTCATGAAGGACCAGTGGAGAACCGGCCACAGGGTCATGAAGGACCAGTGGAGAACCGGCCACAGGGTCATGAAGGACCAGTGGAGAACCGGCCACAGGGTCATGAAGGACCAGTGGAGAACCGGCCACAGGGTCATGAAGGACCAGTGGAGAACCGGCCTCAGGGTCATGAAGGACCAGTGGAGAACCGGCCACAGGGTCATGAAGGACCAGTGGAGAACCGGCCACAGGGTCATGAAGGACCAGTGGAGAACCGGCCTCAGGGTCATGAAGGACCAGTGGAGAACCGGCCACAGGGTCATGAAGGACCAGTGGAGAACCGGCCACAGGGTCATGAAGGACCAGTGGAGAACCGGCCACAGGGTCATGAAGGACCAGTGGAGAACCGGCCTCAGGGTCATGAAGGACCAGTGGAGAACCGGCCTCAGGGTCATGGAGGACCAGTGGAGAACCGGCCACAGGGTCATGAAGGACCAGTGGAGAACCGGCCTCAGGGTCATGAAGGACCAGTGGAGAACCGGCCACAGGGTCATGAAGGACCAGTGGAGAACCGGCCACAGGGTCATGAAGGACCAGTGGAGAACAGGCCACAGGGTCATGAAGGACCAGTGGAGAACCGGCCACAGGGTCATGGAGGACCAGTGGAGAACCGGCCACAGGGTCATGAAGGACCAGTGGAGAACCGGCCACAGGGTCATGAAGGACCAGTGGAGAACCGGCCACAGGGTCATGAAGGACCAGTGGAGAACCGGCCACAGGGTCATGAAGGACCAGTGGAGAACCGGCCACAGGGTCATGAAGGACCAGTGGAGAACCGGCCACAGGGTCATGGAGGACCAGTGGAGAACCGGCCACAGGGTCATGGGCGGCCGAGGCTCATTGATGCACGTGTGGTCGATCAAACAGACGAGCTACTGGAGCTCAAACTGCTCAAGAAGTTAATGCTGGTTCTGATAGAAAGGTGTCAGAATACACAGAGCATCTCAGTTTGTTGTGTATGGGGCGGCACAGCCGCTGACCAGCCCATGCTGACCCCTGACCCCTGACCCCGCCCAAAGCACCAACAGTGGCCCGTGAGCATCAGAACTGGACCACGAAGCAATGGAAGAAGGTCTGATGATCACGTGTTCTTCTACATCTCGTGGATGGCCGGTGTGTGTGTGTGGCTTACCTGGGGAACACATGGCACCAGGTGCACTATGGGAAGAAGGCGAGCCGGCGGAGGCAGTGATGCTTTGGGCAATGTTCTGCTGGGGAACCTTGGGTCCTCCATCATGTGGATGTTCCTTTGACACGTCCCACCTACCTCAGCATTGTTGAGCCCATGTCCAGCCTTTCATGGAGACGGTTTTCCCTGTGGCTGTGGCTAGTTCAGCAGATAATGCGCCGCCACAAAGCACAAAAGCTTCAGGAAGCTTCTAGAATTTAATTTAATTATTTATATTTTAATATTTTCTAAATATTGCCTAGTTTGTGTTATTCTGTTATTGTTATTATATTCTGAATATTTTTTGATTTTCTGTTTTCACTTTAATGGTGGTAAAGTTGTAGTTTATTTAGTTCTGTGCTTTATCATTAGAGCCTCCTTACATCGTAAAGTAATCTGATTACTTATGCACGTTACTTCTAATGCGTTACTTTACTTCTTACATCACAAATTAATCTGATTACTTATGCACGTTACTTGTAATGCGTTACTTTACTCCTTACATTTTAAAGTAATCTGATTACTTATGCATGTTACTTCTAATGCGTTACTTTACTCCTTACATCGTAAAGTAATCTGATTACTTATGCACGTTACTTCTAATGCGTTTCTTTACTCCTTACATCGTAAAGTAATCTGATTACTTATGCGCGTTACTTCTAATGCGTTTCTTTACTCCTTACATCGTAAAGTAATCTGATTACTTATGCATGTTACTTCTAATGCGTTACTTTACTCCTTACATCGTAAAGTAATCTGATTACTTATGCACGTTACTTCTAATGCGTTACTTTACTCCTTACATCGTAAAGTAATCTGATTACTTATGCACGTTACTTCTAATGCGTTTCTTTACTCCTTACATCGTAAAGTAATCTGATTACTTATGCGCGTTACTTTAATCCTTACATTTTAAAGTAATCTTATTACTTGTGCACATTACTTCTAATGCGTTACTTTACTTCTTACATCACAAAGTAATCTGATTACTTATGCACGTTACTTGTAATCTGATGGAATCACAAATTCAACTTGTATTAAGTTCTTCGTCTACTGGTCGAACTCAATTGCATTTGCTGGATTTTGCAGAGATAGAGAGATTTTATATCAATTTATTAATTGGTTTGCTAAAATACACACAATATTGCTGTGTAATTACCGTATTGTTTAATACATTATCTTCGGTTAAAACCAAAAAACACATGTTGTCCACACTAAATGGGCATCTGAAAATCTCAAATATGTGTGTTAAAACAAAAAACTCATCTTGTTTTTCAAGCACTAACAAACGACTAAGTTTGTCATCATTCATGCCTGAGAGTGTTAAATAACATTCAGCCATCTTGTGGCCCCCTTAGTGCTGAGACCCCCAATTGCAGGCTCCAGCTCCCTGGTTGAGGACCACTGATCTAAATGAAATGAATTTTTAAATGAGACATTAAATTCTTGGCTAGCACTAATATCTGATTAACACTGGAGGGAAATTCATTTCATCTCAGTTTATTCAATTAAAATAAACAATCTATGCCAGGAGAACTGTTTAACTTTTCACCATCAAATGTAATGGCTTGTGACAGTGAACATACACCAGTGTCCTGGTTTGGCACTGTCAATAATGTGCCTGTCGATCTAAGTCAACTTTAAGATCAGCCCAGTTCAATGTGACAGTTTTGTCTGCCCACCCAAACGGGAAAATGCTCCGACATGTGATGTAATCACAGCCAATCAGAACATATTCGACTCTTAATCTATTGTCGTGTGTGGTGGAGTGCATTTGTACAGCCATTTGTGTCCAGGAGTTTGGACTGAATGCTTCAAATAGTATGCATATGCCTGTTAAGCAAAAACAAATGGCGTTGTCATTTGCTTGGCACTGAGAGTGGCTCACATCTGTGGCAGAGAGTGAAGCACGGACGGGAGAAACGCGCATTTCCTCTGGCTGACTGAGCGGAGATCGGGCGGACACTGTGTGTTTGGCTGCAGAGATGGAATGGGCTATAGGAGTAGTTGATGCATGATTATCCATTTCCCAGCTGCTTATGTAACACATCAAAAGAAACTGTTCTATATTTCACACTTTACATAAGTGTTCATGTAAGGTGTAATTATTAAGCAAGTACTGGGTGATTCAAATAAACTATCTACTGAAAGTATAATTAATGAGTGGTACATAATTACACATTGTTATTAGTGAATAGTCATTGTTATTGCTAAGGAAAGAATCATTTATTCAATTCCATAAGCCTAAGTATGAACAATAATAAACACTGATATTATAATAAACTCAAAAGGCACATGATTGATACCTCAAATTGTGTTTTTGCAGAGAAATGATTGGGCCATTTAGCCCTGGCAGATGATAAAATGAGCAAAAAAAGCAAGTAGTGATGACGGGCCACCATCACCCCATGGCTTTAGAAAATTGGGTAAATATAAATCTGCCGTGTCTTGACATTATTCTGACCCTGTTTGAAGCAATTCAGGGACATACAAGCGGCTGATTTCAAGTTTTAAGTGACATTTCCTGCTGCCAGTTGGTGGCGCTATGACCGTGACTTGAAATCAGCCGCTTATATGTCCCTGAATTGCTTCAAACAGGGTCAGAATAATGTCAAGACACGGCAGATTTACCCAATTTTCTAAAGCCATGGTGGCCCGTCATCGCTGCTTGCTTTTTTTTTGCTAATTTCATCATCTGCCAGGTCAAAATGGCCCAATCATTTCTCTGCAAACACAATGAGCTCCGAAATTATGGAATAGTTTGCCAATGGATATTAGAACATCTGAATGTGTCTTTTTAAATGTCGTCAGAAAACGTACTTGTATAGACGTGCTTTTAGTATTCAGTGAGACACGATACATGATGAAACAAAAAGTGTACTTAAGTACAGTACTCAAGTAAATGTACTTAGTTACTGTACACCTCTGCATAAAATCACAAAAGTTCATCTATCCATCATAAGTGCATCTGTCCACCATTAAAGTGCATCTATCCATCATTAAAGTGCATCTATCCACCATTAAAGTGCATCTATCCACCATTAAAGTGCATCTATCCATCACAAAAGTGCATCTATCCATCACTAAAGTGCATCTGTCCATCATTAAAGTGCATCTGTCCACCATAAAAGTGCATATATCCATCACAAAAGTGCATCTATCCATCACTAAAGTGCATCTGTCCATCATTAAAGTGCATCTGTCCACCATTAAAGTGCATCTGTCCACCATTAAAGTGCATCTGTCCACCATTAAAGTGCATCTGTCCACCATTAAAGTGCATCTGTCCACCATTAAAGTGCATCAATCATCATAAAAGTGCATCCATCCATCATAAAAGTGCTCCACACGGCTCCAGGGTGTTAAAGGTCCCGTTCTTCGTGTGTTTTTGTAGCTTTGATTGTGTTTACAGTGTGCAATATAACATGTGTTCATGTTTCGCGTGTAAAAACACAGTATTTTTCACACTATTTACTTATCTGTGTACCGCTGTTTCCACTGTCCTAAAAACGGCTGGTGATTTCCTTGTTCTATAAAGTCCCTCCTTCAGAAACACGTAACGAGTTCTGATTGTGCAAGCGGTTCCTGTGCTGTGATTCGACAGCAGTTTAGCGCACGTTGGAAAGGTCACGCCTCTTAACGGAGAGATGTATGCGTTCAATAATCTCTACAGCGTCCCTGGGAAAGCCAAACAAAGGTGATTTGACTCCTGGATGAAAATAACAGCGTCTCGATGACATGGCGATAAACACACTCAACGCAACAGTTCCTTTCGCGTTTCTTTGTGGGCGGAGGTTAGTCTGTTCTACTGCTCTACTGACGTAATTAAAGAAGGAAGTACCAGGATGTAGTCCAAGCCAGCCGTTCGCTGTAGGCTTTGAAAGGGAACTTCTGTTAAATAAAATATCTCGCTTGGCATTGAACTTTGAGCTTTATAATTTTACAGGTATTATTTATGCTCTAACAGCAACATTACACACAAACTAAAGTTTGAACAATGGAATCGCGAAGAAGGGGACCTTTAACAAAGGCCTTCTGGAGTGAATCAATGGGTTTTTGTAAGAAAAATATGAAAGGGAGTCTGCAAGAAACATCAGGATATTTATTAATAGAACTCTGATTGTGTTCATCAGAAAGAAGAATGTCAAACACTTAGGATGTCTTGAGGGAGAGTAAATCATAGGATCATTTTCATTTTAAAGTGAACTAATCTTTTATATTAACTTAAGACTATAATAATATAAAATACAAAAATAAACAAACATTCATATCACTGTATCATCATGGCAGTGATATTTGCACTTTCGTCCGCAAATAAAAATACAATTGAGATTATAGTAGGTAATTACAGTAATTTGTAATGCAGTGTTGCCTTGTAATAACAATATCCATACGAGCAACACATTCCCAAAGGCAGAAACTAAAGGAGAGTCAAATACAAATTCTCTGCAGTTTTCAGCTGCACTAAACAGAACTCACTGAAAATGGTTAAGCAGTTTATTTAATCTGTAAATCAGTTTCACAGTGTTAGAACACTCATGAACTATCATATTAATAAACTATGCTTCACTAGTCTTATGGGGACGAAACTTGCTTTTATGTCTTGCAATACATATTTCACAATTTTAAAAAACTGCAGCCGTTCAGAAGGGAAATCTGACCACTGACCAATCTGAAAGATATAAATTTTTTCTTTGTAGAAACCACAAAGAAAGCTCAGAAAAGAAAAGGAGAAAAAAAAAAAAAAGAATTCATCCACCCTCCTGATCCAGATTCACAACATGTTATTAAAGTAATCCTGAAATTGACGCTGCAATCAAAAGCAGTGTTTATGTCAGAATGAGCGCGTACCTGCAGGACCTGCACGTCTCTTTTCAAGGCTTCAGATTCTTCAGTTAGGATGGACCTGTCAATCAAACGAGGACATCTTTCATAAAGGAATAAATGTGTGTGTGAATGAAGTGGAATGAGGAGAAATGCATATCAAACAAACAAAAAAGCAATCATTTTAGAGATGCACATAATTATGGCAACTATGAATAACTGTCCGTATTCTGTGCAATTATGGGTTTCCGAGAAACAGGGGACCTCTTCTCATTTACAAAACACAGCATCTTCAATTAGCCTTAAACAAGTTTAGGTTTAAAAAGAGGGGCTGGACTCAAACTGCTGCACCATGAACTCTTTTCCAGATCAGCGGGGAAGTGAAAACTGGCCTTCTTCTCTGTTACATAAGCATTATAGTCACTTAAACACTCTTCTCTTTTCTTTTAAGGCTAAGGAATCTTACATATGTCGGGATCTGGTATTCATTTGCCCACAATGAGGTCTTTTGTTCTGATGGAGGGATAGATCTGGCGATCTCAATTCCCTGCTGCCCGCTGAGCAGGACTTACTGTTTGCATTCCTCCGGTTACACAAGGAGAGGATGGGAAGGAAGGGAGGGTGGTAAAGGGGTTGAGCGAGTATAAAGGTTGGGCTAAAAAAGAGGCTTAGAGGGTTGGTTCACCCAAACATGAAAATGCTGTCATTTACTCACCCTCATGTTGTTCCAAACCCATAAGACTATTGTTCATTTCAGAAGATATTTTTCATGAAATCTGAGAGGTTTCCGTCCCTCCACTGACAGTCTACACAACTACCACTGACGTAGGGCTGGGCGATATGGCCCAAAAAAAAAATTATCAGGATATAATTTTCCATATCAGTCGATATCGATAATTAGCACGATAAATGTCAAATCTTTATTTCTTTAAAGTTTAGAGGCATATTTTTGCTCCTTAGTGAAAGATGTAGAAAGCAGATAGGTTTTAAACTATCCTTTATTGTCAAAACATGACAAACACTTGCCAAACTGAGATCAAAGCTGAGGTAGATTTATTTATTACTAATAAAATCAATATTAAAGGACAACTCCGGTGAAAAATGAACCTAGGGGTAATAAACACATGGTTACCGAGTAGATCGTTCTCTGGGATGAGTTTTCATGAAAATCGAATGTAAAGAGTTCTCTAAAAACAGATTTGCTTATAACGCTAGTCTATGGGGCATAGAATAAGTCAAATTAAATCGCTAGTTAATACCACTAACAAGGCTCAAAATAGCCTCTCACTAACACAGTAGCATAATGAGGGTCCCTACATGCAAACAGAAGCATTGAGAACTTTGTAAATGTACAAACAGTTTAATAAGATCCACACTAAAGAGATGGCGGATTATTCAACCGTGGCTCGACTTGTCCAAGATGGCTCCTGTCTGTATACGCGTAATGTTCTGTCTTTATAAAGCATCTTATTAAACTGTTTGTACACTTACAAAGTTGTCAATGCTTCTGTTTGCATGTAGGGACCCTCATTATGCTACCATGTTAGTGAGAGGCTATTTTGAGCCTTGTTAGTGGTATTAACTAGCGAATGCATAAATCTCTCGTTTCAAGGGGTCATGAGGGGAAAAGTACCATAATTCGAATATACCAATATATTCGAATATACTATAGCTTAATGCTAAATCACTGAAGTAACCCTTTAAGGTTTTTTAATGTTTTTGAAAGTAGTCTCTTAATCTCACCAAGGCTGCATTTATTTGATCAAAAATACAGTAAACTGTAATATTGTGAAATATTTTTACAATGTAAAATAACTTTTTTCTATTTGAATATAATTTAAAATGCAATTTATTTCTGTGATTCAAAGCTGTATTTTGAGCATCCAGTCTTTAGAGTCACATGATCCTTCAGAAATCATTCTAATATGCTGATTTGCTGCTCAAGAAACATTTATGATCATTATCAATGTTGAAAGCAGTTGTGTACAATATTTTTTTTAGGATTATTTTATGAATAGAAAGTTCAAAACAACAGTATTTATCTGATATGTAAAGCTTTTGTAACATTGTACTACCGTTCAAAAGTTTTGGGTCAGTAAGAATGATTATAATTTTTTTTTAAAGAACTTAGACGTAAAGAAATGAATACATTTATTCAGCAGGGATGCATTAAGTTGATCAAGTGACAGACATTTATAATGTTGCAAAAGCTTTATATTTCAGATAAATGCTGTTGTTTTTAACTTTCTATTCATTAAATAATCCTGAAAAAAAAATTACACAACTGCTTTCAATACTGATAATAATCATACATTTTTCTTGAGCTCAAATCCCATATTAGAGAGATTTCTGAAGGATCATGTGACACTGAAGACTGGGGTAATGATGCTGGAAATTCAGCTTTGCATCACATATTTTAAAATGCTATTTATTTCTAATTAAAATATTACAGTTTTTGCTGTATTTTTGATCAAATAAATGCAGCCTTGGTGAGATTAAAAGACTACTTTCAAAAACCCTAAACTTTTGACTGTTAGTGTATATATAAATACAATAGTAATAAATAATAAAACAAATAAAATCATATGATTTAACATTATTAAACATGTATTCAATAAAATATATATTTTAATATAAAATAAATACATTTAACTTTTAATTTAGATTAATGAACAAAACTAATACAATAATATTCTTTACTATCATTAAATATTTAACTAGTACAGAAAAATAATAAATACATTTTAACTTTGTAAAAATTATTTATATAATTATTCAGTTTCATTAATTAAAAGTTAATCATTTTAAATTTAATCACAGGACTTCAGATGAAAAGCTTTTTAAGATCAAGAGAAAGCAGTTCAGTGAAGCGTGTTCAAACTGTTGACCGTGTGTGTGTGTGTGTGTGTGTGTGTGCTTAAAGATGACCCAAAATCTAAATTTAGACCAATTTAGTAAGTAATATAATCCTAGATGAAAGTGTGAGAATGAGCTTGTGTAAAGAGGGAAAGAAAAAGTCCAACATTCTCTTCTCACAACAGCATGTTTGCACAAGAAGGAGCTGCTCTGCATCCATAGTCAGTGTGAGCACATGTTGAAATCCACCCGGAGGAATGTGTGTGTGTTCCACAATATTAACTTCACGGCACAACAGGATCAAACTGAAAACGGACAATCTTGCTGGCTAAAAAGTCATTATATTATGTACACTGCCTCGGGTGTAAACAAATGATTCCAATATTATCTGCTTGATAAAAAAAAGTAATTGCGTTTGTTATATGCATGGAATTAGCACTGAATTTGACTGTGTTGTTCATGGTTTTCGTAATCTGCTCAAAGCAATCCTCATTTGAAAGTGAGCATCAGCTGAATTGAGTTCTTTAAAGGGTGCCGTGCGTAGAGAGTGATTGAAGGAAATTAATACAATTATTTATAAAGTATGCATTAAAAAAAGTGACAGTAAATACATTTATAATGTTACCAAAGATTTCTAGTTTAAATAAATGCTGTGCTTTGAACTTTATACTCATAAATTATCATGGTTTCCACATAAATATGAAGCCGTTTTCAACACTGATACTGATAAGGAATGTTTCTTGAGCACCAAATCATCATATTAGAATGATTTCTGAAGGATCATGTGACACTGAAGACTGGAGTAATGATGCTGGAAATTCAGCTTTGCCATCACATGAATAAATTATTTTAAAATATGTGACCCTGGAGCACAAAAGCAGTCGTGCGTCTCACGGGTACATCTGTGGCAATAGCCAACAATACATTGTATGGGTCAAAATTATCCATTTTTCTTTTATGCCAAACATCATATGGGGCAGTTGTTCAAAACATTTAATCTGGATCAAAATGATCTGGAAATCCCATGTTTTGCTATCCAGGATCAGGTAATCTTACTTTTGTGCCGGTTTTTCAAAGCAAAGTTGGATTGGATCACCCGATCCAGATACACACCTTTTCAGATGACCAAATCTGGATTACTAGTGCTCTACGGAGCCCCTAAAGGGACATGTGATGGGAAAAATATGAGAAAAAAAAAAAAACTTAAAATGCTTTTATGTTCTCTCAGAAAAGTTTTGCGTAGCGTTCACCCGAGAAACCTTTTGACTGGTTCATCTCTTATAATTGATAAGTAAAGTCTTATAAGTGATTAAAAAAAAAAACACTTTAAATGTGATATAATATTTTTGTTTTTTACAGCTGTTTGGGGATTATTTTATATGGCTAAATCTTTTTTTACTTTGACTGTAGGCTACCGAAAGGCCTATGTCTACTTCTAATTTATTACTTTAACAATTAGCCAAGCTAATCAAGAGCAAAAAATATATGTTTGTGTATTATATGATACAATTGTTGTAATTTTTTTACCAGTTTTAAAGTTGCTACATTTTCTTCCTGGAATACACCTTGAAACCCCTGTTGAGATCAGAATGATCCTGTTTTTTTTGGATCAAAGTTATCCAAATCCTACTGACAAGTTTTGAACAACACAAACTGAAGGTTTGATCCAGATTAAAACTAGGATTGGATTCCGTGATCTAATCTGATTTGAGATCCCTTCTTTCCCTTTTGAACAACCCATTTTCAAGATTTGATCCAATCCCATAACCAAAATCCCATCAGCTTACCTTTGAACAACTGGCCCTAGGATATTAAGATCATGTTCCATGAAGATATTTTGTAAATGTCCTACCGTACATATATCAAAAATGTATTATTAGTAGTAATATGCATTGCTAAGGACTTCATTTGGACAACTTTAAAGGAGATTCTCAATATTTAGAGTCCAGATTTTCAAATAGTATCTCGGTGTATAAATCTCAATTTCGAAAAATAGACCCTTACGACTGGTTTTGTGGTCAGGGTCACATATATTAAAAATAAAAAAATAGTTATAAAGAGACCACATGCCCTCACCTGAGATGGGTCACAACTTCATCTATATGGGTGATGTTTAACTTGTGTCTTAAGGCCTTGATTTCTTCCTCCCAGCTGGAGTGAGATGAGAGGCTGGAGATCGACCTGAAAAAAGAGTGCTATTCAATACTTACAAACCCAATCAATATCATCAACTTCCTTCATACAGAAGTGCACTCACAGCTATGTCTGAAACACTGACCTGCTTCCAATCTCGCTCTGGCTTGATGAGGGTCTGGTAGGTGATTTCTTTTCACACCGGCCGTCTGGACTGCCCTGTCTCTGTGTGCTTCTGCTGCCCAATGCGTAGCTCACCACACTCGGATTGTACTGGGCCATGACCTCCTCTTCATCCCTGTCACACACATGTAGACTCATTTACTGACCGTGACAATGACAGAATGGTGAATGTGGAAAGTGCTAGCACGGTGATTCCCAAGCAGGGGTACTTGTAAACCTAAAAAGAAAATTTTATTTAAATGGATCTTCCTCAAGGGTCTTCCTCAAGAAACCTGTGACAAATATTTATCATTAAATATTTGGAGTCTCTTTTTACACAGTATTGATTTAAAAATAATAATAAGTGCACTAAAATGAACGAAGATGCTGAATGATATCCAGAAAATATCAGATAAGAGGAACACATTTCTGGTTCGGTTCCCTTACATCAAGTTCATTTTATGAAAAAGTTCAAGAATATTTTTAAGTATACTTTATGTGTAACGTACTGCTCCAAGACTTAACAGGTTGAGGATCCAAACGCAGCTTTATTAAAGGGTAATCCACACTCCTAGTCAACAAACAGGCAAGAGTTCATAACAGGTAATCAATCCAATCAGGCAAACGGGTAATCCAAGGAACTGGCAAGAAATCCAAAACCAGAGACATGAAACCAGGGAACCCGCTCAGAAATGCAGTTAACAACAAACAAGACTTTGCACTGAATGACTGCGATAACCAGGCTTATATAGGGTGAGGTGAACAGGCTAATGAGACACAGGTGGATGTAATCAGGGATGATGAGTCCAGGCAGAGAGTATTATGGGTAATGTAGTTTGTGGTGATATGGTAATAGTCTGAGGTGGAGTGCCCTCTGGTGGACTACAGTGACATATGTAAGTATACTAACATCAATGTACTAATACTATTTATATATTATTTTTGCTCTTTCAGTACTATGTTCAAATGTAGATATAGATTTATTCTTGAAATATACCTTTAACTGTATTTTAACTCATTTTAAAAACATTTTATTATAGCTTCATGCATCCTTTTTTATCAACACTTAAATGTACACCAATTTAATAAATAAGGCAACATTTTAAACAAAAAGTTGATGATGATCAAACCATAGATGGAGTAGATTCACAGATGTTTCCTCTTCATGGGTTTGACATTTCATTTGGTAACATTAAGCAGTTTTGATTTACATGATGTTTAAAGCTGCAATATGTCACATGTTTTCAGTAAAATATCCAAAACCACTAGGCCAGTGTTATATATTTTGTTCAGTTGAGTACTTACAACATCCCAAATGTTTCCAACTATTTGTAGATTGTGAGAGATTGCTCTTTTAACCAAGGAACGGGACGTGTGAGGGCGTGGCCTGTCGATGACATCATATCTGCTTTACCCTCGGTTTCTGGTTTTATTCTGCAGAAACACTTTACTCTCACTGCAGTGTGAACAAGTGTCATAGCAGCCGCTTAGAGAACACACAGAGTAACGTCATAACATTATCAACACACTCAGATGTGTCTAATATGATCAACAGAGCTGCGTTACCTCACACTCATGAGCAGAGGAGCGGAAGTGGCGACTGTGGCATAATAAAAGTCCCGCTGCTCGCGAGGTGTGTGTTGCATTCAGTGTTGCCACAGTTACTTTGAAAAAGTAATCTGATTACTGATTACTCCTTTAAAAAGTAACTTAATTACTTTACAGATTACTTGATTTTAAAAGTAACTAAATTAGATTACAAGTTACTTTATTAGTAACATTCAGCAGTTGCCGACAACACCCCTGCCGCCTCAACATAGAAATGATAACCGATTTTGCCAACACACTTTATTGGAAGTGCATTTTTAACAGTAACGTCAACAATGTATCTCCTGACATTTTAAGTTGAAATTAAAAAATATTTCCTGAGACGCAAGAAGAAAGCAGAAATATATATTTTTACTAAGGAAAATTACTAAAATAGTAACTCACAATGACTTGGATAAATTACTTTAATCTGATTACTGGTTTGGAAAAGTAACGCGTTAGATTCCTCGTTACTGGAAAAAAGTAGTCAGATTAGAGTAACGCATTAATAATCACATCCATCAACATGATTTCTCCCGAGTCCTATCCCGATTCTGTGCTCAAACGTGGCATCATCAAACTACGCCTTTGTTTTGGTTTGAATAGGCGACCTCTAGCGGACGGAAAAGTTACATAGTGCAGCTTTCATGTTTGATGATCGTGTTATTTTACATTTGCGTGAGAAATCTTCTCTCCTGTGTTTTGATCAGGAGATTCTGTACTTGAAGAAGCGTAATAGCACCAACTATCATAGTACAGTGAAAACACTGATAGCTGGAAATGTAATCAGGGAAAATACACATTAATAATACATAAAAATATGTAAAATGCGCCAGATTTAGCCAACACTGGCTAATTTTCATCCATAGTCAAATTCGAGATACTAAAGTAGATTGTAAGTAAATTCCTACGTACACTACCAGTGAACTAGCCAACACAAAAACACAGAATTAGGAACATATCTGTTTTATATCAATATTTTAGAACAATGTAAGTTTAATAAGACTATGCAAAACTATGTAAAAGAGTATATTTAATAAGCTACTCAATCAAAAGATTAAACACAATTACAAGCCAACTATACTTTGACTTAATTATACTTTTAAGTATATCTCGATCAAAATATTGAGTTCAAGTATAAGCCCAATATACTTATACTTTTCTGTCACCTAAAGTCAAGTATCGCCTACTTGAGTGCAATTTTAAGTATATTTCTGAGAAATACATAAAAAAGTAGAGTGAAAGTATACTTTATTTTTTTTTATTTTTTAAAAGAAGTATACTAATGGAACACTTATATAAACTTCTTTTTTGTAAGGGTTTCAATGATGGTGTATTTAAGATGAACTGATGGAGCTATGGGGTGCCTTGAATAAAGTTGGGAAACACTGATCTAGCAATCTAGTTTTACTTGCTTTAAAAAGTTCAGAATTTTCTTGGAAGACATTATTTATTAAAGACCCCATAGGCCCAACCAAAACACAGCACTAATAATACAGCAGAATGTTGTTGTACTGTGGAGAAAGGCAGGCAAATCATACATAGTTTTGGCATCTGGCCCAGTGCTGGACTACAAAAAGCTGAAAGTACAAAAACTGAGAGAACTGTATAAGAAAACAGTTTGGGATAATACCTAAAGGAACAATACATGAAAATAAACACACTACCGTTCAAAAGTTTAGGGTCTCTTATGCTCACCAAGGCTGCGTTCATTTAATAAAAAATTTAGTAGCAAACAGAAATATTGGGAAAAAATCATAAAACATTTAAGTAACTGTGTTCTGTTTTCATATATTTTAAAATGTAATTTATTCCTGTAATGGCAAAGCAGACTTTTCAGCATCATTACTCCAGTCTTCAGTGTCACATGATCCTTCAGAAATCATTCTAATATGATGATTTGGCTTCTAATTGTTATTAATGTTGAACACAGTTGTGCGACTTAATATTTTTGTTCAAATCGTGATTTTTTTCAGGATTCTTTGATGAACAACAAGTTCAAAAGAACAGCATGCTGTATTTTGAAATATAAATCTTTTGTATATATTTACTGTATATTTGATCAATTATATATATATATATATATATTTACACTCACCTAAAGGATTATTAGGAACACACACTAATACTGTGTTTGACCCCCTTTCGCCTTCAGAACTGCCTTAATTCTACGTGGCATTGATTCAACAAGGTGCTGAAAGCATTCTTTAGAAATGTTGGCCCATATTGATAGGAGAGCATCTTACAGTTGATGGAGATTTGTGGGATGCACATCCAGGGCACGAAGCTCCCGTTCCACCACATCCCAAAGATGCTCTATTGGGTTGAGATCTGGTGACTGTGGGGGCCATTTTAGTTCAGTGAACTCATTGTCATGTTCAAGAAACCAATTTGAAATGATTGGAGCTTTGTGACGGTGCATTATCCTGCTGGAAGTAGCCATCAGAGGATGGGGACATGGTGCTCATAAAGGGATGGACATGGTCAGAAACAATGCTCAGGTAGGCCGTGGCATTTAAACCATGCCCAATTGGCACTAAGGGGCCTAAAGTGTGCCAAGAAAACATCCCCCACACCATTACACCACCACCACCAGCCTGCACAGTGGTAACAAGGCATGATGGATTCATGTTCTCATTCTGTTTACGCCAAATACTGACTCTACCATCTGAACGTCTCAACAGAAATCCAGACTCATCAGACCAGGCAACATTTTTCCAGTCTTCAACTGTCAAATTTTGGTGAGCTCGTGCAAATTGTAGCCTCTTTTTCCTATTTGTAGTGGAGATGAGTGGCATTTTCGCCCACAGGACGGCCGCATACTGGATGTTTTTCCCTTTTCACACCATTCTTTGTAAACCCTAGAAATGGTTGTGCGTGAAAATCCCAGTAACTGAGCAGATTGTGAAATACTCAGACCGACCCGTCTGGCACCAACAACCATGCCACGCTCAAAATTGTTTAAATCCCCTTTCTTTCCCATTCTGACATTCAGTGTGGAGTTCAGGAGATTGTCTTGACCAGGACCACACCCTTAAATGCATTGAAGCAACTGCCATGTGATTGGTTGATTAGATAATTGCATTAATGAGAAATTTAACAGGTGTTCTAATAATCCTTTAGGTGAGTGTATAGGCAGCAAGTGAACATTTTGTCCTCAGAGTTGATGTGTTAGAAGCTGGAAAAATGGGCAAGTGTAAGGATTTGAGCGAGTTTGACAAGGGCCAGATTGTGACGGCTAGACGACTGGGTCAGAGCATCTCCAAAACTGCAGCTCTTGTGGGGTGTTCCCGGTCTGCAGTGGTCAGTCTCGATCAAAAGTTGTCCAACCGGCCACAGGGTCATGAAGGACCAGTGGAGAACCGGCCACAGGGTCATGAAGGACCAGTGGAGAACCGGCCACAGGGTCATGAAGGACCAGTGGAGAACTGGCCACAGGGTCATGGAGGACCAGTGGAGAACTGGCCACAGGGTCATGGAGGACCAGTGGAGAACTGGCCACAGGGTCATGGAGGACCAGTAGAGAACTGGCCACAGGGTCATGGAGGACCAGTGGAGAACCGGCCACAGGGTCATGAAGGACCAGTGGAGAACCGGCCACAGGGTCATGAAGGACCAGTGGAGAACCGGCCACAGGGTCATGAAGGACCATGGGAGAACCCGCCACAGGGTCATGAAGGACCAGTGGAGAACCGGCCACAGGGTCATGAAGGACCAGTGGAGAACCGGCCACAGGGTCATGGGCGGCCGAGGCTCATTGATGCACATGTCGTCCGATCAAACAGATGAGCTCTGGAGCTCAAACTGCTCAAGAAGTTAATGCTGGTTCTGATAGAAGGGCTCAGAATACACAGAGCATCTCACTTTGTTGTGTATGGGGCGGCACAGCCGCTGACCAGCCCATGCTGACCCCTGACCCCTGACCCCGCCCAAAGCACCAACAGTGGCCCGTGAGCATCAGAACTGGACCACAGAGCAATGGAAGAAGGTCTGATGATCACGTGTTCTTCTACATCTCGTGGATGGCCGGGTGTGTGTGTGTCGCTTACCTGGGGAAAACATGGCACCAGGTGCACTATGGGAAGAAGGCAAGCCGGTGGAGGCAGTGATGCTTTGGGCAATGTTCTGCTGGGAAACCTTGGGTCCTGCAATCCATGTGGATGTTACAGATCTCAATCCAATCGAGCATCTGTGGGATGTGCTGAACAAAAAAGTAGGCCCCACCTCGCAACTTACAGGACTTAAAGGATCTGCTGCTAACTAACACAATATTAGGTGGATATAATGTTATGCCTGATCGGTGTATATATCAATAACGGTACCATAAGGTTATTAGGCAATATATATATTAAGGTTTAAAAGGTGCAATTGCCTAATTACCTTATGGTATCATTATTTCTTAAAAACAATAAATATGGGGGGGAAAAGCATCTCAAATAATAAAAACATGATGTTTTCAGTAAATAAAATGGCTCTCTTGGTCCATCTTAAAAAAGCCTTGCTGAGTGCATGAGAGAGGCTGAAGGCAACACCCAAAAAGGGAGCAAAAGCCTTTTATCCACAGCCATCAAGCCTGGACTTGATGTTAGTCCATGGACACCCCTTTTTGAAACGTTTCTGTTAGGGAAATGCATTAAACTAATGCATCTTAAGTTTAGATTTGATAACAATTGCAGGCTGACAGCTTCAGCCACAATTAACCATTTCCATTCAATCCTTTATAAACAACAAGGAACTTCCCATTTAATCTATTAATACAAACATATGAAGCAGAAGAGCTAGATTACAGGAAAACATCTGAATAGCCAGAAATACAAAAAAGATGAAGCAAGCAGATGGTCCTTTCTCACTCTCAGACGTAGAGCTGTGTATCACTTTCAGCCCATCGTTGCTCACATCTTCCCCCTTTGTTTTTTTAGAGGATACAGTTTGCATGATTGTGGGGCTTTTGTAGCCTGATGAAAAGAGCCAGGAGACGTCTGACCGAATCGTGCATTGCGAGCAGAGGTTCGACGCCCATCTCTGCTCTGCTCATGGGGATGTCCTGACAGGAACAGAGGCTACATTGTGGGCACAGATCCGCAAGCAGCTTAGCAGTGGAGCGAGGAGCATACTCCTGCCAACAAAGATGGCACAGAGGAGCCGCCACATCAAAAAGAGTCAAATAAGAGGCCCTTTCAAAACGCCCACTTATAATTTACCTACATGTGAAATACGCTACGCACACAACTTTCTCCTTCCAGCCTTCCTGCGCTGATTGTTGTGGTATCACTCTCCAGAGATTTAAGAACCGGCTTTTAAAGTCTCAGCTGCTCGCAGTTCACGCATGAACTAGGGTTCTCTCTCAAAGGCCATTGAACGGAGACCTAGCATAAAGAAACAGGTGCAGCTTGACTCCATACAGCCACAACAAATCACGCAGACAAGGACTTAGACCACACAGGAGGGAGGGGAGGGGAAATAGCGCCGCTAAGTAGATCCATTAAATTAATTCCTTTCAAAAGCTTTCTAGCCCACGTTAAAGCACGGAAAACGCCATTGAGTCGACGGCTTCCTGCTTTGGCCCGCGTCAGGTGCCCGGGAAAGCTCCAAACCTGGAGCAATATGAAAGAGAAGTAATCCAGATTTATCCTCAAAGCGGATCAGCCGCTAAATTATGTCACCAAAGGAAGTTGGTAACAAACAAACCAAAACTGACATTGAAACCAAACAAGTTTACACCCCAATGCTCATATGCAATATTTGTTTCCGGGTGACAGAGCCAATTCTTTTCAGCTCAATTTGAGAAAGTGTTTTCTGTGATGTTACCGGTAGTCGCCGAACACCTGCTCCTGATTCGCTATGGCTGAAAAGAGAGCGTTTTGTCTACTAGAGAAGGGCTTTAAGGAATATAAATATAGGCTCAGCATATAGTTAACCAATGAAAATCGACTTAACGATTGAAATAATGTGTTAAACACATTAAAAACCTTTCAAAAGAAGACATTCTTTCCACGGTCTAGCGGTTGCTGAGAGAAGATCGCCCTCCTGCCTGACTGGTACCTGTAAATATCTTACATTGTTATATTAGACAAGGAGCCACAAAAGTAACAAAGAACCCCTAAGAAAGAAAAGTCACTAGGCAATAAATTAAAATGTAATCATAAATGGCTACAAATTGAAAAGCAAACAGAACACGACCCGTCTAAACAAACCGGACACTAACTTCATTTAAAGCAGTCCTTTTGTGATGTGCTCCTATGCCTGCTCCACGCTTTAAAAGTCAATGATTTATCAGCAAGCATTTTTTTAAGCAATGCTACATTACAAAAGCAAAGCCTATGACCTATGAACTCACTCCCAGTGAGCTGAAAAGAATACGTTAAGGTCAGAACATTCATTCGTCAAGTCAGGGAAAGCTATTACAACACGGCACCCGCAGATGAGAGTTTTAGGTCTTCAGATGAAACACTTCAGTTGGAATCCATTGAAAATGTTCATTGTAAAAATGACTAAAGTTTAAAGTTAATATAAGGTGTATTGAAGGGATGCACAATATATTTGTTCAATATCGGTTTTTGACTGATTGAACAATTTTTTATTTATTGGTATCGCTCGATATTGGATATTTAATTGTGTATGCTCATTTCTTTCATTTTTATTTAGATTACCTTTGCCGTCATCAAACAAGCTCACTTAAAATTAAAGGAATAGTTCACCCAAAAATAAAAAATGACCCTATGATTTACTCGCCCTCAAGTCATCCTAAGAGTATATGACATTCTTCTTTCAGACGAACACAATCAGAGTTATATTAAAATATGTTCTGGCTCTTCCAAGTTTACTATAATGGCAGTGAATGACTGTTTCTGTTTTGAAGTCCAAAAAAGTGCATCTATCCATCATAAATGTGCATCTATCCATCATAAATGTGCATCTATCTATCTATCTATCTATCATAAAGTTCATATATCCATCATAAAAGTGAATCTGTCCATCATAAATGTGCATCTATCCATCATAAATGTGCATCTATCTATCTATCTATCTATCTATCTATCTATCTATCTATCTATCTATCTATCTATCTATCTATCTATCTATCTATCTATCTATCTATCTATCTATCTATCATAAAGTTCATATATCCATCATAAAAGTGAATCTGTCCATCATAAAAGTGCATCTATCCATCATTAAAAGTGCATCTATCCATCATAAAAGTGCATCTGTCCATCATAAAAGTGCATCTATCCATCATAAAAGTGCATCTATCCATCATAAAAGTGCATCTATCCATCATTAAAAGTGCATCTATCCATCATAAAAGTGCATCTATCCATCATAAAAGTGCATCTGTCCATCATAAAAGTGCATCTGTCCATCATAAAAGTGCATCTATCCATCATAAAAGTGCATCTATCCATCATAAAAGTGCATCTATCCATCATTAAAAGTGCATCCATCCATCATTAAAAGTGCATCTATCCATCATAAAAGTGCATCTATCCATCATAAAAGTGCATCTATTCATCATAAAAGTGCATCCATCCATCATAAAAGTGCATCTATCCATCATAAAAGTGCATCTATTCATCATAAAAGTGCATCTATCATCATAAAAGTGCATCTATCATCATAAAAGTGCATCTATTCATCATAAAAGTGCATCCATCCATCATAAAAGTGCATCTATCCATCATAAAAGTGCATCTATCATCATAAAAGTGCATCTATTCATCATAAAAGTGCATCTATCCATCATAAAAGTGCATCTATTCATCATAAAAGTGCATCCATCCATCATAAAAGTGCATCTATTCATCATAAAAGTGCATCTATCATCATTAAAAGTGCATCTATCCATCATAAAAGTGCATCTATCATCATAAAAGTGCATCTATCCATCATAAAAGTGCATCTATCCATCATAAAAGTGCATCTATTCATCATAAAAGTGCTTCTATCCATCATAAAAGTGCATCTATCCATCATTAAAAGTGCATCTATCATCATAAAAGTGCATCATCTATCCATCATAAAAGTGCATCTATTCATCATAAAAGTGCATCCATCCATCATTAAAAGTGCATCTATCCATCATAAAAGTGCATCTATCCATCATAAAAGTGCATCTATTCATCATAAAAGTGCATCCATCCATCATTAAAAGTGCATCTATTCATCATAAAAGTGCATCTGTCCATCATTAAAAGTGCATCTATCCATCATTAAAAGTGCATCTATCCATCATTAAAAGTGCATCCATCCATCATAAAAGTGCATCTATCCATCATAAAAGTGCATCTATCCATCATAAAAGTGCATCTATCTATCTATCTATCTATCTATCTATCTATCTATCTATCTATCTATCTATCTATCTATCTATCTATCTATCTATCTATCTATCTATCTATCTATCTATCTATCTATCTATCTATCTATCTATCTATCTATCTATCTATCTATCTATCTATCATAAAAGTGCATATATCCACCATAAAATTGAATCTATCCATCATAAAAGTGCCGCCTCTCTGAAAGCGTGCAATCCCTTCAGTTCTGTTTCGTGTCTTGTTACACGCTCAAACTGTCAAACACACACACACAGTTATGTCAAAAATGGCTGTCTTGATGAGTCTTCATGTAAACACAGTCGGTTATGATTTAAGTGAACGATATCAGTTGGGGAAAGAAACCGAATGCGTGTCAATAGGATCCGTGCATTAGGTCTTAAAGTGACAGCCTGCTAATACAGTAAACCTGCTAACTGCTAATACAGTAAACCAGCTAATACAGTAAACCTGTTACTACAGTAAACCTGCTAATACAGTAAACCTGCTAATACAGTAAACCTGCTAATACAGTAAACCTGTTAATACAGTAAACCTGCTAATACAGTGCAGTAAACCTGCTAATACAGTGCAGTAAACCTGCTAATACAGTGCAGTAAACCTGCTAATACAGTGCAGTAAACCTGCTAATACAGTGCAGTAAACCTGCTAATACAGTAAACCTGCTAATACAGTGCAGTAAACCTGTTAATACAGTAAACCTACTAATACAGTGCAGTAAACCTGCTAATACAGTGCAGTAAACCTGCTAATACAGTGCAGTAAACCTGCTAATACAGTGCAGTAAACCTGCTAATACAGTAAACCTGCTAATACAGTAAACCTGCTAATACAGTGCAGTAAACCTGCTAATACAGTAAACCTGCTAATACAGTGCAGTAAACCTGCTAATACAGTAAACCTGCTAATACAGTAAACCTGCTAATACAGTAAACCTGCTAATAAAGTAAACCTGCTAATACAGTAAACCTGTTAATACAGTAAACCTGCTAATACAGTGCAGTAAACCTGCTAATACAGTAAACCTGCTAATACAGTAAACCTGCTAATACAGTAAACCTGCTAATACAGTAAACCTGCTAACCTGCTAATACAGTAAACCTGCTAATACAGAATAACCTTTGTAGCTTTATTATGTATCAGTGTATATTAAATTAATCTGAAGACTACTGTTTTTAGTTCTTATTTTTAATAACAAAAATACATTCAAATAACAAAAATAATCGTCCACCCCTAGTTCAGGTGTGTTTGTTTACCTGGGAGTTCTTGATCTGAAGTTTTAGGTTGATATAACTATATATTACCATGTCAAGAAAAGAGTTTATTTCATTACATTTTTTGTTTGTTTACATTAATGTTAAAATTATATTGTCAGGTCGGCACCAATAGCCTCGTGGGCAGTGCGCTGACATATAGCGTTGTTGCGCTTCGGGCGACCCGAGTTCGAGTCCCGGCTCGTGGACCTATCCCGATCCCGTCCCCCTCTCTCTCTCCCGCTTCGCTTCCTGTCTACCTACTGTCCTATCATAATAAAAAAATCTTTAAAAAAAAAAAAAAAAAAAAAAAAAATTATATTGTCAGATTTGTGACGTCAATTTTTGCTGAAACACTGCTGGTCACTTTCAGAAGTTGTAGCAATGCTTTCTTTTCCCATGAAAGAAAGTGAAACACACAAATAGTATCATTCTCAGTTTTTAAACATATTTTTTTAATATAATTTAAATTGATTTTACACACAATATCGTATCGTATATCGCATTATTTAACAAGGTATTACATATCGCATTTTTCTTCAATATCGTACGGCCCTACCACAGACACATTACAATCAACATTTTTACTCTTTTAATTCCTTTTATGACTTTATCATCTTTGTATGCTTTTATTAGATTATTTTAATTCCCTTTGCTGTGTAAAGCACTTTGAATTATGAAAATGTGCACTGCAAAAAATGCTTTTCTTACTTAGTATTTTTGTCTTGTTTTCAGTCCAAATATCTAAAAAAAATCTTACATTTAAGAAGCATTTACTAGACAAGCAAAAGTTTTTGTCTTGTTTTGGGAAAAAGTTTTTGCTTAAAATAAGCAAAATAATCTGCCAATGGGGTAAGCAAAATAATCTTGTTTTCTGTTTGAATTTAGATTATTTTGTTTACCCCATTGGCAGATTATTTTGATTATTTTAAGCAAAAACTTAATTTTGAGTTATTTTCCCCCAAAACAAAACAAAAACTTTTGCTTGTCTAGTAAATGCTTCTTAATGTAAGATTTTTTAGATATTTGGACTGAAAACAAGACAAAAATACTAAGAAAGAAAAGCATTTTTTGCCGTGTGCTATATAAATAAACTTGCCTTGCCTATCTGTATCAGCCAGAATTGTAATTTATAACATTAGAAGAGATCCAAACTTGATGTCTCATGTCTAGTGAATGGCTTTTAATAAAGTGTATGACTATCAACAAGATGCCATAGGTAAAGTCTTTCAGAACTATGATAGTAAATGTTCATTTTTGGTTAAAGTTAACAGTTGTGTTGATATAACGTTTGAGGCTCGATGTCAGTTGTGTAACACTTGAGGATCCGTGTTGCATAGCAGTACTATTATAATCCTGTATCTTCCTCACCTGCCCTGTCTGGCTGCTTTTTCCCTCAGTGTGAGCAGCAACAATTGAATCTCTGCTTTTAGCAACTCTTTGACAGCCGGGGGGTCAGCCAGAGGGAACACGGGGGCTTCTGGCCTCCTGCCCTGCTCTGAGTGATGGAGCTCCTGCCAAATCTTCTCCCACATCTCCACCTAGAACAGGTCAACAGAGGAAAGTGTTACAGGAGAGTGCTATATGGCTCAGCTTTGTGTGAAATGCATGTTACAAGCTGCTCTGACACTCGAGAAATGCAGCCGGTTGGTGAACGTCTCATGATAAGCGTCTCTAATCGCTGAAGTGTGTGCGAGAAATGGGAAATTTCAAGGGGATATTGAAAAAAACCCATGTGTTATTCTCACGAACGCCCCGCGTGAGGTGAAAAGCCAGAGAGGGAAATGAAAGCCTGTCACGGCACAGCCGAAGTCTGCACTCTATTACCAATCTCCACACCTGTCTTGGGACTTTCAAGTTTCCCTCGGACTCTGAAAAAAACACTTCAAAGCTTGTCGAAGGCAATGCAAGGCCGAGTAAAACCAGCTCCCAGAGAATTCAGATCCTGCTGTGCCCGCACCAAACCAACTTCAAGCCTAAATAACACAGGCCAGCTTCCTCTTATTGCCACTGCAGAACCATTTCAGGCTTAAAAATATGGCTGAGCTAAATGCAAACTTTAACACAAAAGAGCATTTTTCTTTTCTTGTTTATTGGCTTTCATCTTTGTACTGAAAAATGTTCTCAAGGACAAGCTCAAAGGCAAGAGTGAAGCAGTGGGAGAGGAAAACTGACAAGTCTTAGCAGAGAAAAGTTTCTTTTTGCAACTTTACCGGGGTTCAAAATAGGTCTTACTGACTAGGTAACACGCCCGTGGTTGCTAAGGAAATGCATTATCATTACTATTCGCAGTGGAAATGTATAAAATTGAACACATATTTGAGGCATTAGTATGCCTTCCTAAATCTCAGAAGTAATTTCCGGTGTATGAACAGCAGAGGGGTTTTTAAACAGAAGGTAATAAATCCTATTTAGTGTTCAGAGGAAGGAAGAATCACATACGTCTTCCATAGACAAGTTTCCACCCACTACTTTCATATGCACATGGCTGTCTGCGTATAGTGTGAGAGCCTATGCAGTTTGCGAAAGGCGATTTATCTCTGAAAGGGGCTGAAACAGTGCCTGTATCTCTTTAAATAAGGTTCGCATTCCATGCACTGAGATAATTCCCTCTTGGGAGTTGTAATTTAAAACTGGTTTAAAGTCACACGTCGGGCGTATACTAGCACACTTGTTAACGGAGACTTGTTCTGTTTCAGTGTATAAAAGCATGAAACAAATGCATTTGTGAACTGTACAGGGCCTATGACACAGACTTAGAGAGTTATATCTAAATATATAGTCAAACCAAAAATGATTCAGACACCAGATATAATTGTTTAGTTCGTTTATGTAAGTGAGGAGAGCAAAATAAAGTAAACCGTGACATATTATACCCAAATATTCAGAGAATACCAGTAAAATTGATAAAGATTTGGGACTTATTGACAATAAGGGCTGCCCGATAGCCCGAGGCCAGCGTGAAAGACACTCGGGCCAGTGCCCCATAATTATCTTCACTGATAATTTGCCCATTTGTAAGCCTTGCCTATTTAAATATTCAAGCGCACATAGCCGAGAAAGTGCCTGTGTCTCTGTTGTGATGTCTAAACGCCGGTAAACATAGTCGATTATGTCTTTTAAATGAACGTAAACATGAAATTTGCCATCACCGCCGGCGTTTTTAGTCATTTTCACAAGTTTCATGGCCCAAATAATATCTTGTATGAATATCTGAACATGCAATATATCAAAAGAAAGAACAGACCCTTTGTTTTAATCTAGCTTCATGCATTATTTTTTTATCAACAGTGAGAAAATCACGTTTTTGTCAAAGACTAATGCTGTGTTCAAGGCAACCCGTAACCCGTGTTTTTCCAACCTTCCACATCCCACCACTAGATCGATGTACACCCAGTTACGAGCTCTGACGTCACATAGCCCACGAAACAACAATGGCAGCCCCTACGGATGCGGTGTTTATGAAACAAATATACAAATAGCGTAAAATACAAGGTCTAACAGCTTCTCTTCCCTTATCGGCGTTTTTCTCCTCCCTTTCCCTCAAATAAGCAAGGAGTAAGTTAGCCTGGTCCTACCAGACTCTCGTACATTTCATTTGTTCAGAGAGCTCTCCATTGACAAGCGTTAACTTCCTTGAAGGCGGGAACTCTGTTGAAGTTTAAGCGTCAAAATTGCGTCTACCGCGCCTAGTTTGATGCGTGAACATTTTGAATCCATTCACGCGTCCGCGGCGAATCGGATGCGCGTAGAAATCGAGCGTTAGAAAGGAAATAGAAGCACGTTCAAGGCGCTCCAGGAGAAATATGTCATAAAACACCGCTCTGCCTCTTTTCATTTTCATTAAAAATATATATTAAACATTAATAGCCACACAAATGTGGTCCAGGCAACTCCTACATTATCTTCACTGCATGTATATTTAAATATCCTAAAAAAAAAAAGTTATGAAACTTCTCTTTGCCCTCAGTCAAAACGATTTGGCAGACAACAAATAATAGATTCATGACACCAAAGATCGGCCGTTAGATCCACACAAGACGAGTTATATCTCATGTTTAACCACTACAGGACATCAGAGCCAGCGGCAGACGGCAGAAGGACTGGCCGAGGAAAGGCTGCTCTCGCCGGGGTTAATGAGCACCGCTGATCCACTGGAGCTCACAACTCCAAAAACACAAGATTATTTTTTTTTAAATAGGCGCTCTCTTTATAAATAAACCACAGAATTGAGCTTTAAACAACTACATTCTCACCTATTAAAGTCTTAAAACTAAATTTTGTGACAATAGTAGTATTTTTAAATTATGAGGGGTTTCTCATCACGTCACTTTACCACGTGACAGCAGCAAGCAGGCTCCTGATTGGTTAACGCGGTGCGAATAGACACGAATTCACTTCAAGCGCGTAAATGCACAAAAGCACCACTTGCGTGTAACGCGCAAGACGCTCAATTCGCGTCCTTTGCGCGAAACGCGCCTTCCGCGACGAGGGACCTCCAGACGCGCATCAACGCGTCTTTCCATTGACTTAACAATGAAATCACTCGCGCCAGACGCCTCTATTCGCGTTTGGTGTGAACGCAGCATTAAACTATTGGATTTGCCCAGAGCCACTCTGGATCTGCCATAACCAATTGCTAACATTTGGTCGTGACGCATGTCGTGCGCTGTTCGCCTCTGTTTCTCACATGGAAATCTGTAAAAATAACTGTGCAGATTGTGCACCACCCCAGTAGGCCTATCACGATAACTACTTTTTGTTTTGCGATATATCGTCCCAGAAATAATTGCGATAAACAATATTATTGTCATTTTAAGACTATTTTATTCCACTGAATATATAATCCTAATATAACAGCACAATAATGCAAGTAGACCTACACACTTTCAAATGGCAACCTTTTAATTCTTTAGATCATGGAAATTAAGGGTAAAAATATATATTATCCTAAATAAAAAATTGAATAAATAGTAACATTTTCCCTTGTGAAACGGCTTTAACACTCGTTGACATTTATATGTGCAGCGGAACAGGGGATTGCGGCTTTGAAATCGAGTCCATTTGGGCTTATTCTTCCAAACTGTCAGTAGTTGTGAGGAAAACACTAGAACGCCTCAAATGGCGTCTTTTCTTCACCCGTGGATAACCGCTCTGAGTATGAAGAAACTGCCCCGAGAACCACTTTCACCCCCGTCACGGAAAACATACAAGATGACAGCACAATCAAGTAAAATGTTGGTGACATTCATTATCATGTAAACATAATGGGCGATATATTGCATCACAAAAATTTTTTGAGGTCATGTATCGATATTGATTATTGCGTCAGGCCTACACCTCAGTGATAAAACCTAAAACTTGTGCATTCGGATTGTGATTTATTCACGGTGGAGGGGAGAGTTTTGTGATCGGGAACGCGCTGCTCATGTGGTCCGTAACATGATTGTAAATGCTGTAAATAAAATATCATATGCTTGGTATGATAAGAATAAATGCTGCTGTAAATAACGGCCCAATTCAAATGTTTACATGCTTTTCTTCTTTTTATTTTTTGAGTGGTGATGAAATATATTGTTCTTGTAAATACTGGCCAGCATTTAAAGAAATACAAGTCTAGAAATGCATCCAAATTACAGCGAAGCGCAACCGTACGGTGCTCTGCAGGGGTCAAAAAGGATATCAACAGTGAATTTTGAAGTGATAACACAGAGATGTGGATTCGGACAGCAAATGACCACATGACCTTGTGTTTGTCTAAAACAGTCAGTAATTCGGCCGGGGATTTTTATGCGGGTGGTGGGAGACGGAACGGCAATAAAATCACTGACTAGCCCCTGTAAATGATGACCATACCTTCCGACCCCACGAGAAACAATTACCGTCCGAATAGGGCTTCAGCAACTCCTTCACCACTAACGGAGCGAGCTGAAAAGGCTTTAACTTCTGGATATTTGGCAGCGGTGCCACAACTGAATGAATGGCTTCGCTCGCATCTTTCTCCACCGCCATTACTAAACTACAACTCAAACTAGCGCACGACATCAACATCATCATTCTCAGACACTCCCTCTGTTCGCACTTTGTACCGGTAAAAATTTGTTCGGAGAAAACCAGAGAATATACCGCAGTCCCAGACGGAGCACTGAAGGAAAATCAAAATTGAGCGGAAGTACGTAGGAGGAGCCAGGCTAGGAGTAAGCACCTTTGGCGATAGAAATGATTGTAAATGAGCATAAGCCCCGTACGGTCCCCCATGCTTTGTTTACATCGAGCTACCACAATTCCTTGCACTCAGACAGTTTGGCGTGACTTTGCCTGGAATGCTACAAAGTTGTGACTCGAGGTTTGAAGTAGTAATTTACCGGCTCAAAAACCTGCCTGGAACGCAGCATAACTTACATCCGGATCGGTTTCATAACGATGATCAAAACACAGATGGAGTAACTGTTAGATGGAGTCCATCAACACCCCAAAGCTTCACAGTCCTAGAGCTCGTCCTGGGGCGACATTTCATTCAGTAACATTAGGCCGTTTTGATTTAGATGCTGTTTGTTGCTGATGATCGCATTATTTTACATATGCATCGCTCGGTTCTGTTTCTTTTTCGCCTGTGTTTTGATCAGGAGATTCTGCACTCGTTCAGGAGATGTGTCATAGCGCCCCCTACCGTATAACAGTGAAATCGGGAAAATGCCAATAGATGTTTTCTCCTTTTATACAGCCTATGGTTTTCTCATAAAAGACGAGATGACAAAAGACAGAAAAAAAACACTCACTGCTCTTGACTGAATAACTTTAATAAAGGTTCATCTATATTTATACATTGAAGACTATGAAGTGATATTTTACATTTGATTACTATTTCTGTACCTGAAAATCTAGTTTAGAGATACATGAAAATAACCGTTTTTCATTTGTATGTTTGTTCTGTTGAATTTATTTGTGTTGTGATTATTTGTTTTTATGTCATTACTGACTGTCTTTAACAATGTTTACAAGTTATGCTTTTTGGAGTCAACCTTGTTTATTAAGGTTACATGGATCAAAAACTATTACTAGGCCTATTTGATATGTATTTTTTTGTGGTGGGGCCAGTAAAAATTCGAACCACTGGCCCGACTGGGCTAAAAATCCTTAAGCATTGAACCCTGAAAATTATTCCGACACTTTGAGCTGAGCATGTTTTGCTGAAATGTTTTGCCTTTAATTGCTAAAGACCTTTGACACCACAGACTGAACAAAATGAAGCATTGCTTGGTCATTGTTTGACCTAAACTGGTATTATATAATTGTGTTCTTAAATTTAACAGCTGATTGGTTGATTGTAATCCATTACATCCCTTTCTATCTATCAAAGTTATCTGACATTATCAAGATGAGTTTGTTCTGACACAGTTTAACTCGTCATATACCATTTTCTAAACTATAGTGAATAAACTGATAATGTGAGAAAATGTTGAAGGTGTCTGAATAAATTTTGGTTTGACACACACACATTATATATATATATATATATATATATATATATATATATATATATATATATATATATATATATATATATATATATATATATATATATATATATATATATATATATATATTATGTTCTCCTACCCACTTCCAAACCTAATCTAACTTAAATAAATAAATGTAAATAAATATTTGTAGCCGCCACCTAAAGGGATGTTTCCATTTGCCTTTCAAAAGGAAAATAAACATACTGTTGTATTAAATATAAATAGGTGAACACATTAATTATATAGTCTGGGCTTTGCAGTTGACTGAAATATTACATTGGCTACTTTCACATCACATTCTGTTGTATCTTACTAGACAGTCTGATACATAAATACACCTTATTTACCTCTGAATACAACTCTGCGTACGTATCAATCAATGCATCTCCGAGTACTGCTCGGATCTCAGGAAACTCGGAGCAGGGGACATTTTCCTTCACTAAATTCCACACGGATTGTTGGCGTTGGAAATTGTCCATGAGGCCGCTAATATTTCCAGAGCTGAGCACAAAAGAGTGTCTCCATACTGGGGAGAAACTAGCTGTAAATAAATACATAGAAAAATAAATAAGCCAGTGATAAACTTTCCGAAGGGGAAGAGCATGATAAACAAACATGACGCGTAAATAAGTAGGTCATGACCTTATTAATGAATTGAGCAACGAAACGTTATACTAATATTCGGTGGCTTTAAACGTTTACGAATGAAACAAGAATGATTTGAGACAGATTTAAGCTGGCATACATTTGTGCAAACACGTATAGTAGTTTTAAAACAAGCACATTTCCCCACAGGCGGATACTCACCAGGACAATCGTGGCTTCCTGTATCAGTGTAAACATTCCCGTTCCTATGGAGACATACTTACTCAGGGACTCGTGATCTAGTGCAGGGGTTTTCAAACTTTATGATGCCAAGGACCCCCAAATATGATAAACTTTTATGGGGGACGCCCTACCTAAAGTCCATCTATATATTTTTATATGTGAAAAAAAAAACATCATAAAGTGTCAGATAAATAGTAAGTATGACATTATAAATACACATTGTTTCCAAACTTAATGTTGGATGTATAAACCTGAAGAAGAACATTTTCAATAAAAACATGTTTGTATAAGCAACTTTCACAATAAATGTATGTAAGCAAGAGTTAAGAATACTTCCTTACAACCCCAGTGAGCGAGATAAAGGGGACTAGAAAAACTCACTAGAAAGATATAAAGCAAACATACACAATTCTGGAAAGTATGTATACAGCAAGAAAGGAGAGAAACAGTTGGAGTGTTCGGTAGACTATATCCATTTTTGTCCACTTTTTATTCTCTGAAATTTTCTGGGGACCCCTTAGAACCATGAAGGACCCCTGGGGTTTCCCGGACCCGTTTGAAAACCCCTGATTTAGTGCCTACATTACAAATGACCTCTTCTTCTTTTTCTCTTCAGTGATTGGATTTTATTATTTAATATTTGTACCCCTGAATGTAGAATTTTCCATGAACTTTTTCATAACATATAATATTTATATAACATAAATATATATTTAACATCTATATATGCGTAGCCTATGTATGTATGAAAATACATTTAAACTGTTAGATAATAGTAAATGTGACGTTATAATAGGGCTGTCAAAAGATTAATCGCGATTAATCGCATCCAAAATAAAAGTTTGTGTTTACATAATATATGTGTGTGTACTCTGTTAATTATTATTTATATATAAATACACACACATTCATGTATATATTTAAGAAATATTTGCATACTGTATAGCCTATACATTTATATAATCTATAATATATATAAATATAAATGTTTTATATATAAAAATTATATATTTTTCTTAAATATATACATGCTTGTGTGTGTATTTATATGTAAATAATAATTAACAGAGTACACACACATATATTATGTAAACACAAACTTTTACTTTGGATGCGATTAATCTTTTGACAGCCCTATAGTTATAAATACAACATATTGTTTCCGAACTTAAATGGGCTATACTAATGTTGGATTTATAAAATTATAAAAATGATTTATAAGCAACTTTCACAATAAATGTAAGCAGCTCACGTTAAGAAAACTGCCTTACAACAGTGAGCAAGATAAAGGGACTATAGTGAGAAACACTCACTAAAGATACAAAACAAACATATCCTCCTGGGACCCAGGAATAGACTTTTGTCCACTGTAGTGGACATTATATTTGAGTGAATTTCTCTGACATCATGTCACAGTTTTAATGTCTGGATGTCCTGTAAAGAGCACATTCGGGGCTTTGCCAAATGAGATGCCAAATGTTTGGAGGTTTCACCAGGACAACAACTTCTTCTTGGTCTTTAAAAACGGCTGACATTAATGTTCAGCACTCTTATGGAAATATGATAATATTTTGAAATTATAAATCTGGTTAATTTTCAAATTGTTTGTTATAAATCAACATCTCAGGAAAATGTTATGGGGTTTCTAATCAAAATATGACTTTCTGTTACAGAACAGGGCATTGATTTCATAAATGTCCACTGTAGAGACGCCAGGATTTAAATCATGCTTATCAGGCATTTTGGAGACATAACAAGTGAATAGGGAAAGAAATTGCATATCAGTATTCCTATGAAATATTAGATATTATTATGAAAATGTTGCCAATTATTACTCCCATTATTACACTTCTATTATCATTACATGTTGCACCAAGAACACATTAATATGCAAATTAGATGCAGTGTATTGAATGGGAAAATCCAAGTATGGCCATTTTACCCACATATTGCATGAAGTAAAATGGTATATCAATGCATTCCGTTATATCTTTCATAACATAGTTGAGAATCATCTTTAAACAAAATTTGTTTAAAAAAATCCTGAAACCTGAAAATTGATTGGTGAATTAAAAATAAATCCCATTGTTTTTGCCTATACATGCAATTTCATGTCATTTTATTTTTTAAACAACTGAGTCTTGGTGCCAAACAGAGGACATATCATAACATACACAGTATTTAATTGTTTTTGATTTCACAGTATATACATAAAATACTGTAAATGGAAGTACAGTACACTTACTGTAAAACATATTTACAGTAACTTACTGGCAACAATTAGCCAGTAAGTTACTGTAAATACAACTAAAATCACAGTATTTAATTGTTTTTGATTTCACAGTATATACATAAAATACTGTAAATGGAAGTACAGTACCCTTACTGTAAAAAGTATTCACAGTAACTTACTGGCTAATCGTTGCCAGTAAGTTACTGTAAATTTTACGGTACATTTTTTACAGTGTATGAATAAAATATAATTTTTAAAAAAGTTTTTTTTTCCATGTGTTTCTTATGCTCTAAACAATGTAATGACATGAAAAAATACTAAATTCAAAAAAAAAAAAATTGTCTGGGTCCCAGGAGGATCAATTCTGGAAAGTATACGGCAAGAACGGGGAGAAACATTTCGACTTTAACCATTTTTGCTTTGTATTTTTATTAACTGAAATTTTCTGGAGGAACCTTCTGGGGACCCCAGTTTGAAAACCCCTGACTCTATAAGTTTTCTTTACATTTCGAACAAATCCATACGTATAGGATGTTGATCATGTCCATCATCATGCATGGCTATTAAACATATTATAAACATTTGTTTTTATTCATCAACATGTATAACTTCGCATATTTAGTGTTGCTGCAACATGATTCTGTTCTAAAAGTTATTCCCCACTCCTCTCAAAAAGCAAAAAGATTGGACAATGCACAGTGATAAAGTGCATAAATCGAGCTTAAATGTTAAAAGCAAACCTCACAACCATTTTAAACTCTCAATAGACACACAAAGCTGCAATAAAAGCGAATGCCCCATAAAACTTCACCCTATCAATATTCTGGTATTCGGCTGTCACGTGTAAATTGAAACATAACCCAGGAGGCGTAAAACTTTCCCTGTGCGCAACTGCCTCCAAAGCGCGCGCAGCCCTTTCTGACCATGAAACGCATTTAAACTTGATCTAGTTTAGTTAAATAGACGTTTGCAATAGTAAGTTATTGACTATAACTGTAGTTTCTATTTATGGTGCATGTGCAGGTCTTGTTTTTGGGACTGAGAAGTTTTCGGTGATGGGCATGGCGGTACTCTGGGGTTCCCCGGGGTCTTTTCTTCATGTCTGGCTTGCCCTGTTGATCTGCGGCCAGTGCGCGGTGGCTTTTTCGGTCGCTGGACATCAAGAGACGACCTGCGAGGCGAACGGCAGTGTTTATTATGTGGGCGAATGGTACTTTTTAGACTCGGATCATTGCACCCAATGCGAATGTACAGCCGACGGGTCTTCCTGCGCGCGGACTGAGTGCACATCCCTGCCCGCCGCCTGCATCCATGTCAGCCATTACCCGACGGACTGCTGCCCGCGGTGCGAGATGGTCGGCTGCGAGTACTGGGGAGAAGTCTACGAGCTGGAGCAACAATTCCAGGTGAACTTCAATGTGTCTGTACAAGCATCATAAGGGTTACATATAGAAATATAAAAAAACACCGTTTTTACACAGTTAAGTTGATGGATTTTAGGTCTGAATGCTTTCTGGCTTTATATTTTTCGTTTTAATTGCTCTTTCGCGAGCCCTGGCTGCATGTCATTTAAACACCTGTAATAGGCCTACGTGTTGATGTAAAATTGAGCGCAATAGTGACAAAATTAAATAATAGTTTAACAATACATCGACAATAGCCGAATTATTTTCCATAGGCCACCAAATAAGTTATTTTAATTTATTTTCCCTAGGCGGTGACTTAGTTTTAAAGGTTTGGTAGGCTTTTGGTCCCAAAAGGAAAATTCAGAATATGTAGCGCCATCACGTGGTTCATGAAAATGTTAAAGGGATAGTTCACCCAAAAATGAAAATTGGCCCATGATTTACTCATCCTAGGTGTGTATGACATTCTTCTTTCAGACGAACACAATCAGAGTTATATTAAAAATGTCCTGGCTCTTCCAAGCAGCTGTAATGGCAGTGAATTACTGTTTCTGTTTTGAAGTCCATAAAAGTGCATCTATCCATCATAAAAGTGTATCTATCCATCATAAAAGTGTATCTATCCATCATAAAAGTGCATCTATCCATCATAAAAGTGCATCTATCCATCATCTATCCATCATAAACGTGCATCTGTCCATCATAAAAGTGCATCTATCCATCATCTATCCATCATAAAAGTGCATCTATCCATCATCTATCCATCATAAAAGTGAATCTATCCATCATAAAAGTGAATCTATCCATCATAAAAGTGCATCTATCCATCATCTATCCATCATAAAAGTGCATCTCTCCATCATAAAAGTGCATCCATCATCATAAAAGTGCATCTGTTCATCATAAAAGTACATCTATACATCATAAAAGTGCATCCATCTATCATAAAAGAGCATTTGTCTATCATAAAAGTGCATCTATCCATCATAAAAGTGCATCTATCCATCATAAAAGTGAATCTATCCATCATAAAAGTGCATCTATCCATCATAAAAGTGAATCTATCCATCATAAAAGTGAATCTATCCATCATAAAAGTGAATCTATCCATCATAAAAGTGCATCCATCATCATAAAAGTGCATCTGTCCATCATAAAAGTACATCTGTTCATCATAAAAGTACATCTATACATCATAAAAGTAAATCCATCTATCATAAAAGAGCATTTGTCTATCATAAAAGTGCATCTATCCATCATAAAAGTGAATCTATCCATCATAAAAGTGAATCTATCCATCATAAAAGTGAATCTATCCATCATAAAAGTGCATCTATCCATCATCTATCCATCATAAAAGTGCATCTCTCCATCATAAAAGTGCATCCATCATCATAAAAGTGCATCTGTCCATCATAAAAGTGCATCTGTCCATCATAAAAGTGCATCTATCCATCATAAAAGTGCATCTATCCATCATCTATCCACCATAAAAGTGCATCTGTCCATCATAAAAGTACATCTATCCATCATAAAAGTGCATCTATATATCGTAAAAGTGCATCTATCCATCATAAAAGTGCATCTATCCATCATAAAAGTGCATCTATCCATCATCTATCCACCATAAAAGTGCATCTGTCCATCATAAAAGTACATCTATCCATCATAAAAGTGCATCTATATATCGTAAAAGTGCATCTATATATCGTAAAAGTGCATCTATCCATCATCTATCCACCATAAAAGTGCATCCGTCCATCATAAAAGTGAATCTATCCATCATAAAAGTGCATCTCTCCATCATAAAAGTACATCTGTTCATCATAAAAGTACATCTGTTCATCATAAAAGTACATCTGTTCATCATAAAAGTGCATCCATCTATCATAAAAGAGCTTTTGTCTATCATAAAAGTGCATCTATCCATCATAAAAGTGCATCTGTCCATCATAAAAGGGCATCTATCCACCATAAAAGTGCATCTGTCCATCATAAAAGTGCATCTATCCATCATAAAAGTGCATCTATATATCATAAAAGTGCATCTATCCATCATAAAAGTGCATCTGTCCATCATAAAAGTGCATCCATCCATCATAAAAGTGCATCTATCCATCATAAAAGTGCATCCATCCATCATAAAAGTGCATCTGTCCATCATAAAAGTACATCTATCCATCATAAAAGTGCATCTATATATCATAAAAGTGCATCTATCCATCATAAAAGTGCATCTATCCGACATAAAAGAGCATCAATATATCATAAAAGTGCATCTATATATCATAAAAGTGCATCCATCCATTATAAAAGTGCATCCATCCATCATAAAAGTGCATCCATCCATCATAAAAGTGCATCTATCCATCATAAAAGTGCATCTATCCATCATAAAAGTGCATCCATCCATCATAAAAGTGCATCTATCCATCATAAAAGTGCATCCATCCATTATAAAAGTGCCTCTGTCCATCATAAAAGTGCATCTATCCGACATAAAAGAGCATCTGTCCATCATTAAAAGTGCATCTGTCCATCATAAAAGTGCATCTATCCATCATAAAAGTGCATCTGTCCATCATAAAAGTGCATCTATATATCATAAAAGTGCATCCATCCATTATAAAAGTGCATCTGTCCATCATAAAAGTGCATCTATCCATCATAAAAGTGCATCTGTCCATCATAAAAGTGCATCTATCCATTATAAAAGTGCATCCATCCATTATAAAAGTGCATCTGTCCATCATAAAAGTGCATCCATCCATTATAAAAGTGCATCTGTCCATCATAAAAGTGCATCTGTCCATCATAAAAGTGCATCTATCCATTATAAAAGTGCATCCATCCATTATAAAAGTGCATCCATCCATTATAAAAGTGCATCTATCCATCATAAAAGTGCATCTGTCCATCATAAAAGTGCATCTGTCCATCATAAAAGTGCATCTATCCATCATAAAAGTGCATCTGTCCATCATAAAAGTGCATCCATCCATTATAAAAGTGCATCTGTCCATCATAAAAGTGCATCTATCCATCATAAAAGTGCATCTGTCCATCATAAAAGTGCATCCATCCATTATAAAAGTGCATCTGTCCATCATAAAAGTGCATCTATCCATCATAAAAGTGCATCTGTCCATCATAAAAGTGCATCCATCCATTATAAAAGTGCATCTGTCCATCATAAAAGTGCATCTGTCCATCATAAAAGTGCATCCATCCATTATAAAAGTGCTCCAACCAGCTCCAGGGGGTTAATAAAGGCCTTCTGAAGTGGACTTCAGTAGGCCATTATTAGGAAAATTTGTGTTATATATCCATATTTAAAACTTTACAAACTGTAATCTCTGTAAACTGTAATGATCGTGTTTGTCTGAAAGAAGAATGTCATATACATGAGGATGACTTGAGGAAATCATGGGGTAATTTTCATTTTTGGTTGAACTAAAATGTGTCCATTAGTGGTGGAGATTTGAATTCCTCTCAGTGGCTCCTTTGTCAGGTTATGTTATATCTTTGTGGCAAAGCGTGCACGTGTGGTGAGTGAGGGTGTTATTAAATCATTCACTGAACCTATTTGTTAAAACACTCAATCGACCGAAATCAAGTTTGTTTACAAGGATCTGCTGTGCTGAGAAATCTAGGTATGCAAATACTTCATATTCAAATCGGCTCATCGTTCAGTGAAAGGAGATGTTGGTGCAACGTTCAGCTCCTGGGGTCCATCAAATGAAATGGAGAACGATTCGTTCATTCACGGACGAAATAGCACTACAGTAAATCTGTGTCCGTAGTAACAGACATTTCTATTTAGTAAGATCACTTAGCACTTTGTCTTATAGGTTGGATGTACTTTCTTTTGTAAACTTTGAACAAAAGCAGCCCTTTGTTTCTGAAAGATAATTGTTTGAGCCAGTTCCTAAACACCCGTTCATGAACACATTTATTCATTGTGCACGTTAAAAGCTAATACGGTAGGATTCTTTTGTTCTGAGTCAAGGTGAAGATCACATCTGATGCACACTAGACTGGAATCATAAAGGGCAATTTAATACTCCGTTTAAGGAATTGAAGAATGAAATATCTCTGGTGGCACAGGCTTGGGAATGCGGGGCTTATATGTGCTTCATTATCTCCTTGATTTGGTTATTATGGCTAATGGGGAAGCCCTGAGGGGAAAATTGAAGCCCTCTGACAGACTCCAAGGAATACACTTTACCTGAGCTGACATCATTTTCTTCCAGTCCATTTAACCCAAACTCCTGTACCGTCTGAACCACAGGTGGTAATGCGGCTCCTACTTAAACAGTCTTGTGGGAGGGGAATTTGATCACTTTGTAGGACGTTAAAACGCAGTGTTGGATTGGCACAACATCAAACGTCTGCATTATGTATACAAGCGAGCAATTTGATAGTCCTGCTGGTTCTGTTTAAAAAGCCTTCTTGAAGAAGACATGTCTTTTGATGGAGTTGCAGTTGATAACCTACTTTCAGCTGATGATCTGCTCTTGATTTACAGCCCTCAGCATGTGAGGAGTGTACCTGTTACAGCGACGGCATCGCCCGATGTCAGGTAGCAGATTGTGCCCCTCCACCGTGTGTTAATCCAGTCTATCAGAAAGGGGAATGCTGCCCTCAGTGCAAGGACGGTAAGTGGCTGATGATTAAAAACTATACATAACATGAGGCATGCATATATTTTCACATACACAATATTGCCAAAAGTTTTGGGACGCCTGCCTTTACATGCATCCCATTCTTAATCCGAAGGGTTTAATATGGAGTTGGCCCACCCTTTGCAGCTCTAACAGCTTTAACTCTTCCTCAAGGTTTGGGAGTGTGTTTATGGGGAATCTTCTAGAAGCGCATTTGTGATGTTGGACGAGAAGGCCTGGCTCTCAGTCTCCGCTTTAATTCATCCCAAAGCTGTTCTATCGGGTTGAGGTCAGGACTTAAGTTCTTCCACACCAAACTCGCTCATCCATGTCTTTATGGAGCGACGCTTTGTGCACTGGTGCATGCTGGGACAGGAAGGGGCCGTCCCCAAACTGGTCCCACAAAGTTGGGAGCATGAAATTGTCCAAAATGCCTTGGTGAAGCATTAAGAGTTCCTTTCACTGGAACTAAGGGGCCAACCCCTGAAAAACAACCCCACCCCATAATCCCCCCTCCACCAAACTTTACACTTGGCACAATGCAGTCAGGCAAGTCCCGTTCTCCTGGCAACCGCCAAACCCAGACTCGTCCATGGGATTGCCAGACAGAGAAGCGTGATTGGTCACTCTAGAGAACACGTCTCCACTGCTCTAGAGTCCAGTGGCGGCACGCTTTACCCCACTGCATCCCACGCTTTGCATTGCACTTGGTGATGTAAGGCTTGGATGAGCTGCTCGGCCATGGAAACCCATTCCCTGAAGCTCTACACACTGTTCTTGAGCTCATCTGAAGGCCACAGAAGTTTGGAGGTCTGGAGCTCTTGATCTGCAGAAATTTGGCGACTTCTGTGACCCTCAGCATGCGCTGACCCTGCCTACCACTTCGTGGCCGAGTTGCTGTTGTTCCCAATGGCTTCCACTTTGTTATAACACCACTAACAGTTGAGCGTGGAATATTTAGGCCCATTCTCTCTCTAATGTGTGTAGAAGCGTCTGCAGGCCTAGAGCTTGATTTATACACCTGTGGCCATGAAGGGATTGAACACCTGAACTCAATGATTTGGAGGGGCGTCCCAATACTTTTGGCAATATAGTGTATATGTAAAGATATAACAGAAAGATACATTTTTAAGCTTTATGTTCTATGGACTTTAAAAATATATTTTCAATGTTTCACATCTGTGAATTATTACATTTCTGTAAGTGTTACAAAAGTGTAAAAAGAAAACATTGCCATGGCTGTAAGGCTGATTAAACTTCTATGCAATTGCCTCGGCCTTGGCTAATGCAGTAAGACATTCTCATAGCCTCCACACATGCACTGAGGACACAATTGTGTTTGGTCTTTGGTAATGATGCTGTAGTGTATGTAATATCTTCATATAATTCATTCAATAACAGATGGGGAGGTTAAGATGCCGGGCCATGTGCTAGACCGGTTTCTGCACCTGAAATAAGATAATGCTCCTTATGAGTTTAGCTTCCGCCATATTGTTTTCTCTGTACACTGTGAAGTATGAAGGCAATTATAGTGTTTACAGAGACTAAAGATAAGGCAGGCATGTAGGCAGCCAAACCAACACACATAAATCAAAGCATATATACTTCACCAATGTGATAAATGGTCAGATCCTCAAATTAAGTTGCATTTTTCTGCTTTACAGTTCATCTACAGTAACTTCAAAATGAACATTAAACACTCTAAATTGTGCCATTATCTACACTCTTCGGCTTCCTAATTAGTGGAGCTTTCAAAAACTCTTGACCTTAAGTATTTATATTCTGCACATAACCTGTCTAGTTTGTGCTACAGACATGAATGATGCCCAAAGTTGTGCAGCCTTTTGTGGAGAGGTGATCTGGTACTTTTCTATGCATTATGCATTGAGATTTTTGCAATTCGAATCATAAGGCAGGAGAGAAAAATCCAGTATTAAAGAGACTTGAGGGGCTTTTCTGACGTCGACTAGAAAGCAACCACTTGGCAACAGGCAACACTCAGAATAGCATAGCAACCATATAACAACACAGTAAGAAACAGCTCAGAAATCGCATAGCAACACCTTAAACGTATAGTGGATCTCAACCAGGGGCCGCAGGATGATTTAAATTAAAACTATAGTAATAATACATCTTAATTATAATGCTAAAAACACAAAATACACACAAGGTATAAACAAAATATATATTTATGTATTTTTAATTTACCCCCTCAACATCTATTACTTTTATAAATACAGGTGAGGTGCAGGTCATATAATTAGAATATCATCAAAAAGTTGATTTATTTCACCAATTCCATTCAAAAAGTGAAACTTGTATATTATATTCATTCATTACACACAGACTGATATATTTCAAATGTTTATTTCTTTTAATTTTGATGATTATAACTGACAACTAAAGAAAATCCCAAATTCAGTATCTCAGAAAATTTGAATATTACTTAAGACCAATACAAAGAAAGGGTTTTTAGAAATCTTGTCCAACTGAAGAGTATGAACATGAAAAGTATGAGCATGTCAAGCACTCAATACTTAGTTGGGGCTCCTTTTGCCTGAATTACTGCAGCAATGCGGCGTGGCATCCATCCATACATCCATCCCTCCATCCATCTTCCGTCCATCCATCCATACATACATCCATCCATCTTCCGTCTGTCCATCCATCCATCCATCCGTTCATCCGCCCATCCATCCATCTTCCGTCCATCCATCCATACATCCATCCATCTTTCGTCTGTCCATCCACCCATCTTCCGTCCATCCATCCATACATCCATCCGTTCATCCGCCCATCCATCCATCTTCCGTCCATCCATCCATCCACCCATCCATCTTTCGTCTGTCCATCCATACATCCATCTTCCATCCCTCCATCCATCTTCCGTCCATCCATCCATACATCTATCCATACATCTTTCGTCTGTCCATCCATCCATCCATCCATCCATCCATCTTCCATCCATCCATCCATCTTCGATCAGTCGATCAGTCTGTGGCACTGCTCAGGTGTTATGAGAGCCCAGGTTGCTCTTATAGTGGCCTTCAGCTCTTCTGCATTGTTGGGTCTGGCATATTGCATCTTCCTCTTCACAAGTTTAAGGTCAGGCGAGTTTGCTGGCCAATTAAGAACAGGGATACCATGGTCCTTAAACCAGGGACTGGTTGCTTTGGCACTGTGTGCAGGTGCCAAGTCCTGTTGGAAAATGAAATCTGCATCTCCATAAAGTTGGTCAGCAGCAGGAAGCATGAAGTGCTCTAAAAGAGATTTTGTTTCACAATCCTCTCCAGTGTGCGGTTATCCCTATTGCTTGTACACTTTTTTCTACCACATCTTTTCCTTCCCTTCGCCTCTCTATTAATGTGCTTGGACACAGAGCTCTGTGAACAGCCAGCCTCTTTTGGGGGCCTCCATGGATCGGACTTGTTTGTTCAGCACATCCCACAGATGCTTGATTGGATCCTCAAACCATTCCTGAAGCTTTTGTGCTTTGTGGCGGCGCATTATCTGCTGAACTAGCCACAGCTACCAGGGAATACCGTTTCCATGAAAGGCTGGACATGGGCTCAACAATGCTGAGGTAGGTGGGACGTGTCAAAGTAACATCCACATGATGGAGGACCCAAGGTTTCCCAGCAGAACATTGCCCAAAGAATCACGCCTCCGCCGCCACGCCTTCTTCCCATAATGCACCTGGTGCCATGTGTTCCCCAGGTAAGCCACACACACACACCCGGCCATCCACGAGATGTAGAAGAACACGTGATCATCAGACCTTCTTCCATTGCTCCGTGGTCCAGTTCTGATGCTCACGGGCCACTGTTGGTGCTTTGGGCGGGGTCAGGGGTCAGGGGTCAGCATGGGCACTGGTCAGCGGCTGTGCCGCCCCATACACAACAAACTGAGATGCTCTGTGTATTCTGACCCCTTTCTATCAGAACCAGCATTAACTTCTTGAGCAGTTTGAGCTCCAGTAGCTCGTCTGTTTGATCGGACGACATGTGCATCAATGAGCCTCGGCCGCCCATGACCCTGTGGCCGGTTCTCCACTGGTCCTTCCTTGGAGCACTTTTGATAGAGACTGACCACTGACCATATATATATATAAAGTTATTGAAACTTCTGGAATCACAAAATTAAGTGTAGTTAATTCAATATATCGACTCGCTCACTCTCTTTTTTCCAAGTTGGAAAAACAAAAGCAACTTTGTCATAATTAAAGCAGAGTATACCAGAAGAAATATTATATCATATGTGGGTGGCCTTCAAACACTTATAGCAAACAGATAGTCCCGTCCCAAAACTCACATTATTGGTTGAGTTAGTGTTGCGGTGTCGGGCTGGTCAGGGTCAAAACAATGCTTTAGTAACAATACAGACACTTTTCTGAGAAATCAACCGATGAATGGGTTTTATATAGCTGTCTTTGTATGTTAAGATGGGATAGGAAAACAATGTAATACTTACAAGATAATGGGCCTCATTAATCATCTGTCTCTTTGTGGTTTCAGGGCCCAACTGTTACGTGAATGCCTCTAGGACTCAAGTGATCCCTGGAGGTGAGCCCGTGTGGGTCGACTCCTGTACTAAATGTCGCTGTCATGACGGTCAGGATGCAGGTTATTGGGAGGGAAACAATCTGGCAACGTGTTCCCATGTCCGCAACTGCCAGCCTGACGAGGGGCTAAACTGAGGAAACAGGTCATCTGTCATCATATTTATACAACGGGTGACAAAAACTCAGCAGATATCTAAACCACACTTCCTGATGAAAGTGTCTACAAGCTTTTAATGATTAAAAAACAGTCTATTATTATTCAAACTAACCATTAAAGGGTTAGTTCACCCAAAAATGAACGTTCCAATCCAAACCCATTAGACATTCGTTCATCTTCAAACACAAATGAAGATATTTTTATTGAGCTCTGAGAGCTTTCGGTCCCTCCATTGACAGCCTACGCAACTACCACTTTCAAGCCCCAAAAAGGTAGCAAAGCCATCTTAAAGTAATCTATGTGACCCAAGGGGTTTAACCTCATTTTATGAAGCGGCACAAGTACTTTGTGCAAAAAAAAAAAAAACATAATTTACCACTTTATTTACAAAATATTAATCTCGCATGCACACATTGGGTGATGCATGCACATTGTGTTGAAACGAGATGCGAAGGATCAAGCCTGAGCTTTCAAGTGCACAGTTCATGTGTGTGTGTGTGTGTGTGTGTGTGTGTGTGTGTGTGTGTGTGAATTTCAGTATTGAAGTTTTAGAGTGTCACTCCTTCACTACTGTGAGCTTTTCCTGCATTATGACTGAATTATTGAATGGATTTCACATATTCTCAAAACTTTGCTCTGTATTACAGACACGGTGGTTCATAGGTGTGTGTGTGTGTGTGTGTGTGTGTGTGTTTAAGTGTGTGTCTGTGTGTGAGTGGATGTGTCAATATAACACTCTTGATGTTATAGAGTGTCACCCCATTACTGTTGTGTACTTTTTTTCAGCATTGTGGCCGATTTGTAGATTGTACACGTAAAAATATGGCGAATTTACCCAAAATTTGTCGATTTCCCATTCATTTCCTATGGTAGGAGTATTTTTTAATGACCACTTAGCATGCTTGAATCATGCCCTATTTTTTTGTGTGTGTTCACATTCATAATGCCATAAAAGTCATATCATTCCGATGAAGCTGTGATTTTAAGAAATTCAAAACAGAATATTTTCCGCACCACTGGAGTCACATCAAGTCATCATTTCAATGATGTCTTTACTGCCCTCATGGGGCTTGAAAGTGTTAAATTGCGAGGCTGTCAATGGATGGATAGAAAGCTCTCAGATTTCATCAGAAATATCTTCATTTGTGTTCTGAAGATGAATGAAGGTCTTACAGGTTTGGAACGACATGAGGGCGAGTAATTCATGACAGAAATGTAATTTTTGGGTGAACTATCCCTTTAACATTACAGTAATGTAAATTGTGTTGGTATAATATTGCTTTGACTTACTAAGGGATATTCCCTAATGAACCAGATAATAGAGATTAGTTTTGAGACACCTTTTTGGCATGGTTAAAAAAAAAAAATTGCACAGTGAGCAGCATATTACATTGTTTATATGCCTTTTAGTATCTACAGTGCACAATTTCACCTGTAGATGCAATGTTTTTACGCTTATCTTTGTGATTGTTTATATATATATGATTTGAAGTATTGTAGCGTGTATGTTTATATCATTTTCTACTTCAAATGCATGAAAACCAAAGTATGTTCAGATTTCAAGACTTGCATTACTGCCATGCAGGCATGGAAACAGCTAATGTAGCATGAAATACAAACAATCATAAATGAATCATGTATAAATAAAGCAGGCTCATGTTTGCTTGGTTTCTGATACGTCATTAAAAGCCGTGGGAATATTGCTACTTTTTTCGAGGCCTGTATTTGCAGAACGTACACAAATATAAATAAACCACAAGTGATCTACGTGTCTTGTCTTATTATCCCATACATACATTTGGAGGATGTTCGCGATGTTGTATCTACTAGTTTATTGCAGCATCTGTCACATAAAAAAATAACTTTTTGAGGAACATATTATTGAGTTTCCTCCGCATGGCTGACAGTTTAGAGATACGATGTTCCCTTTCCAATAAACTGCCATGTCCCTGAGCAGTGATTTGGACGGGTGCTGGTATAAGGTGTTAAAATAATCAGGTGTAAATATGAGATTTAGTACTTTGTTCGGATCCATTTTGTTTTGCATTTTGCTCACACAAACAACATTAACATATGGCAATTCTCGTAGCATCAGATTTATTGATTGTATACAAAAAGTATGTTTGATATGACATAATGCATTCTATATAAGATATAGTATTTTTGACATTCAATGTACAAAAAACCTTGATAGACACAGTAAGTCTTTAAAAATGTGCCCCAGGCGTGAAGACTCTGAGGTCGTCAGTTTCTTACGCAAGTCATTGTGTAAGTGTGGAATACTTGCCCACTTCTGTCCATCTCTCACACAAACAAGCATTGAGCGCAGATTGAGTTCTTCCCGGAGGATGACTGAGGGCAAAAAGGGTGATGAAGGAGAGAGGGTGAGCATTACGTGTATGTGTGTGTGTGTGTGTGTGTGTGCGCGAATTCTCAAGATGGGAGGGCTTGCTGACCCAAGGGTGAGATAAAAGAATGGCATCAAAATAAAAAGCGCATTCATTGTGGCACTGGTGTGATTTCGCAAACTACGAAGCGAGAGTGAATATATAGCATCCTGATCTCAAGGACAGCGTTTGTGCTTCGCGAGGTTGGTAATGAGAGTTGTGCGAGCTTCACTTGATTGCATTTGTTAGCACAAGAAATATGAGAAACGTATGGATGGAACACTAAGATGGTCGTATACATGTATGAATGTACGTATATACATTTATAAACGGCAATGAAATATTTCTAATATTATCATTCCTAAAGAATGTATCTACATCGACTTTAATGCAGCTTGATTCCCACTGGGGCAAAACAAGAATTAATTAAAGGAACACGCCACTATTTTTTAAAATAGGCCCATTTTCCGTCTCCCCTAGAGTTAAACAGTTGAGTTTTACCGTTTTCCAATCCATTCAGCCGATCTGGTGGTAGCACTTTTAGCATAGCTTAGCATAGATCATTGAATCTGATTAGACCGTTAGCATCTCGCTCAAAAAAAAATTCGATTTTTTTTCCCGATTTAAAACTTGACTCTTCTGTAGTTACAACGTAGTAATAAAATACTATAGATGTTGCCTTTATTATATTTTTGATACATTTTTATGGTAATTATGTAATGTAACTATTGTTTTAACAGGGTACTAAATAAATCACAAAAATTATTCATAATACAGTGAACATTTTAATATGCCTTTAAAATGGGGTTTCTGCATAACACTATGCATATCAGGATACTTCATATAAGAAAGAAAAAAAACTAAATGGAGCAGTCTGATCCAGCCCACAAGGTTTATTTAAACATTTTCCAATAGGACAAAATAAACATTTAATCTCCTTAAATGGAGAAGTCTGATATAACTTAAACATTGTCCAATACAAGTCTGAGTAGGACAAAAACTCACCGCGGTTACATTTTGTCTGTTTATGTGGCTGTAGACGATTTGATATAACTCTTGAAGAGCTACATGGCTAAAATATTTGCGCCGTAGCAGTTGATATCGTGGTTGAAGATGACGTCTAAATCCAATGTCTTCTGTGACTGACAACGGCTGGTTGTCAATTCAAATTCCATTATCTTCTTGGTTATAGCCTTAGCTTTCTTGCTGTCTGGTGTGTAAAGTTTGTGTTTTTTTCAGAATGCCTGTAATGGATGGCTGAGTGAGAGTCGTATTACTAGTTACCGTTGCCTTTTTTGCAGTTGCCAGTTTTTCATATACCGATCGAGTCATAAAATATGATTATCGGCCGATACCGATCTCTGGCCGATCGATCGGAGCATCCCTAGTTATGCTGACGGAAGTTAGCCTATGTGTAATATCATTGTGCCGCTGCAACTACAGAAACTACGATGTAACTACAGAAGAGTCAAGTTTTAAATCGGAAAAATATGGAAACTCTTTGGTCATTTTTGAGCGAGATGCTAACGGTCTAATCAGATTCAATGATCTATGCTAAGCTATGCTAAAAGTGCTACCGCCAGACCCGGAGATCGCCTGAATGGATTGAAAAACGGTAAAACTCAACTGTTTAACTCGGAAAATGAGCCTATTTTCAAAAAAAAGTGCCGTGTTCCTTTAAGATCAAATGAATTGATAGTAACTTGACTAATAAGAACCATATATATTTCTCCACATGAAGCCTTTAAAGGTGCACTCAGTAATTTTATAAATATGTAGGTAAAAGAAATCTCTTTGCTCACAGTCTGCATTTATTTGATTAAAAATACAGTAAAAACAGTAATATTGTGAAATATTATTACAATTTAAAATAAATTTTTCTACTTTAATATATGTTCAAATGTCATTTATTCCTGTAATGGCACAGCTGAATTTTCACTTTAGAAATCATGCTAATTTGGTGCTCAAGAAACATTTCTTATTATGCTGTGCTGGGGTGCATTTCCCATACCATAGTAATCAACTAGCTAGTCACAACTGTTTGTTTCCCGAAACCGTACACTCTAAATATGCTGGGTTAAAAATAACCCAAGTTGGGTTGAAAATGGACTAACCCAGCAATTGGGTTGTTTTAAGCAAACATTTAACCCAATCGCTGGGTTAAAACAACCCAAATGCTGGGGTAAAACAACCCAATTGCTGGATTAGTCAATTTTCAACCCAACTTGGGTTATTTTTAATAAGAGTGTATTGTCGCAAATCTGACGTTCAACCACGTTGGTTTATGATGTCACGCAGGTGGTGGAGTAATAAATGCTTTTAATTAATTAGTTTGAGATCGAATTCATGCTAGATTTTTTGCTGTAATTTATGGACATGGCATCTGAAGACTAATTCTTATTTTTCTCAGTTATTTAGCTTTATTTCCAGATTCAATCATGAGCTCGTTCTTATGTACTACAGCACGTACACACATGCGCACTCTTCAAAAACGATGCTTTAAATCTAAAATGACATTAGTATGTATTCGAAATAAAGAAATAGATTGAACTAAATGTCAGCTTGCTTATTTTGCTCAAGATAAGGATTTATTAAGTCCACATGTCATGCAAAACAAGAAACTCAGCTTCTAACCACAGGTCGAGAGCTGTCGTTGCAAGCACACAACTTTGCGATGCTGTTTGCGAATGTTCGTTGTAACGATGGTTTCGGGAAACACCGACTCGTTGAACTATGTTGATAATGACGGAACTTGCGACCATACACTCTAAAAAATGCTGGGTTAAAAATAACCCAAGTTGGGTTGAAAATGGACTAACCCAGCGGTTAGGTTAAATGTTTGCTTAAAACAACCCAATCGTTGAGTTAAAACAACCCAATTGCTGGGTTAGTCCATTTTCAACTGAACTTGGGTTATTTTTAACCCCGCATTTTGTGTAGTTGGCTAACGATGCTTTTGGGAAACGCACCCCTGCTTAATATTTTAATGGGAACATTGATACATTTGTTTTGTTTTTTTACTGATGAAGAGAAAGATTAGAATTTATTTAAAAATTATATCAATAAAATGTATTTATTGTCACTTTTGATCAATTGAATGTATCATTGCTGAATAAAAGTATCAATGAAAAAACATACCCAAAACTTTTGAACAGTATATAAATAACTGCCTTCATTGTGAAATAAATGAGTCATGGTAGCATAAATCTACACTAGCCTAAAAAAAAAATGATATCCTTACACATTTTAATCAATTATTCAATTAAAACGTGTAAGGATTATTCAATTCAATTTGATAGAATTTTACTATTAATTGAAATGCGTAAATCTTAATGTATGATGACTGCCATATCAACAAAATATGACTGAGTACATCTTTAAATTGAGAGGTTTGGAGGGAAGTTTCCAGAAGAAAGACTACACTCTAAAAAAAAAAAGGTGCTATATGGCACTAAAAGTAGGGGAACAACCTCCTTAATTCTAGCCTGGATACCAGCCGAACTTAGCCCCGCCCACAACAATTGTGCAGAAACTGTTCGGACCAATGAAATGTATACGTCTCATCTTTCTCAGGACTGCCTTGGTGGAAAAGGGGTATCAGTGCTGTATAGCACCAATCTTGGTTCTTCACCGATTCTTTGGCTGAGGTGCTATATAGCACCGCTACCATATACAGAACCTGTTAAAGGTCCCATGGCATGGATTTTTTATTTTATTTTATAATGTATTCTGAGGTGTACTTATATAGTAAGTATGATTTTTACATCATAAAATGTCATCATTTAGAAATAAAAGGCATTTTTTCTATACTGATGTTTGCCCTGTGGCTGAAGGCCCTGTTTCAAGGGGCGTGTCTGCTGTGAGCTTTCAGTAAAAACGCTCACTGTTGTGATTGGCTGACATCTTTGCATTTGAAATGAGCGGAGGGGGCGTGGTTTAACGAGGTCTACGAGGCACAAGGCTGTGCCAGAGAGACGGATGGACCTGAGTTCACTTCTCATCAGTTCTCTCAGCTCGTCTCAGTTCAGTGAACTGTTGTAGTTACAGAATATACTTCAGGTTATTAGTTTATCTCTAGTCGGAGGGACTGTCACTCATGTCAGAAAGTTAGTAACTTTAGTAAATGAAGGATCAGCGCTGACTCGAGACGCGAACCGTTTAGAACGATTCAGTCCGATTTGGTGAACTGGTTCACTAAAACCTCAAAAACTGTCATTTTCTCAAAGGCAGAGAAAGACAGCCAGAACTCGGTTTACACCCATCAAAATTTCTAGCCACTTGGGGACAATATTCAGGCAAGGGGAACTCATTTTAAAGCTACACTGTGTGATATTTTCCCCCATCTAGTGGTGTAAAGGTATATGACCATCCAGTGAATATTAGTTTCTCTTCCTCTCAATTCCGATTTCGTTTTAACTCCTACGGTGGCCGATTTAGTCCAAGATTAACATGGCTTCCAGTTCGACCTCGTCCACATTCGACACGGTGCCATCGAGTGTTAAAACGCGAAAGGCGAAGCTTGAATTTACGGTATGTCCCTCTTTGGCTAATGTACTTTCAAGATGGAGGGGCAACATGGCAACCCGCATTCGAACCCCTCACCCGTATGTATTTTCAATGGCATATTATAAACTTACGAGAATACTTTATTACTTGAAATAAGTAAATATACATTAATGAGCACATATATTTTTGAAAGAACTAAGTGTTTTTAGCTAAGAATAAACTAAAAAAAGTTACACAGTGTAGCTTTAATGTTGAAAAACCTCATAAAATGAAAATTTAATGCCATGGGACCTTTAAGAGATGGTGCTATATAGCACCAAAAGTGGTTCCCCTATGATTACCACTTTTAGTGCCATATAGCACCTTTTTTTTTAGAGTGTACACATTAAAACACATCATGCTGTGTCAGGCCTGACAGGTTGCATGCGACAATGTGTGTCTTCAATATGCCTCCAATTTGTCGCGTTTACATATGGACTGCTTTTTTCATTTCTGAGACAATTATGATAATGTAAATGACAAGCACTCAGCAATATTTTCTCTGCTTCAATTTAATACGTGCCTTGATACAAGAACACACAAAAAAGAAATAATCTCATCTCGCTCCGACTGAAACCGATACTTTTCATTTGCCAAGCATTCGGGAATGAGCATAATGTCTTTTTAATACGGATATTGGCTGGAAATCTCATTCGAGCTGAAGGTTTTACGATTCACTGCTTTCTGCAACACTGTTCTGAGCATTTAAAAGGCAGGTCACAGAGCTAGAGTAAATATTACTGAATATAATCAATGAATAGTATACTCGATATGTGCACAGTGCACATCTGTCTTTAAATTCAACTACGGACATACTCTTGAATGCTGTTAATACAGGAAAAATAAAAGAGCTTAAGGCAAAATTGTGTCAGGTTAGTATTAGCAGTTATTTCGCTTGATGGCGAAAGTACAAATACAGCATGGCAGATGCACTTTTAACTGACAGGTAGCAGCAACCATGAGACAGAAGTGATGAAATACTCGAGGAAGCCAATGTTAGCGGCACAGCGACTGCTTGGGTCAGCAGTTAAGACAACACAAATGTACACACATAAATGAAATGGATCGGTGAGGCTAAACTGAAAGGCATGAGGAGAAAAGGAGAGGAAATGTGTATTTTAAAAAGGTCAGGGAGAGTGTCTGCATGGGCTCTCATTAATGACTTCCTCTGTGCTGGGCGGAAAGAATCATCGATAGCACAAAAGAACGTCCACATATTTCGCAGGAAAACCGATACACATTTACCCCTCATAAAACATCTGAAGGCATCAGCTTGGTGTTTTCAGGCAGTAAAATAAAAGGGGAAGAAGGAACTGTAAAACAACTTTAAGAGGCTTGCAAAGTATCATAAAGAAAAGCATCTCAATACAGCTCAGATCTTTTCGGAAGAGGTGAAAACAGGGTCCAAAATTAACATTCGCCAAATGCCAATTGCGAGTGAAAAACGACAACGATGAATGAATCTTTTTTAAAAACTAGACCAGTCTTATGTTCATATATGATTTTGTTTTTATCTATGATGTTTTTCGTCCAAATATTGTTGATTAAAGTCTCTTACCTTCAACAAGCCTGCATTTATTTGATAAAAAATACAGCTAATATTATGCAATTAATTCGAATTTATAGCAGCTATGACAGACTTCAATGTCATGTGATCTCATCCTGTGGGAACCTCCTCCAGTTTCTCCTGAAGCCAATACGGAAGTGACTTAAACTGCAATTCATCGACTGGCCACTAGAGACAGACAGAAGGAGCAGAATCTCATTGAGCTCATGTTGAAATGCCCAACTTTACAGCAGAAGAACACATGTTTTTGGTCAATATGGCTAATTTTGACCTTCATGACGACTGTGAGGGGGGTGAATTATTTTATAACTCACTCGTTCACATTATATATAATATATATATATATATAAATAATGTGTCTTAAAGTTCTGCATAAATAAGGGTGTGGCCACTTTGAGTGACAGGTGGATTGCCGTTTGTCTGCTCTCTGTTAGTCATCACGTCACCTCAGCTCCGCCCACGTCCCGCCTCTTTGCCCATTTTCTATTATCCAGGAGCGACACGCGATGACGCCAAGATGGCGACGGCCAGCTCGACCCGATTTAATGCTTCAAAACTGCTCTATGAGTTACGTAACGGACACTACGTCCATATTTGTTTACAGTCTATGGAAATAATTCCAATATGCAGATTTGGTGCTGAACCCCCCCCCCCCCATTTCATTGATTTGAAATAGAAAATTTTATAGCAATGTAAAAGTCTTTGATCAACTTAATGTATAATAACGAACCATTAAGTATTAATTTCTTTAATAAAAAATAAAAAATCTTCAAATTTTGGAAATGTATATGAATATTCTTCACATTAAAGCTGCACTATGTAACTTGTCCATCCGCTAGAGGTCGCCTATTCAAAAGGCGTAGTTTGATGACGACACGTTTGAGCGCAGAATCTTGGGACATGTGGTCTTCACCTCACAGCCGGTGGGACAGGACTCGGGTAGAAATCATGTTGATGGATGTGATTATTAACGTTACTGTAGTCTGAAGCAGAGCAGGAGCGATTGTTAATAAGACACGCCCCGCGAGCAGCGGGACTTTTATTATGACACAGTCGCCGGTGTCATTTCCGCTCATGAGTGTGAGGTAACGCAGCTCTGATGATCATATTAGACACATCTGAGTGTGTTGATGATGTTATGACGTTACTCTGTGTGTTCTCTAAGCGGCTGCTATGACACTTGTTCACACTGCAGTGAGAGTAAAGTGTTTCTGCAGAATAAAACCAGAAACCGAGGGTAAAGCAGATATGATGTCATCGACAGGCCACGCCCTCACGGTTAAAAGAGCAATCTCTCACGATCTACAAATAGTTGGAAACATTTGGGATGTTGTAAGTACTCAACTGAACAAAATATATAACACTGGCCTAGTGTTTTTGGGTATTTTACTGCAAAAATGTTACATATTGCAGCTTTAAGCTATACCAAAACAAATACCTAAAATAAAAAACAATTATAGGTCCATGTTTTTATGACATTTTTACAAATCAACAAAGGCTAAATTCAGCTTCTAACGACCTGTGCTCTCACAAATATGCTACAAAAAATCTAATGATAATTCCTTTGTCATAAGGACAAAAACGTTCTCATCAAAAATGGCATTATTAAATTATGGCCAGAAAGACATAATCGCGGTCTGTAAAATGTCTCAATTCCACTCAAATTGGCAGGTGTGGCGAACGGTTGATTTTGGACCCGGTGTAGTGGATGAATATTTTATGATACTGGAAATATCAGAGCATAATTTATATATAGCCTCTGTAAATGCTGCGAGACTCTTAGACTGAAAGATATGGGCGTTATTTGATCAAAGCACCCATAACTAACTTCATCCTTCAAGTTTAAAAAAAAAAGCCTTGATATATGACAGGTCTAAATATGAATCTTTGAGGCAAATGAAAGTAAACAAAGAAAGAGCGGCTCGTAGCACAGTCAGTTTTGAGCAGGTGGTGATAGATACAGAGGTTTGATCTTCTACAGAAGCTCCTCTATCTCCAAGCAAAAGTTCTTGCCGTTTCTCCAGGCAGCCAGAAGATCTGCTGTGATGGACCATATCGACTGACACAGTCATGTGCTTGTAGGACTAGTCCAGATCCAGTCTAATCACATTACATAACTGTCCCCCAAGTTCCCATGATAACACCCCGACGAGGGAATCATCCTCAGAAATGCCGAGAAGTGTTTTCACGGTCGACGAAACTCAGCTTAGTCCCAAGAGACGATACAAAACAAAAGAGAGCGCAAGAGACACAATCCAAAGAGCCAACTTCAAGCACCGATTCATCAACCTCACCAACATCTGAGATACGAAAGAAGAGATCCGAACACTGCAAGCATCGCAGGTACAAAGACACATTCGTTTTTTGAAATGTACAGTATGTTCTGACTTCCATCAAGTGACCAGGCTGTTCTTCGTAGAGCATGTCACTCACCAAATCCAGAACTGAACAACCTTCTCATCAACAGCCTAAAAGCTTGCATTGATCCTCAAGGTCTGAAAGAGCCATTGGGGTATAACGATGATGTTTCGCTCCTTCCAGACACCGTGTGCACATCTCGATCTGGATCAGGATATAAATCCACATCAAGCTTCCATGTATTCCTGAGAACTAACCAGCATATCACTGCTGTACCATAGGAAGGTGACCCTGGGCAGAGTTTGTGTGTGTGCGTGTGTGTGCTGAACTTTAGCAAGGTCATGGTATCTCGGTCAAGACCTGGTATCTCTCTATCCTTTGAAGGGTCTGGGAGGAGGCTTGCCGATCTCTACGGATATGTTGGTGTAGAGCGGATACTTCTTCACAGACACCACTCTGTACATCAGCGAGCTGATCCCATCTTTCCTCATGGTGTTCTTGGTGTTCTGGATCTTACTGAACCTAGAGAAGGAAAGAGAAGAAATACAAACAGTATTAGCTGTGCCATGGATTTATCCACAAAGGGCTCAAACTGGACTTGATGAACTCTCAGAACAGAAAAAAGTGCACCTTTGGAGGTACAACAGCTTGGTTTGAAGAACTATTTTTGTATCTTAGGGCGTTTTCACACCTGAAAGTCCGCACCAAGGTCCGAACCGAAGTTCATGTTTTGATACTTTTTATATATTCGGTTAGTTTTGGTTTGGTTTCACATTGCAATTATGCGAGCGCACTAAAGAACTGTACATGACACACTTGTGTCCACTCGTCTTCATCTGTGTGGGCGGCATCTGGACACTGATTGGTTTGTAAACGGACGTGCGTCTGACGCGTCTTTGACAAGAATGAATGAACGGACGCATATCATTGCCACTATTGAACAGTGCATCACTTGACTATTTTTTATTCGTTATGTTTAAAAGTGGACATTTCAAGCTTTATATACACATATTTCTCATGTTTGTGAGACGAGTTGCTGCGGAGTTTGGGTTTATTTGAGACGCGCTCCAGTTTATGTGTGAAGCATGTGATCGCTCCCGCGATTATTGTCTGCTATAGACTATTTGCTTCTTATTTATTAAATCCAGGCAATTACCTGAATAAACGTTGATTAAAATTAAGATACAATTTATACAAAACGAAATTCACATTAAAGAAAGGCTTTCTAAGCAAAATCATACAAAATTTTGTTCAAATTATTTCTGACTTTCTGTCTTCTGACATATTACGCATATTTTCACTTTTCATAATCAATGTAGCCTAGATTGAATTTAAAAATAATGTTATAATATTTAAACATAAACAGGAAGTTCCTGTAAATGGTCTGAAAGTACGACCCATACAGAAAATGCTTTCACACTAGAAACGAACCGAACCTTTGTTAAGTTTGATCCGGAGCGAGACGACCTCTTTTCGTCTGACCAAATTTCGTCTGTTTGGTCCGGACCGTTGTCAGGGGAGGTTTCACACCTGCAATTTTGATTCAGACCAAACTGAAAAGTCAGAAAATCCGGACCAAACAAGGTAGGTGTGAAAACGCCCTTATTTAACCCTAAAAGGTTCTTAGTAGAAGCCTGGTCTGTACATTTCATTTGTTCAGAGAGTCTGGCCGCTCTCCATTGACAAGCGTTTACTTCCTTGAAGGCGGGAACTCTGTTGAAGTTTAAAACTATTGGATCTGCCCAGAGCCACTCTGGATCTGCCATAACCAATCGCTAACGTTTATCCGTGACGTATGTCTTGCGTTCGCCTTAGCCAACTCCTTCACCACTAACAGAGCAAGCTGGAAAATCAAACTTTTCCTGAACCATGGGGAGGACGGCCACAACATCATGGCCGCCAACAAAACCCAGCAAAGATTGTTCTTGCTCCGGCTTTAAAGGGTCATGAAACCCTAAAAAAATTAGTGTTGAGCATCATAGAAGTCAACATTTCCATCCATTCGTTTTAATTGTTGGGGAAAACGAGTTAATTTAAAAAAAAAATTATTCGCTATATTCAACTACCGGGTTTAAATTCATATTTAGTACGAGAAAACGTCACATTCTGTGAGATCCTTAATGGATCAAAAACAAGTGTTTGTTTTTGCTTTGTAAGAGTTTCTGTCGCATAAATTCTCGTCAGTAGATCTGAGTCTTCGAAACAAACACGATTCATCCCCACTGAGAGTGTAACCGGTCTTTACGGCCCACAAATCAAACTCATAAATTTGTGTTGTCAGTCAGTCTCCACTCCGCAGCTTCACCACGCCCACTTTGTATAACCTTTTTCAAAACTGTGGTGAGAACTGTTTTTACCCTTTAACTTCTGGATTCGGCAGCGTTGCCACAATGGCTTCGCTCGCATCTTTCTCTGCCGCCATTACTGAACTACAACTCAAACTAGCGCACCACATCAGCGTCATCGTTCTCAGACACTCCCTCTGTTCGCTGATTGGACCGGTTAAAATTTGGCCAGAGAAAACCAGCGAATATACCCCAAGCCCAGACGATGCACTGAAGGAAAATTGAAACTGAGCAGAAGTACGAAGGAGGGTGGTACCTTAGTAGTACCTTAAAGGTAGGGGGGATTTCAGGATGATTGGGACACTTTTTCCAAGTCATCTCAATGGCAAAAAGTGTCCCAATCATCCTGAATTCACCCCATGTATTACTATTCTACTAATATGCAACTTAGGGAGTTGATAAGGTACAAAGTTGGCCCAATTGACAAGCTGTTGTACCCCTATTTTTTCTGACAGTGAAATACCAAAGGTCCTTATGGACTAATAATCTTCTCCTTTAATCTGCAGGTCCCACATTAAACATGGCAGCCATGGCACAGGAAGTCAACAATCTCAATGACACTGGTTCTACTGTTTTGTAACTGCCCAGCAAGCAATAGCCATCATTTCACCATCTGGGTTATCTATAGACCTGATAAAGTCTGGCTATGAGTAACACACTTCTAGCCAAAATAACCTTGAATTTGGTCGTTTTTGCCCAAATAACTTGCGAGATGTATGACATCCCATCATGTAAGCAAAGTCAAGAGTGATTAGAAGGTGTTTGGTTTGATTTCTCTGACATGTTCTAGATGTTCTAGTCTATTCCTGGGCTATGGTAAGACGTCAATAAAATTTTCACTGGCAGCCCAAATTTTGTCTTGCATGTTTTAGCCTAGATGCAAAACAAATGCAAAATATAAAGATATAAACTCAGACTTGTGAGATGTTAACTTGCAAGTCGAAGAAAAAAAGTCTGAGAGAAAAATTCTCAGTTTTCTTTTTTTAATGGAAACAATAAAGCAAAATTGTGAGATTATAGCTTGATTCAGACTTTTTTTCTCACCCCAGCAAAGAATAGCCAAAATTTCATCATCTCGTTTAACTATAGACCCGATATAGCCTAGTCCAGCTATGAGTAACCCATTTCCAGCCAAAATAACCTTGAATTTGCTTACATGTCGTTTTTGTCAAAAATAACTTGTGAGATGTATGATATCCCATCATGTAAGCAAAGTCAACAGTGATTAGAAGGTGTTTTCTTTGATTTCTTTGACATGTTCATGTTCTAGATGAGTCTATACTTGGGCTTTGGTTAGATGTCTATTACATTTTCACTGGCAGCCCAAATTTTGTCTTGTTTTAGTCTAGACATCAGGGCTGTTTATGGACGGCTATGAAAAATTGCTTTCTGGGACAATTCTAACAAGAAAAGTCAGAATTGTGAGAGAAAAATTATCAGTTATTTAAAAAAAAAAGGAAATAATAAAGCAAAATTGCGAGATGTAAACTTAGAATTCAGATAAAAAAAGTAAAAACTGCAAAATTATAGCTTGATTCAGACTTTTTTTTATCTCACCCCAGCAAACAATAGCCATAATTTCATCATCTTGTTTAACTATAGACCCGATATAGCCTAGTCCGGCTATGAGTAACCCATTTCCAGCCAAAATAACCTTGAATTTGCTTACATGTCGTTTTTGTCCAAAATAACTTGAGATGTATGATATCTAATCATGTAAGCAAAGTCAACAGTGATTAGAAGGTGTTTGCTTTGATTTCTTTGACACGTTCATGTTCTAGATGAGTCTATTCTTGGGCTATGGTTAGATGTCTATTACATTTTCACTGGCAGCCCAAATTTTGTCTTGTTTTAGTCTAGACATCAGGGCTGTTTATGGACGGCTATTCGACGTCTTCTAAATGCAAAATTGCTTTCTGGGACAATTCTAACAAGAAAAGTCAGAATTTTGAGAGAAAAAATCTCAGTTATAAAAAAAAAAAATGGAAATAATAAAGCAAAATTGCGAGATGTAAACTCAGAATTCAGATTAAAAAAAGTCAAAATTGCAAGAGTATAGCTTGATTATGACTTTTTTTTCCTCACCCCAGCAAACAATAGCCATAATTTCATCATCTTGTTTAACTATAGACCCGATATAGCCTAGGCCGGCTATGAGTTACCCATTACCAGCCAAAATAACCTTGAATTTGCTTACATGTCGTTTTTGTCAAAAAATAACTTGTGAGATGTATGATATCCCATCATGTAAGCAAAGTCAACAGTGATTAGAAGGTGTTTGCTTTGATTTCTTTGACACGTTCATGTTCTAGATGAGTCTATTACATTTTCACAGACAGACCAAATATTGTCTTGTTTTAGCCCAGATGTCGGGGTGCGTTTGGACGGCTATTAGACGTCTTTTAAACGCAAAATTGCTTGCTGGGTAAACACCACGACCTGCTCCAAAGGTGCCATTGTTGATTTTAGAGCTGCAGATAAAGGTTATCAGTTAAAAGCATTACTTTTTGGTCTATTCATAACACAAAAACATCATTTGGCTTCAAGAGACTTGGGATATAGCGCACAAGTCATGCTTTTTTTAATATAGATTTTTTTTTTTAGCTTGACAGAGTCCATACTAATAGGGATTTGCTCATTCATTCTTCAAGTAAAACATACATGTTTGGAACACAATGTTCTGGGTGGACTATTCCCTTGGGGTTCGGGTCTCATGCCAAATGCATTGTAAATGTTCAAATGCTCAAATGCCAGAGTAAAGACAAGCTCCTTGGTTTATCTCCCAAGAATTGTCCTACTGATAAAACAGATACGTGTAAGTCACTGCCAAATGATAATGTCAAAGTAAGTATCATAATACGGAGCACTTGCATAGAGTTATACCAATGTCAACCAGCAGGGGGTGAAATAACATTTATAAAAGTGCACAGAGCATCACTCTCACAAAGAAAAAACAGCCGGACCACATTTCCCCAGTATCAAAACAAATGTTAATTCTATGAGCCACATTGAACATTTTTAAACACGATATAACAAGTTTTATATAACACGCAATTGCAATTTAATACAGTGGAGAAAAAGAGCATTTTGATCTTGGCTCTGGAAGAGATATTAGCATATGAGATTCTCATGGTTTATCAATAAAATGAGAGGTTCTTTAACTTCAGCTAGAATCAAAGTAGAGGAGTATTCAGGAGCTGTGCTTCCCCAGCAGTGTTTTATATCACATCCCTTAAGACACTTCAAATCATATCCATTTCAACATTTCGGCCTCAACCGAAGAAGACCTGTACTCTGAAAAACGCCACAAAGGTAGGAAAGGGAGTTGAAGTTGTCCGTTAAAGGGTAGCTTGATTTATGCGACGCAATCAACTTCCATATCAATGATTTATGTACACGGCTTGAATGAAATTAAAGTATTTGAGAGGGCTCACACTGAACTAGAATGAATATTCATGCAGACCGGTGTGCGGCAGCACTAACTAATCCGAGGAAGGTTGATGAATAGCAGCGCGGTTCCTCCGGCAAGCATAACGTCTCATTACGGATGCTCTTCTGCAGATTGACCAAACAAAGACGGCTGTGGCAGTAACAGAGCTGAGGAGAGGGCAACCATTCATCAATTCTAGCAACTCTTCTTTTTAAATAACGGTGCGCTTGGCGAGCACAGCTATTTACTCTTCAGCTCTGCATCTCTATGCAGTATGTCTCAAAAACAAATGTCCTAAACCTTGAATAAAACTTAAAGTGCCGGGAAGTTACCACAACCGAAATGATGCAGGAAGTATCAGCTGCCTTAAATATACTGTTCAAAAGTTTGAGGTCAGATAAGGACATATTAATTTGATCAAATGTGACAGTAAAGACGTTCATATTTCAATTAAATGTTGTCCTTTTGAACTTTCTATTCATCAAAGAGTCCTGGAAAAAAAAATATATCACCGTTTCCTCAAAAATATCAACTGTTTTCAACAATGATAATAAGAAATGTTTCTTGAGCACCAAATCAGATTATTATAATGATTTCTGAAGGATCATGTGACACTGAAGATTAGAGTAATGATGCTGGAAATTCAGCTCTGTCATTAAAGGAATAAATGTGACCCTGGATGCACAAAACCAGTCGTGCGTCTCACGGGTATATCATAATACATTGTATGGGTCAAAATTATCCATTTTTCTTTTATGCCATAAATCATTAGGATATTAAGATCATGTTCCATGAAGATATTTAGTAAATTTCCTACTGTAAATATATCACAAATGTATTATTAGTTGTAATATGCATTGCTAAGGACTTCATTTGGACAATTTTAAAGGAGATTTTCTCAATATTTAGATTTTTTTGCACCCTCTGATTCCAGATTTTCAAATATTGTCCAATCCTAACAAACCATACATCAATGGAAAGCTTATTTATTTATTTAATAAAATAAAAAAAAAGACCCTTATGACTGGTTTTATGGTCCAGGGTCACAAATGACATTTTAAACATACATTAAAATAGAAAAATAAACTGTAATAATATTTCACTTTGTCCCTATTTTTACTTTAGATCAAATATAATGCAGGCTTATTGAGCATAAGAGTCAAAAAATAATAAAAAACTTACCAGACCAAAATTCAATTAAATTCAAATTTATTTGTATAGTGCTTTTCACGATACATATCGTTTCAAAGCAGCTTCACAGAAAATGCATCTACATTACAATTTAAATTGATTTGTACATGTTATGCATTTCAGAATTGCACACAAAGCACACAGATTAGCTAACTATCTATTATTAATCAATATAATAACTATGGCACAGAAATAAGAATACATGTTGTTAATGAATAGGTATATAGATGAGTGCAATTAAAACACAATTAAATATCCAAAATCGACCAACACTTATAAATAATCAAAAAAATAGCTGAAATTGTGTATATAATATAATTAATGCACAGCTTAAGGTTAATTCAGTCCGGTTGGTCAGCACTCTGAACAGGGAAATATCCTAGTGATGTAAAGCCTCATACGAAACGATGATTTGGGAGGAAAAGTGACACTTTGAGGTGCAAACATCTCATTAAAGACTCTTGAGAATAAATGTATAACTACTGAATGCAAGCTAATACATCGCCCACCCTACAGTTATAGACAAATTACAGGGGAAATGAGGCCAAAACCTACACTTTAACACAGGAAGTATGAAAAATAGAGCTGCATAAATAAACGTCAGTAGTCCGCAGTATTTCAGCTTTCTTCATCAAATATCCTGCTTAACTTTAAAAGGCTGTTTGAGACTAAACCTCTTATCACATACAAACGAGCCATCTTAGAATAATCCCCACAAGTCTCTAATGGAGGCAATAAAATCTAGAGAGGAAGGGATCATACTCTAAATGACTTCCCATTATTCCAGTTATGGTGCTAATCAATTATTAATCAGATGCCCAGATGAGTTGTGACTGTGCCACCTACGCTGATGCTTGTGTGTGTGTGTGTGTGTGTGTGTGTGTGTTACACCAGCCCTGGCCGAGGAAGGGAGTGTTTCGAGATCCATCAATCTCAGACCGTACTTCCTGATGTATTGATTGTCATGGAGCCGCAGTGCCACGTCTGCGCCGGTCTGTGGATGTTCATCATCATACGGACGGCTCACTTATTTAGCACACTTAAAGGAACACGCCACTGTTTTTGAAAATAAGCTCGTTTTCCGTCTCCCCTAGAGTTAAACAGTTGGGTTTTACCGTTTTCATTCAGCCGATTTCCGGGTCTGGCAGTAGGACTTTTAGCATAGCTTAGCATAGATCATTGAATCTGATTAGACCGTTAGCATCTCGCTCAAAAATGACCAAAGAGTTTCGATATTTTTTTTATTTAAAACTTGACTCTTCTGTAGTTACATCGTTGTTTCTGTGCAGCGGCGCAATGATATTACACATAGGCTAACTTCCGTCAACATAACTAGGGATGCATAGATCATTGAATCTGATTAGACCGTTAGCATCTCGCTCAAAAAATGACCAGGCGCAATGATATTACACAGCACCTGAAAATAGTCCCCAGCGCTCTCTGTGTAAACAGGTTGACGGATGTTAGCCTATTTTCAGGCGCTGTGTAATATCAATAATAGTATAATATATCATATTATTATTAATATGATTATTATTGATATAATAATCAATAATCTCATGTAATAGTTCCTGCCATATCAGCCTAGAAAATCACAACTTTTCATTTCCGTCGGTCTCAGTACACGATGTAACTACAGAAGAGTCAAGTTTTAAATAGGAAAAATATCGAAAGTCTTTGGTCATTTTTGAGCGAGATGCTAACGGTCTAATCAGATTCAATGATCTATGCTAAGCTATGCTAAAAGTGCTACCGCCAGACCCGGAGATCGGCTGAATGGATTGGAAAACGGTAAAACTCAACTGTTTAACTCTAGGGGAGATGTGAGTAGGGATGGGTATCGAGAACCGGTTCCAAATTACCCAGAACCGGTGATTCGATAAGAAACGCGCATTTCGATTCCGGTTACTGTGTGCACTATTTATTGTGATTTTTAACCGCTAAACAATCACACACGCGCACACGGTTTCCTATGCAGCATACACACACACACACACACACACACACACACACAAACATGTGCGAACAGAACAGCTTCTCATGGTGAATTAACCCTTTGCTGCTCTTGGTTTAGGGGATGCATTGGTCGTCTTCCCGGTCATAAGTGACTGGACACCTAAAAATTAAACTTCCTCCACCTCAGTAAAACCAATGCAATTTATTTTTCTTCAATAATATTTTTTCTTTTTGATTTTGTATTTTGAGATGATTCGATGGTATTTTTTAATATTTATGCAATAATTATGGTCTATTTTTGCCATTGAAAATTATACAACAATTTTTTATTTAATTTTTTTTATTATTGCAGTATTTCAGGTTAAAATAGAGACTAGTCCTTCAAATAAAAAATGTTTGAAGGCAGATTAGCGCCCTCTTTTGGAATAATTTAATAAATCATGCAACCATGGGTGTAACCACTAGAGGTCTCTATGGAGAGGCTTGAGAATTCCCTAGTTCTGTTTTGAACACATTTAAAATGTTTTCTGATGGATTTGAATATATATTTAAAAAAATCTCAAAAACTATTTATTATAAAGTTTTAGATATGTTTTGTTGTTGTTAGAAATATAGATTTTTTTTCTGTGAATTTGTGTTTTTGCAGATTTCCCATTCATTTCCTATGGTGGTCATTTTTGACCGAAGAGAGACATATATTTTTTTTACGTCCACTTAGCATGCTCGAATCATGCCCTCAATTGTTTTGTGTGTTTACATACCTAATGCTAGAAAAGTCACCAAGTTTCATATCATTCTGATGAAGCTGTGATTTTTAACATTTCAAAACAGAAATTTTTTCCGGTCAGCAATGACCGAAGAGCAGCAGAGGGTTAATAGTGTGTGATAATGGGCTGAGTTCCCGTCCCCATCTTTTTGCACAGCACCTGAATGGACAAACACACAAAAATGTAAATAAAAATAAAAACACAGTCGGTTATGTCGTTGACAGCAGATTTTCTTGATGCCGTCTCTTTGATAACGTTAATCAAACAACAAAAGACGTGCACTGTTTTCTGTGCTGCATACACACACACACACACACACACACACACACACACACACACACACACACACACACACACACACACACACACACACACACACACACACACACACACACACACACACACACACACACACACACACACACACACACACACACACACACACACACACACACACACACACACACACACACACACACACACACACACACATGTGCACACAGAACAGCTTCTTATAGTGAATGAAAAGTGCTTGATAATGAACCGAGTTCTCTTCCTCGTCTTTTTGCAACCGTGAATGGACAAACACACAAAAAAAGTCAAAATAATCTCGTAAACAGTCGGTTATGTCGCTGACGGCAGATTTTCTTGATTTTCTTGACTATGATAACGTTAATCAAACAAAAGACAAGAAAATTCACTTGCTATTCTAGACAGAATAACTTTTAATTTGTAATGTATAGCCTATATTAGATCACTAAAGTGCTGTTATTTTACATTTGATTACAGTTTCTGTCAATCCTATCTTTGTTCAATTGTATTTATTTGTGCAATTGCTAATTTGTTTATTTGTTCTTTTTTTAATTACTGAGTGTTTACATGTCTTTAATAATGCTTGAAATTTATATTAGGCTCTTTTTTTTTTTTATCATAGGCAAAAGTTTTCTAGTGATTTTTGCTCATGATATTCAGCTACAATGAAATGTTTTGCAATAATAGCCTAATCATTGTTTACCCTATTGGAATCGAAATTAGGAATCGTTAAAATTCAAACGATACCCAACCCTAAAAATGAGCCTATTTTTTTTTTTTTAAATAGTGGCGTGTTCCTTTAAGCCAAAATAAACCTGCTGTAAAACTTGGGGTTTATCCAGTATATAACCTGCATTGCATCTGTATCCTGTTTATGTTATCCTGCAAGGTTTTGATAGAGCAGCCCTGGGTTAATTGAACAGCATAAAAAACCGTTTCAGCGAACGATAAAGGACGCATTTTCCGGTCTGATGGTTGTACTGAAGGTGGATCTCAGCGATCGACACTGCATCATTTTCCCCGTTTGAGACAGAACACAAACAAATGACCTGTCTGTGACAACAGGCCTACTTTAGCGTGACATGTTTCAATTCATTAACTTCAGCACAGACACCTCATTCATTTCTATCCGCGTTCTTCTGTCCTCTCCAGTGAAAATGAGTTTAGCATGCGCTCGTGGCTCTCTGGGTGGGCCGCACTCATTACTTCAATTGTCTGAGCCACTTGTAGGAAAAAGAACAAGGGAGTGCGAGACATAAATAGAGAGATAGCGAGTGAATGAGAAAGAGCGATCAAGGGAAAAAAGAACGAGAATGAAACTGAGCAAAAGAGAATAAATCACTGACTCTTATCTTTGCACGGTGAGAGCTGAGGGAAACCTCCTTCCAGAGAAAAGACCAATCCCAACTTTTAATGGCATTTCTTCTGCTTCTGTCTTGCCATTTCGCTCAAAGCTCTCCCAAGATTGACAACCACCAAGAAAGAATGGACCAACCTGCAACTGCAGGAATCGTTTTGCAATTAGTTGCTCCGCTGTGAAGCTTTTCTACCTGGGAACAATCTGGCTCACGGCCCAGCGTCCACGGATGGGCTTATCGACTCGATGGCCGATTTTACACTCGCTGACGTCTGAGCTATTCAAGCATAAAGGACCTCCGCCAGCTGGCATAAACACACACAATCATATTTAGGAGACGGAATGCATCTTAAAAAGGACAAAACTTTCTTATAGCCCCAGATAATTCAAGCTGGACAAAGTTTGCAATAGGGGAGACCGGGTATGGTTGTAACCAGTGTTGGAGGGAACGCATTACAAGTAATTGAGTTACGTAATAATATTACTTTTTCCAAGTAACTAGTAAAATAACGCATTACTTTTCAAATTTACAACAAAAGCTACTTTTTCACATTAATTTGACTGACAAACAACAGCAACTCAGCCACGAAGTGAAATCACAGAGCGGGGTCAGCGCATGCTGAGGGTCACAGAAGTCGCAAATTTTCTGCAGAGTCAAGAGCTCCAGACCTCCAAACTTCTGTGGCCTTCAGATGAGCTCAAGATCAGTGTGTAGAGCTTCAGGGAATGGGTTTCCAATGCCGAGCGGCTCATCCAAGCCTTACATCACCAAGTGTGGGATGCAGTGGGGTAAAGCGCGCCGCCACTGGACTCTAGAGCAGTGGAGACGTGTTCTCTGAGTGACCAATCACGCTTCTCTGTCTGAAAATCCCATGGACGAGTCTGGGTTTTGGCGGTTGCCAGGAGAACGGGACTTGCCTGACTGCATTGTGCCAAGTGTAAAGTTTGGTGGAGGGGGGATTATGGGGTGGGGTTGTTTTTCAGGGGTTGGCCCCTTAGTTCCAGTGAAAGGAACTCTTAATGCTTCACCAAGGCATTTTGGACAATTTCATGCTCCCGAATTTGTGGGAACAGTTTGGGGACGGCCCCTTCCTGTCCCAGCATGCACCAGTGCACAAAGCGTCGCTCCATAAAGACATGGATAAGCGAGTTTGGTGTGGAGGAACTTGAGTCCTGACCTCAACCCGATAGAACAGCTTTGGGATGAATTAAAGCGGAGACTGAGAGCCAGACCTTCTCGTCCAACATCACAAATGAAGAATCCCCATAAACACACTCCTAAACCTTGAGGAAGAGTTAAAACTGTTAGAGCTGCAAACGGTGGGCCGACTCCATATTAAACCCTTCGGAGTAAGAATGGGATGTTTGCAATGCATGACGAATATAGTGCATTAACAAGGATGTACTGTCAAAAAATTACTTAAAATCAATAAAACTGTAACAGTCCGTTATAAACATGCATGACGGTGTTTGGAGCAGTGAACTTAACTGCGAGAATACAATCTGCTGAAGACTGTGAAATGGCAGTAATATCATTTCTGCAGTGCAAAGGGCTCTGCTGTGGTGTAGATCAATAAGGCACAAGAATAGGATAAGTGGTGTGATTTAACACTTCCTAACAGAGCTTCTGAATCGTGAGCGTTCTCAGGCTCTCACACACAGCCATGAGGTGGCAGGAGAAAGTCTTACCTCTGGGGGTTTGGCTCATTGTGCTTGTCTCTCTCATGCTTGATCATCCTGTAGCGGCCGATTCTCACGTCAGGCCGAGACACTTTCATCCCATTTAGTGTGATTCTGACAGAAAGGGGGAGAACAATAGAGAAGAATTATGGTTAGTGTATATGAGGATTCATTCACGCAGTCACAACATCGTCTAATGACTGTCATAGTCGTGGTTTAGAGGAGAGAGGGCATCACTCAGCTCACATTACACACACTTTCTGTCTGTCACATCCCTATAGGATTAGAGGATGCACATTTGATGAAGAACTTGCATACAGTGCTATATCCACTAATGTTTTGGACATGAAAAGCTATGAAAACAATCCATCCAACCCCATATTCAAAAACAACCATGCAACAAAAAATATAATAATATAACAAATACATTTAAATACATTTTAATATAACATTAATAATAATAATGGTTGTTAATAATAATAATAATAATAATAATAATAATAATAATAATAATAATAATAATAATATACCAACACTTATTTTTTGTTGTTGTGGTTTATATTATTATTAGTAGTAATAATTGAGAATTGATAATAATAATATAATTTTATATTAACAACAGCTATTATTATTATTGTCATTGACATTTATATGGTAATGATTATTATTATAAATAGTATTAATATATATAATAATAATAATTATTATTATTATAATTATATTATTATTATGGGCTTTTTAATAATAATCGAAAATTGGTAATCATAATAATAATAATATAATATATAAACAATTATTTTTGTTAATGTTTATAATATTAATATTATTATTGTGGACTTTTTAGTAATATTTGAGAATTTGTAATAATAAGTTTGTGTTTACATAATATATGTGTGTGTACTCTGTTAATTATTATTGATATATAAATACACACACAAGCATGTATATATTTAAGAAAAAAATATTATTTTTTATATATAAAACATTTATATTTATATATATTATAGATTATATAAATGTATATACAGTATATACATGCAAATATTTCTTAAATATATACATGAATGTGTGTGTATTTATATATAAATAATAATTAACAGAGTACACACACATATATTATGTAAACACAAACTTTTATTTTGGATGCGATTAATCGCGATTAATCTTTTGACAGCCCTAAACTATTTATCAATGTTTTATAGTTGTCTTGGCAAGGATGCTTATTTTCAAAACCATAAAATGAACAGTAAGAAAGTCCAAAAGAGATCAACAGATAAAAAATATACATGCAATATACATAATAATCTCCTTCAAAACACCATTGAGTTATTTATATTCTCCCAATAATAATATTAATAATAATCATTCTTCTTCTTCTTCTTCTTCTTCTTCTTCTTCTTCTTCTTCTTCTTCTTCTTATTATTATTATTATTATTATATTCATATATTATCATTATTATGGACTTTTTAATCATAATTGAGAATTGTTAATAATGATGATTAATAATAATAATTATTATTATTATTATATTAACAACAATTATAATTATTAATGTAATTGATAATAATAATCATCATCATTAATAATAATAATAATAATAATAATAATAATAATAATAATAATAATAATAATAATATATTATAATTATTATGGACATTTTAATAATTGAGAATTGTTATTAATAATAATAATATATTAACCTTTTTGTTGATGTTTATATAACTATTATTATTATTGTTATTATTGATATTGTGGGGGGTTTAGTAATTGAGAACTGGTAATAATATTATTATTATAATAACAACAACAATTATGATTATTGTCATTGATGTTTATTTTACAATTATTTGTATTGTTGTTTAAAACTTTTTAATAATTGAAAAACTTTGTTGTTGTTGTTAATAATAATAATAATACTAATAATAATAATAATAATAATAATAATAATAATTATTATTATTATTTATTTTTTTAAATATCTTTTCTTTTTTTTTCGGTATTGAAGTATACAGTAGTTTGCTTTTCTCTCAGTGACTTGAGGCTTTCACTAATGAACACACACTGAACATCAAGCGGCTACAGCTGATCAAAGACTCGCTAACACACACCAACACCAGAAAACGCCAAACGAGCAGAGTGAAAAAAACAAAGCAGGAGTCGAGTCACTAGTGGAGAACTGTATCGGGATGTTTGCTTAAGAGAGCAGCCAGACCGGGCACACACACACACACACACACACACACACACACCCAGCCCGGAGTGCAATCCCATTTGTTTGAGTAACTACAGCTTAGAGCGACTCAGGATTGCTTGAACAATCCACCCAATCTAATCCCTGCTTGGCTCCAGGTCTTGGCATTACTGCACATCTTGTGTTTGTCATGTGAGCATCGCGTCGCTCCAGCACTGAGCCTGCATTTCCGAGGGACGCCGCCTTTCTTAAATTATTTGATTAGATGGAAATCCTCCCGAGGAGAATAAGGGCATGCCTATCCGTGAGTCAATGTGTGGGATCTTATTTTATTTAATTTTTGATATACCTCATCCTAATAATACAAGAGCAAGGCCTTTGTCATAAATAATGTAGAAGGATTGAAGGTAATCTCTGGGTATTCTTGACCCAGAAACAGAGAGAAGATTTCTGAGGGCCTGAGATTATAATGAGAGAAAAGACCAAGTAAACGATAAAGAAGACTGAGTGGATCTGTGGACGTCACTGAGGACCAAACCGTGAACACGTTTGCATTACATTCATTTGGTCATTTGTAGTTTTTTGTACATTTTAACCCTCTGGTGCTCTTCAGTCATTTCTGACCGGAACATTTTCTGTTTTGAAATGTTAAAAATCACAGCTTCATCAGAATGATATGAAACTTGGTGACTTTTCTAGCATTAGGTATGTAAACACACACAAAAATTGGGGTCATGATTCGAGCATGCTAATTGGTCGTTAAAAAAAATAGCGTTCATTGTCTCCAAAGGAAATGAATGGGAAATCTGCAAAAACACAAAAATTCACTGAATATTTGTGTGTACAATCTACAAATCGGCCACAATGCTGACAAAAAGTACACATCAGTAAAAGGGTAAAACATCAAGAGTGTGATATTGACACATCCACTCACACACACATGCACACACACACACACACACACACACACACACACACCTATGAAAAACTGAGCCTATGAACCACATTTTGATTTTTTTTTTTTTAAATCACAGCTTCATCGGAAAAATATGAAACTAGCATTAGGAGTGTAAACACAAAAAACAATTGGGGTCATGATTCGAGCATGATAATTGGTCGTAAAAAAAATACTCGCACTTGTGCTCTTCGGTCAAAAATGACCACCAAAGGAAATGAATGGGAAATCTGCATAAACACAAACTCACAGAAAAAAAATCTTTATTTCTAACAACAACAAAAAAAATCTAAAACTTTATAACAAATAGTATTTGAGATTTTTAAATATATATTCAATTCCAATCAAAAAAAAAAAAAAAATCATTAAACGTGTTCAAAAGAGAACTAGGGAATTCTCCACAGAGACCTCTAGTGGTTACACCCATGGTTGCATGATTTCTTAAATAATTCAAAAAGAGGGCGCTAATCTGCCTTCAAAAAAAAAAAAATATTTTGAAGGCCTAGTCTCTATTTTAACCTGAATTACTGAAATAATAAAAACAATATTTTAAATGACAAAAAAAAGGTATAATTTTCAATGACAAAAATTGACCATAATTATTGCATAAATATAAAAAAAATACCATAAAATCATCTCAAAATACAAAATTAAAAAGAAAAAATATTATTGAAGAAAAATAATTTTCATTGGTTTTACTGGGGTGGAGGAAGTTTAATTTTTAGGTGTCCGGTCACTTATGACCGGGAAGACGACCAATGCAACCCCTAAACCAAGAGCACCAGAGGGTTAAATAAACTATAAAACAACACTGCACATTATGGACAAAGCAAAGTACCTCGCCTTAGAAAAAAGGACTATGCAGAGCGATGGTGCTTTGACATACACCAACTAGGCATAACATTATGACCAAGTGTGTGAAGTGACCATATATGAAGTGAATAACACTGATGATCTCTTCATCTCCTGTTAGTGGGTGGGATATATTAGGCAGCAAGTGAACATTTTGTCCTTAAAGGTCCCGTTTTTCGTGTTTTTTTGAAGTTTTGATTGTGTTTACAGTGTGCAATATAACATGTGTTCATGTTTCGCGTGTAAAAAAACACAGTATTTTTCACACAATTTACTTATCTGTATACCGCTGTTTTCACTGTCCTCAAAACGGCTTGAAAGATTTCCCTGTTCTATGAAGTACCTCCTTCAGAAATACGTAACGAGTTCTGATTGTGCCAGCGGTTCGCGTGTTGTGATTGGACAGCAGTTTAGCGCACGCAGAGCGCGCGTTACCGGAAAGGTCACGCCTCTCACCATAACGGGGATGCATGCGCTCAATGATCTGTAAGTACAGCGTCCCTGGGAAAGCCAAACAAAGGTGACTTGACTCCGGGATGAAAATAACAGCGTCTCGACGACATGGCGACAAACAAACTATACAAACGCAACCGAACGCAACACTTCCTCTTCTCCACGCGGGAGCAACAAGACCACGCCCCTTTTTTCGCGTACTCTTGTGGGCGGAGGTTAGTCGACAAACTGCTCTACTGACGTCATTAAAGCAGGAAATACCAGGATGTAGTCCCAACCAGCCGTTCGCTGTAGGCTTTGAAAGGGAACTTCTGTTAAATAAAATATCTCGCTTGGCATTGAACTTTGAGCTTTATAATTTTACAGGTATTATTTATGCTCTAACAGCAACATTACACACTAACTAAAGTTTGAAAAATGGGATCACGAAGAACAGGACCTTTAAAGTTGATGTGTTAGAAGCAGGAAAAATGGGCATGTGTAATTGTGATGGCTAGACGACTGGGTCAGAGCATCTCCAAAACTAAATAATGGAGAACTATGAGAAAAACACTTTAAAATCACTTTTAAAAAACTCCTCTCCCTCAGTTTGCACTGGCTAGAAACAGCCGCTCGCATCAAAATCAAGGCACTGGTGCTCGCCTACAAAGCAACCACTGGCTCTGCACCAATATACCTAAACTCGCTTGTTCACACGTACACACCCTCCAGAAGCTTGCGTTCTGCAAGTGAACGACGCCATCGTAGTGCCATCCCAAAGAGGCACGAAATCACACACCTTTTCCTGGCCCGTTCCCACCTGGTGGAACGACCTGCCTCAATTTGAGCAGCCGAGTCTGTAGCCATTTCCAAAAAAGTGCTAAAGACACATCTTTTCCAGCAGCACCTGACCAATCAAGACTAGCACTTAACTATTCTATTTGTTTTTTTATTTGTTTGTTTAAAATAAAAAAGTGTATGTGTACTGCGCTAGATTAACTGAGACTTGTCACAGCGCTTTCATACTGTTGCCCCTTGTTTTGTCTGATTGCTTCTATTGCTCTCCTCATTTCTAATGCTGCGTTCACACCAAACGCGAATTCAGCGTCAAAATCGTGTCTAGTTGAACGCTTGAACATTTTGAATCCACAGCGAATTGGACGCGCGTATAAATCGAGCGTTTGAAGCGAAATAGAGGCACGTTCAAGGCGGTCCAGGAGAAATATGTCATAAAACACCGCTCTGCCTCTTTTCATTTTCATTAAAAATATATATTAAGCATTAATAGCCACACATATGTGGTCCAGGCAACTCCTACATTATCTTCACTGCATGTATATTTAAATATCCTAAAAAATAAAGCTTTTAAACTTCTCTTTGCCCTCAGTCAAAACGATTTGGCAGACAACAAATGATAGATTCATGACACCAAAGATCGGCCGTTAGATCCACACAAGACGAGTTATATCTCATGTTTAACCACTACAGGACATCAGAGCCAGCGGCAGACGGCAGAAGGACTGGCCGAGGAAAGGCTGCTCTCGCCGGGGTTAATGAGCATCGCTGATCCACTGGAGCTCACAACTCCAAAAACACAAGATTATTTTTTTTAAATAGGCGCTCTCTTTATAAATAAACCACAGATTTGAGCTTTAAACAACTACATTCTCACCTGAAAAAGTCTTAAAACTACATTTTGTGACACAATAACAGTAGTATTTTTAAATTATGCAGGGTTTCTCATCACGTCACTTTACCATGTGACAGCAGCGAGCAGGCTCCTGATTGGTTAATGCGGCGCGAATTGGCGCCAAATTTTTCAACTCGGGCGTCAGACACAAATTCGCTTCAAACGCGTGAATGCACAAAAAGCACCATTGCTTTTTGTGCAATGAGGCGGAATCGCGTCCATCGCGCCGCGCGATACGCGTCTAACGAGCCACAGGATCTCCAGACACGCGTCAACACGCCTTTACATTTATTTAACACTAAAATCACTCGCTCCTGACGCTCTATTCGCACTTTTCTGAACACAGCATGAGTCGCTTTGGATTGTGAAAATAATAATATACTATCTTATACCCTTTTAAAGATGTTTATTTAAAAATACTGATTATGAATGCAAAATATAGTTAGCCTAGAAATCTAGACGCACCCTAGTGGCAGCAAATCTAATTTTCAGGACATCTAGCAACTCTCCGTTGGCTTGCGAGCTGGAAAAAACAAACTCTGGTCAGGCCAATCACATCGTGTATAGAGTCGGTGGGCGGGCTTAAGTCAAGTCAAGTCAACTTCCTTTATATAGCGCTTTTTACAATGCCGATTGTTTCACAGTGTTAAAGTCCTCATGAAATCAAAATCGATCTTATTTACTTTGATAGCCCACATTACAGGTCTTAGGGTGAACAACTAATCCGTGCAAGTTAATACACATAAAAAAACTGTTTGCCGTAGTAATCTTTAATCAAAATCTGAAAAGTAACTTCAGGTCTTGAATGGCGTTCCCTTTCCGATGACGACTTGGGTTTGAATATCTTTAACCGCTCCCCTCCGTTAGTCTGCTATGAGTGTGAGATGGAGAGGAGGAGCGCTGAAATGAAACCCTGCCCTCTATTCAATACTCCATTTCGCTTGGAAATACGTCACAGCACTGAAATAAAATCAGTTGCATCTTCCGGTTCACTGGGACTTTAAACAGGAAAATAATGCAACAGAATTTGATTCGGCTGTACAGCCGCTCTGGGGAAAACGGTGATGTCATCAGCTCAGTTCAATTGTCATATAGTGACAATGTGGGCAGATCAGTAATTTAGTTGATGTAGTTAATTTAGTTTAGTAATTAGATTTATTTGGATATTTTAGTTGAAGATGTAGTGTCCCCAACTGAGCAAGCCAAGCCAAAGGCGACAGTGGCAGGAACCAAAACTCCATCAGGAGCATAATGGAGAAAAATAAACCTTGGGAGAAACCAGGCTCAGTCGGCCATAATGACTTCACTTCACCTTCTTCATTGCTTTGGTTGGTTGGTTGTAGCAATTTGAAAGACAACCGTTTATAATGGTGAGTTCCCAGTCCCAACATCTTGATGTGGGTCTGGCTTGTCAGGCTATAGTTGTCTTGCCTAATTATGAAAAGAAAGAAAAAAACAAGTCTGGACTAGCTATTGTAAGCTCTTCTGCTCTGATTTGATTTCGACTGGGATCAGTTCAGTTCCAGGTGTAAACTCAAAGCTCAGATAACTGTTCATGTTTTTAATTGCTCTTGTTCTGGACACCTGTAGTCATTTGGCTAAACAGCCATGATCCTCAAGCAAGACGAGGGTTAAATGCCTCGGAGCCGGAGTTGTATTCATTATTATGCACATTACCGCATTTACTCGCTGAACATTTTCATAGCATACTTGGCGATTGGTTCGCAGCAGTGTTTCCCTGAACTCTCTGGCCTTTCCCGCTCGGCTCAGACAGCTGTGATTACTCTGGATCCGCCGCGCTTTGAGAGGCGTCTGATTGGGGGGAAAAAAGCTAAACGCTGTGCCGTATAAAGACTTAGGAAATGCATGTCGAATACCTGAAAGATTTGTGACTTCTTTGCCGCTGCATAGAAAAATTAGTCTGTTTTTTGGGGGAACAAACAAAAGATGCTACTAAATTAACCCCAGCCTTACAGCCATGCATTAAAACACCTGCAAAAGTGGAGCATAGGCGGGGAAACACTCATTACTCAAAACACAAGCATTACTATTGCACCATAATAGTGGTAAATGATGAAATAACTAGCAGCGTCTCTCTTAGCCAAGAATCAGTTGTGTCATGTCTGCTTGAACGCTGATGTCGTAATGAATAGTGTTGACTGGAGATCTGTTTTGGCTCGTAGTTCTTGATTGGATTAACTGAGAATTATTCTAGATGTCCTTTCTTTCTTCCTTCCTGCAGCTCGTTTAATTGCATTAGACCCTCGGAGTGGAATCATTACTATAACTCCATGTCTTGCTGGCAGAGCAGAAATGGGAAAGGAGCGGGAATAAAAAGATAGGTCAGACGTAGAGGGAGTGAGACTGACAGAAGGTGAGGAAAGAGATGGAAATCGTGAGAGAGAAAGGGAGGGGTAGAGGAGTGGTCATACGATTCGGCAGAATGACTGACCTTGTCTGTCCCGAACACACTCCCCTTCCCTCTCTCTGTATTTGTTCATAAACTGTTAGGAATATAATACTACTGTACTGATTACTGCACAGTTTTTTAAACGCAGGACTTGATGTGCATGCACGAACCAATTGAATCCTTGAACTTGATATTTGCAGGTATTCTGATGTTGCAGGATAGAATTGGTGTTATGGGAGACACTTATGTATGTCACCGGCTATGGAAGGGACGGTAACATTGGGGTCCTCTCTTTCACTGATGTTCAGTTAAAGGTCCCATGGCGTGGATCATTTTTATTATTTTTTCCTGAGGTTTTCCTGAGGTGTACTTATATTGTTAGTATGATTTTTACATCATAAAATGTCATAATTAAGAAATAAAAAGCATTTTTTCTATACTGTTATTACTAGTGATGCACGACATGAAAATTCTGGGCCGAAACTGAAAATTTAGGATGCACTTGGCCGAAAACCGAAACTGAAGCCGAAAATGGCTTCTTTTAAAAACGTATACTAATATATATATATATATATATATATATATATATATATATATATATATATATATATATATATATATATATATATATATATATATATATATATATATATATATATATATATATACTGTATATAAAATATATATTGCTTGAATTTAATGGATCTGAAATGAAAAATCAGGAACCGATAACAAAATTGAAGAATAATATTAGGCCTATTTGGTATTATTATTTATATTTATTGTTAAAAATATTTTAGTTTTCATGTTCCATCAAATAAAATAGTTTTTTTAACAGTTGTGCAAAAAAATATCCACAATTATCAGAATAACTGCACACAAAATCACAGAATGGTTCTCATTAAGAACATGAGATGCAGCACTGAATAGTCTCTCAATGTCTGTCACTGTTCTCTGGGAAAAATGGCATTTGGGGGGTAAAATATGTGTTTTTTTGGCAGGGTTACCTGCTAAAATTCGCATTCCTGGGTCTAAATATCATATAATTGGGGTCGCTTCAACCTGCGGACATGGAAAAACATCCCGCGGGAAAACCACAGACTTGGGGCAGATAAATACCTGCGTGCAATCCGCGCAAGCAATGGAAAGCGGCCTTCATTTGCGCGCCAGTACTCAAGGGGATTGTCGCTTCTGGCAATGGGTAGTTCAGCTAACGTTAGAAACGTCTCTATTTGTTCTCACACCGCTGACATGCTTCATCTTTAATAGGCAGACGCGTCGCGTGATAACAGCTAGACCGTGAGTGAAACCTAAGCGCTTGCGCACGGATGGGAGGGGCGGGTGACATTCATTTTCGGTTTACGTTTTTTTTTGTGTTTTTTTTATTTCGGCCCGAAACCGATAATGCCATTTTCGGCGGCCGACATTTTGGTGCACCCCTAGTTATTACCCCTCTGGCTTGAATGCCCTGTTTGAAGGGGCATGTCTGCTGTGAGACTTCAGTGAAAACGCCCACTGTTGTGATTGGCTGACATCTTTGCATTTGAAATGAGTATTAGATCTTGTGGCGGAGGGGGCGTGGTTTAGTGAGATCTGCATGCACTGCCAGTGGCAGAGAGGGACGGACTCGTAGACCAGACGGAGAGCTCTCGAGAAAGATAGCTGAGAAAAGAGTTGATGTGAGCGCGAGTTGATTTTGTTTGTATCTGAGAGTTCAGAATAAACACGAGTCCCAGTCACGCCGACCCTCCTTATTCTACGAACTTTGTAACATGTGGAACCCCTCTCGAATACTTTTACTACGTTTTTTTACCATTACAGCTGTCAAGCTTTATTTTTATATATTTTCCCATCACATGAAAGGCTGCAGTGATGAGCATTGAGTACACATGCAATCTGTTGATCGTGTGAATGCTGTGATCTCGTCATTGCAACGCGTTTTCTCTCACAAAATGCTTTCACCACAACTAACAGCAAACACGACATCGACAGGAATACAGTAAGAGCTTTGTGCAGCATAACAGCGTCATTCATTATAATGGCAGTTTGGGAAAGTGTGCAGATACACTCGCGACGTGTCATTGACAGATCCGAACATTATAAAGAGAGTGTTCTTTGATCGCTAATCTAGCATCTAATCACAATTGAAATAACAGATTTGTTTCGTGCTACTAACAGAAACCATGTGAAGTTTATCGTTTTAGTCACTGGCTTGATTCACTGATGCATTACGCTTAGGGCATCAAGACGGCCAGCGGCGGGACTGACAGTATTAAACGATTTAGAAAGAAAGTTTCTGAACTTCACATCAGAAATCACTGATCACAGATCAGGCATTAATGAACACTGTTACTCACGGTTTGTGGCAGTGCTGTCGAATCCATATCGTAAAGTCTGTTTGTAAAGCCTGTGCTGACATTGCGAAACAAAATCCATTTTCTCCAAATTCTCTGGGCGGACAAAGCAGAGGAAGGGGAGGTAACGTTTCCCCGTATGACGGCATACAGGGAAGATTCCAGATCGGCTCGTCCGAGCTTCATTTTCTCAAAGGCAGAGCAGGACACTCAGAACTCAGTTTACACTTATCAACATTTCTAGCCACTTGGGGACCATATACAGGCTAGGGGAACTCATATTAATGTTAAAAAAACCTCATAAAATGAAATTTTCATGCCATGGGACCTTTAATGAGCCCACAAGGATGGAACACCCCCCTCAGCTCCACAACACCCCCCCTTACTAGTTTATATACTGCATAATTTATAATCGTTTTTTAAATACATAAAACAATATTTAATAAGCTTTATTTAATGTTTGACTGTCATACTGTACTGATTACTACAAATGTACTTGATTAATAATGTTTGACTGTCATTTTATTGAGGAGTGCCAGTTAAAAATAAAACAACGAATAAATCGATGCATTTAAACAAATGTAACATTACATTTTTTTAAATAAAATATACACATTGATTTCCTTTATTCTTTTGCCAATCGAAAAACTAAATTTTAAGGTAAGTAATGCATTATTATGCAAAAATGATGTGAGGGGAGTATTTCAATGAATCACTAAGGTTTTTGCTCGTCAATTTACTGGTGTTTGCGCCATACAGCCCAAAAAAGCATGTCTTAAAGCAGACGCTAATTTGCGCAGCTCTTGGTAGATTGCGTTGGTCATTATGGAAATGAGCGGCCGTGTCTGTGTTATTTAATGTGCACATTCAAATTTATTTGTATAGCGCTTTTCACAATATACATTGTCAGTAGATCACAAGCAGAACTGTCCACTCCCATGGGATTGCGCTCTCACGCTAAATCTGGCCCCTGGACTGTTGAATGCCGTTAAAAATATTTTTTACTGCTCGTTTTAGTCCAGTCTTACCAAGATTCATTCAATTGCACTATTCCACTGTCTCCACTGTAAGGGAAATGTCCCTCCAGGGCTTCCATCCTCTCCAACACAGATGTTGAAAATCAAAGAAAGAATGATGGGCTGTTTCTCTGTACACATGGCTAGAGGGTAGAGGAAAAGCTCTCCAAAGGCTTTTTTTTTTAACTTCGCTTTTTGTTTCAAGCCAGTCTGACGGAACATTTGTGCATGAGGCCAGGACAGAGTCATCTGGGTCCACTATCCTCCCTCACACACATCCCTTTGGGCTATTTCTATCCACAGCGACTTCACTCCAAAGCAGATGACCTTCTGTCCAGCTTACAGAGCATTATAGTTGCTGCTTCTTCCATTAAGACGATTTTATAGATAACGCCTCTTCTGGTGACGACTTATTTAAAAAGGGACATTATTATGAAACTTCTGTCAAATTAACTACTTCTTGATGACAAATACAAGGGATTGTCCACACCTGGAGTTTGATAGCAAGGTTGCCATTCAGATATTGATCATAAAGATATAAATACTGGAAAAGGTCTGGTAGAATCTCTATGAGCCTCAATTAAAGGGTTGGTAAAACACATTCTTTCGAGGGCTTGATTGTGTTTGTGGGGTGCACTGTAACGTGTTCATGCTTCGTTTTGAAAAAATTGCATTATTTTTCATATATTTGACCTTTATTCTACACTGCTCTGTCCCTTCTTGTAGAAACTGATGGTTTCCGGGTTCTATGAAGCCGGTCCCTCAAAAATAAGCATTAGAATTAGAACCATAGTCATTAGAAATTGATTTCTTTAAAAGCAAATATCTCCCTTTGCTTTAAACTTTGAACGTTGTAACTTTGCAGATGTTGTTTATGCTCAAACAGCAACATTACACGCTAGCTAAAGTTAGAAAAGTGAAATCGTGTTTTACCACCCCTTTAAGTAACTTGCCAGTCTGAAGTTTTTAAGTCATGATGTAAATACACTCTTTTTTTGTAATAACACCAAAACACAGTCAATGAGTAAATAAAGCGTTCTTAAAAAAAGACAAAATTGTATTTTAAAAGTGAACTATATATAAATACTATTCTTCAAAAGCTTCAGTAAGATATTCTTTAAAAAATTACAGTAATACTTTATTTCAGCAATAACAAAATAGATAAAAAGTGACCATGTAAGGGATGATGTAAGACGCCAAACTTTTGAATTTATTTGTTTAAATCAATATATAATATTATATAATAAATTGGCTAAAATGAATTAGCATGACATGGCAAAATAATTACTAAATGTATAAAATAAAGAATATTTTCATCAAAACACAAAATATCCATCACATAAACTGTGTAGTTAACAGTGAACAGTTTCAGTGCAGCTGGAGAAGGACCCTCTGACTCTGTCATACATTTAATAAAAAAAAAAAAAAATAATAATATCTATATATATATATATATATATTAGGGTTGGGCGATGTCCCCTAAATTGGCAGTTGACGATGTTTACAGTAAAACATCGTGATGCTTGATGATATCGTCGTTGGGGGGGTAATTAGGTTAATAATTTACTATATCTCTTTACAAAAATACTATTTTCTACTTAAAACTATAATTTAGTTATTTTTACTAACCCAAATAATGACTCATCCGCTCATTGCACTCATTGCACGTGAGGGGAAAAAAATAGGTTCCTTCCACTTAAGAGTTGAGCTCTTTTTATCTCTTTACATAAATACTATTTTCTACTTTTAAAAAAAATATTTTGTTATTTTACTAACCCAGTGTTTTGTATGTGAATGCTGTTTCATGCGAATATTACCAAAGGAGTGAAGCACAAAGCTTTATTTAGCCTAGAAAGGAAATAATGGTCAGAGAGCTCTTTTTCATTCTGTTTTGCGATCTGGTCACTCGATTTTACGTGAATTTTAACAATAGGCCTAGTCCATTTTATCCCAATGGACATGGACATCTCGTTTCTTTTCCCAAAAATTTCACACACGTCGCCATTTTCGCAGGGGATTATAGGCGGTGTTGTTTCACTGACAGAAGTGCTAAAATAAACACGCATGCTTATGGATGTTTCAAATGATTTCAAAATATAGGCTATATATGTCTGGAATAGACTACAGTATTTAAAATAGCATATATGCATTTGTTACATTCTCAATTCAATTTACAGAGCAATCCCTGCTAAGTTTTTAGTTTAACTAATACTATAGAAGAGGATTAGTGTGTGTCGCACTCGCAACGGGGGCGTGGCATCACGATGGACGATTGGCACAACCCTAATATATATATTAGGGCTGTCAAAAGATTAATCGCGATTAATCGCATCCAAAATAAAAGTTTGTGCTTACATAATATATGTGTGTGTACTCTGTTAATTATTATTTATATATAAATACACACACATTCATGTATATATTTAAGAAATATTTGCATGTATATACTGTATATCCATTTATATAATATATATAAATATATATGTTTTATATATATATATAAAAAAAAAAACTTAAATATATACATGCTTGTGTGTGTATTTATATATAAATAATAATTAACAGAGTACACACACATATATTATGTAAACACAAACTTTTATTTTGGATGCATTTAATCGCGATTAATCTTTTGACAGCCCTAATATATAAATATATATATATATATATATAAAAACTCAAGGGCAGAAATGGCTTCTTGCCATCGGTGGCTGACCTTTGCTACTCCATATCAGTGTGGCATCTTTGATCAAGCCTGCCACCAGTTCTTCCTTACGGCTGGAAAAGACACAAACGGATTAACTATAGTACTGCAGGATCAGCTCCGGCAAGAAACAAGGCTTCTGAGCACTAATGCTAGCTGCCTTCACAAAAACAAACCAAATACCCAATCCACGGAGACGGCCCAGCTGTGGCAGAGGAGCACGTCCGCACAGACGGACAGATTCGAAGAAGCCGCGCTGCAGAATTTCAAGCTCAGAGAGGAGGATGTCCACTGGCACTCAGGCTCACACTGTCAGACTGGCGAACTTCAGATATGGGAAGAGAGGAAGTTGTTCTGACAGGCACTGGGAGTCCCTGGAGCTCCAGCAAACTGGTTCCAAAGAAGTGACAGTATGTTCGGGTAAACCTCCACCCAGAGGACCTAAACAGGCGAGCGTCTGAGTCTGCGCGCGTCTCTCCACCAGTCAGACGGGGAATTCGAAGCAGAACCACAGGCCTTTTACTCTCACATCTTATCTTTGAAGGATGCTCACAGCTGACTGCACTTTAGGCCTCTATATCGCCACCCTGTCTGAGAAACAGCACACACTCATCCTTCAGTGATATATCAAAGCTGTGGATCAAGTCAACAGTGGCCACAAAAAGTGTTTGGTCCAACTACATTTCTCAGAAGCAGTTATACTGGGCTTTTTTTAGAGAGTGTAGGAAGCCATCGATATTTCATCATTGTATTTGTGTATTTTACTGAAATGCTTTGCTTTAAACATGTGCTGTATTTCTTTCAATTAAAAGTCACTTTATTGTATAACAAAGACACTGTAGGCAATCGTTATTTTTGGTCCTGCTTTGTCATGAGCTTAAAGGATTAGTTCACTTTAAAATGAAAATGTCCTGATAATTTACTCGTCCCCATATCATCCGAGATGTTCATGTCTTTCTTTCTTCAGTCGAAAAGATTAAGTTTTTTGAGGAAAACATTCCAGGATTTTTCTCCACATAATGAACTTCAATGGGAACCAATGGTTGAAGGTCCAAATCAATGCAGTTTCAAAGGAAGGGCTTCAGAGGCTCTGAGCGATCCCAGACGAGGAATAAAGTCTGATCTAGACAAAACATCTGACATTTTCTTAAAAAATAAAAAACATTTATATACTTATTGTGCTTCTTCACGACATATAACATCATCACATTTGAAAGGTCATGCGTGACATAGGTGGAAGTACCGACCCATTGCCTCATCTCATGTTCTCCTCCAACTTTAAAATTGTTCCGATTTCATTGTTTTAACTTTATTTTTGTAAAGGGCGTTTGATTTAGTCTTTGCACGTTCGTTTTAACACTTCCACCTGCGTCATGTGACCTTTCTGACATGATACGTCGTGAAGAAGCACAACACCGAAGTCGAGCATTTGAGGTTAAAAGTATATGAATGTTTATTTTTTTAAGAAAATGTCAGATGTTTTGTCTAGATCAGACTTTATTCCTCGTCTGGGATCGCTCAGAGCCTCTGAAGCCCTTCCTTTGAAACTGCATTAATTTGGACCTTCAACCATTGGTTACCATTGAAGTTCATTATGTGGAGAAAAATCCTGGAATGTTTTCCTCAAATTTTTTTTTTTTTCGACTGAAGAAAGAAAGACATGAACATCTTGGATGAGATGGGGGTGAGTAAAATATCAGGACATTTTCATTTTGAAGTGAACTAATCCTTTAATTTTACATAACAAGTGAACAATATTTTCCAATGATCTCAAAAGTTGTTTTCTATTGGGTTTTTCTTGGTAATGACTACATTATGCATGAAAAAATTCGTGAGAAATTCTCTTTTGAGAAGGTGGCTGCAACTTTATTTGTTGTCGATACACTACAGTAACTCTGAGCTCACAAGAAAACATCTTCAGTTTGGTTGAGATCTCAAGACAACAAGAAAGAATGGATGCATGGCTAAGGCTTCTAAAGTATAATGCAATAACATCACAGGCATGGATAAGTGTGTACATATTTAATATTTACACTAACGTTCAAACGTTTGGGATAATTTTTTTCTAAATTAATTATACTTGTTTTATTCAGCAAGGACAGTAAAGACATTTTTAATGTTATAAATATTTTATTTTATTTTAAATAAATGCTGTTTTTTAACTGTCTATTCATCAAGCATCATTGCCCCCCAAAAAAAGAAATTGTGGAAGCAGCACAACAATTTTTAATAATGATAATAATGAGAAATATTTCTTAACCATCAAATCCTCATATTAGAATGAAGGATCATGTGACACTGAAGACTGCAGTAATAATGCTGAATATTCAGCTTTGCAATCACAGGAATAAATTACATTTTAATTAATAATTAGTTATTTTATATTGTAATAATATTCCCCAATATCACTGTTTTACAGTGTTTTTGATCAATGCAGCCCTGATGAGCACAAGAGACTTCTTTTAAACCATTAAAGAAACCTTACAGACCTTTAGACTTTTGAACAGTAGTGTGTGTTTAAATATTGTATCAATATCAAATTAAAGTAAAATTTAACTATATTAGGGCTGTCAAAAGATTAATCGCGATTAATCGCATCCAAAATAAAAGTTTGTGTTTACATAATATATGTGTGTGTACTCTGTTAATTATTATTTATATATAAATACACACACAAGCATGTATATATTTAAGAAAAAAATATTATTTTTATATATAAAACATTTATATTTATATATATTATAGATTATATAAATGTATATACAGTATATACATGCAAATATTTCTTAAATACATACATGAATGTGTATGTATTTATATATAAATAATAATTAACAGAGTACACACACATATATTATGTAAACACAAACTTTTATTTTGGATGCGATTAATCGCGATTAATCTTTTGACAGCCCTAAACTATATATCAATGTTTTATAGTTGTCTTGGCAAGGATGCTTAGTTTCAAAACCATAAAATGAACAGTAAGAAAGTCCAAAAGAGATCAACAGATAAAAAATATACATGCGATATACATAATAATCTCCTTCAAAACACCATTGAGTTATTTATATTCTCCCAATAAAAGCAGCTCAGCTCGAGGTCTCAGGGGAAGCTCTGGCTTTTTTGAGGATATCAAGCTTTAAAGCTTATTTTTACTTGTGAAATCTATCTAATCGTGTCACAAAAGCAGTAGGCCAAGGCAGGAAAAAGATAATGTGAGAGGTGTGCTTTATCACACCATCCAGTTTCCTCCATCTACCGTCAACCCCAAACAACTGAAAAGAGTGACATATGGGACATTTCTCCACGAGTGTTATCGCTGTTGCAAGAGCGTGCGTGCCCTGATATACTGCAGGTTTTGCTCTCTCATCACCTGAGCGTGGAAAAATGATAGCTAGTGAACACGCAGCTATTCATTATCTGGAGAGACAGGAATCAGGCAGCCGAGCGTCATCTGTTCACACGTCTCTGTCTGGACATGGTGTAGATTTGCGAGTGCAGCTGTTCCTGCAGAAAGGCAGATCCCAGAGAAAGAAAAAGACCTAGAAACAGCACAAGGACGCTGTTCAGCGACAAAGCGACTGTTTCTGATGACGCATGCTTACTCATGACTTTTTAAAAAGCCTGTCTACAACATTTCAAACCCTGTCTACCAGACCTCAAAACAAAATGACATCCCGGAAAGTCGGTCAAAGTTTGCCAGCAAACAGTGCACAGGGTAGCCATCGAAAAACGAATTATACTGATATGATTCATTTAGAGTCATCAATCATCAACCGAAATGTGTCACAAATGACATGCAAACGAATAATTAGAAAGGACAGAGACACATTTCGGGATAACAGCAATTTCAGCAATCTTAAAGGTGCCCTAGATTGAAAAATTGAATTAACCTTGGCATAACAAGAGTTCAGTTCATGTACATCATATACAGTGAGTCTCAAACACTGTTGCGTCCTCGTTCATCTCGTGTAAATCTTGTGCGTGAAAAACACCACGGGAAAATAGGCGAATCTCAACATAATTTTCTGCTATTAAATTCAGATAAAACGGAGGTATTACTTATTGGTTCAAAAAACTGCCCACAAAACCTCTCACAATACAACTTTAACTTTGAAGGATGTCCTGTCGCTTTATCCACTACAGTAAAAGACCTGGGTGTTATATTAGACCGCAACTTGTCTTTCGAAAATCATATTTCATATGTTACAAGAACGGCATTTTTCCACCTTAGAAACATTGCTAAGCTACGTAACATGCTATCTATTTCTGATGCAGAAAACTTAGTTCATGCATTCATGACCTCGAGATTAGATTACTGTAATGCTTTATTAGCTGGTTGTCCTGCATCCTCAATAAACAAACTACAGTTAGTCCAAAACGCAGCTGCTAGAGTTCTTACTAGGTCAAGAAAATATGATCATATAACACAAATTTTATCATCTCTACACTGGTTACCTGTGAAGTTCCGTATCAATTACAAAGCATTGCTACTGACCTATAAAGCCCTAAATGGTTTAGCTCCAGTGTATTTAACTGATCTTCTATCGCCCTACAATCCATCGCGCTCTTTAAGATCACTAAACTCGAGGCTTCTGGTCATTCCTAGGATATCTAAGTCCACTAAAGGAGGGAGGGCTTTTTCACATTTAGCTCCTAAACTCTGGAATAGTCTTCCGGATATTGTTCGAGGTTCAGACTCGCTGTCCCAGTTTAAAACTAGATTAAAGACGCATCTCTTTAGCCAAGCATTCACATTATAATGACCTTTTATACTACAGTTAAATCGGATCAAAAGCATTAATATTCTGAACAGCAGCTATGCTAATTATTTCCCATCTGCTTTTCTGTTGTTATCTCGACGTATCTCTGACGTAACTAGTTCGTCAGCTCCAGTTTGTATCCAGCCTCTCATGGAGACTTCAGATGCCCCTGTGAAGAGACGACTCAACGCCAGCGTTGTTATGGCCTAAATTAATACATGATTGATTAACTTATTCTAACATTTTTCTTTAACATTCTCTTTCTAACATTTTTCAATGTACATTTATGAAATGCACTTTCTGTAAAGCTGCTTTGAAACAATGTGTATTGTGAAAAGCGCTATACAAATAAATTTGAATTGAATTGAATTGAATAACACTGAGTGTGATGCAACAGTCGGGATCATTAATATGTACGTCCCCGATATTTGCATGTTCAAGGCCAGGTTCTGCAGGTATTGTGAAGAAACAAAGAAACATGACGCGAGGATAGCGAAAATGGCAGATCATGGAAATAAATGTTATGTTTTAGGCTGTGGATGTGAGGACTTTTCATACCCTTCCCACAGAACAGAACTGTCAACAGGCATGGTTGATGTTTATCTATAACCGGATACCGCGACAATTTAAATTTAAGTTGTTCGTTTGCTCGACCAATTTTAACCACAGACCTGGGACAATATCAAACAGGCTTCGCTCAGCGTCTGATACTGGAGAAGCGGCAATTCAAACTATATTCCCGCAAGTGATTGTCTCCACTTATTGACTGTCGAAACCATTTCTGATTAAATAGAAAGTTTCTTAGTGAGACAACATTAATGATAATATCCTGTGTTGTCTAGATCCAACGCAAGATGCTAGTACAGTAACAATAGGAAACTCTAGCACCAGGGGCGATTCTAGGATTTTCATTTTAGGGGGTGAGAGTATGAAAAAAAATAGTAACACTTTATTTCAGGGTCCAATTCTCACTATTAACTAGTAGCTTATTAGTATGCATATTAGGACATTGGCTGTTTATTATTAGTTATAAACAGTGTTGGGAATAACGGCGTTATAGATAAACGGCGTTACAAACGGAATTACTTTTTTCAGTAACGAGTAATCAAACGAATTACTGTTTCTTCCGTTACAACGCCGTTAGCGTTACTGAGGGAAAAAATGCGGCGTTACTATAATTGAGCTCACTGAAGCGTTTTTCATTCCGAACAGGCTCTCTGTCAGTCGGACCTGCAACGTGCGTGTGTGTGTGTGTGTGTGTGCGCGCGCCAGCCATGCGTGTTGGGGGTTGGGTTGGGTGGTACACATAACTGATGATGATTGGTGGGTGGGAGACATGGTTGAGGTTGATAGGTTGAGTTCACACACACACACACACACACCTATGACGCACACACATATGCACAGTCAGCGATGGCAGTCCAAGTCCAACGACTTCAAAGGTAGCTTTCGCAAACTGGAAGTATAAGCGCTACTTTTCCCTCGTTGAGGTGAAAGGTAAGAATGTTTATGTAACGTGCAGCTTATGCCCAGGAAGAAAGAGTCTCTCCACATCGGTGGCAAGTAATTCTATTTCTAATCTAATGAAGCCTCACGTCATCACAGCCACAACATTAGTGGCTAAAAACCCAGGTGATAACGTGAGCTCCACTACCAGAGGAGTAGTAAAGAAGTACTGATACTATTTACACTATATTTACACTATAGTAGGTCTACTGATAATATTTACAATAATATATTGAATTTGATAGGTGTCTCTCACATTGTCCCACAGCAACATTACAATAGTGTACATTAATGTACAATGTTTTATAATAATAATTTATTCTATTTAGTGTCCAATTCATTAATTTAACATATCTAATATTGGGGGCATCCAAGTTATTTGACATATTTGAACATTTGAAGAAAAAAAAAAGTAACACAGTAATTACTTTCCCTGGTAATTAGTTACTTTTATAATGATGTAACTCAGTTACTAACTCAGTTACTATTTGTAAGAAGTAACTAGTAACTATAACTAATTACTTTTTTAAAGTAACGTGCCCAACACTGGTTATAAAGCAAATATTAATGCCTTTTTCTGCATGACCATATTGTACATCCGCTGATCATACAATGTAGGCAGGTTTATAATCACTGAGATCCCAAATGTGAGGTAGTTAGGGGGGGCAATAGCTTGACAGTGAACAAATGTTTAACTGATATTTATATGTTTTTATGCCCAATACAGGCTAAAAAAAAGCTGAGCTTTTTTATTTACTGAATGCTAAAAATGGAATTATATTAATTTACAATATGCACATTCATTACTATTAATCTTATGCCTAATCTGAAGAAAACCGCTTTGTTAATATTTCTTGTTTGTTAATTATATTATAAAATGTCATTACATAGGCCTATTTCAATTCAAAATGGCGAAATTAGACAAAAGTGTATTAATTTGACAGAATATTTTTGTCATTTGTTTAACATTTCTGACTTAAAGTAGCAGCTGTCAAATATGAAATGTTTAATTTAGCTACTTGCATATCTCGCACTTGACGTCGAGTCGCGCTGCTAAAATTCGTGTTCAGCCTCAGCAGCTTCTGTGCATACATAAAGCCGGCCTACTCTGATTTGATTGGTTTTATCAAATATTTTGATATTGACGAGCGGTGACAGACAAATGAGGCTCAGATCAACACACACATCTGCTTCTGACTCGTTCTGCTCGACGCCGCTGCGGATTGAAGAACACGCCGATTAAAAGACAGGCCGAAGCCTCCGCCAGTTTCATATGTTATAAAGGCTAGAAAGGACCTAGTGACGCCCATGTCTATCATACATAACAGTATGACAAATGTCAAATGACAAAGCTTAATATTATTTCCTGCCAGTGTTGTCATACAAATCTACAAAATACAACCGTAGATACATATGGCAATCTCTTTTGTCGGATAGAATTATAATTTAGCCTATATTGAGTGGCTTCTATACTTTACTTTGGTTGGCTAAATAAATCTAGTACTCTAACTGTACAAACAACATATTTACACTGTAAAAAATGTTTTTGGGAAAAATTGTGACAATTGATCATTAAATATTGGCCCAATAAATGACTTTCAAATAATTATCCCCATGCAAAAAGATGCATTGTACTAATCATAGCTTAAGGTCTTCACTCAAAATTAAAATTGTATATTCACCAAACATATTTAATTGTGCTCAGTCAATCTATGAAGTCGAAGTGAAAAATCCATGTTGGCTGAACAAGTCCTACGTCCGAAAAACGGTATACGCATGCGCAAAATGCGCTTGAAGAAAACCTTTTGTGTGGAGATTTCAAATGCGGAGCCGCGGGAGCGGAGCCGAACCAGCAGGTGCTGAAGACCGAAACAGACATTCCCAAGAGAATAAAGATATTCATCTCACAAAGACGTTGGTGAGTATTTAGCACTGAAATTATTCTACAGAGTTTTGCTTTATGACCCGGTATGAAGTTTAAAAGACATTTTGTTGAATCACGAGTTCATGCATTCATTGGTTTCATGCGTGTGTTCTCTTTTACTCTAAGGGTAGCCAAAAATGTTATTTTCCTCATGTCTTATATGTCTTAAATGATAGGTAATAAGTAAATTAAGTCATTTGTGTGATATATGCGGCATTCAACTGTTGAACACGGTGCCGGAGATTGCATTTGACGTCGGCCTCTTTCAGGGCTTGAGTTATTGCCTTTTAATATCAAACACGTCAAGCTCGATTTTATTATTCATCCATTCATTCGTCTCATCCTCATTATATAATGAAGAAACTTCTGTTCTGTCATTTGCCAGATGTGATGCAGGGAAGCTTTGCCATTAATGTTAGTTTTTATTTTTATTTGCAGATTTTTAGCCTATGCAGTGCCGTGTTTTCTTCACCACTTTAAGACATCCTGTTATGCAGAAGACTTCTTGAATATTCAGAGTTTTCCTTATTGAAAATAAGGTATTTTCACCAAATATCCTGTGTTGGAATTTACTTGTTAATAAAGTAATGTGATAAAATGTCAACCCTGTTGTCTGTGTTCTGTATTTTGCTTAATATATTTATGTTTTTAGTCATTTTGTCTTTTGGGACAGTGAGAAATAAACAATTGTTACTACAATTTAAAATATTTAATTGGACCAACCACACAGTTTCACTGTTAAACATTTCTCCAATTCAAAATTTTCTAGTGAGCGATCACATCTACATTTTTAAGTTGGCCAAATTGAAGAATTTAGATGTGATCGGTCACTAGAAAATTTTAAATTGGAGAGCCCTGACATTTTTTAGTGTTGGTAAATAAAAATTTTCCATTGGCTCAACATATTATTTCTAATTGAGCCCATGTTAACAGACTGTTGACACAATTGATAAAATTCAATTCACAGAAATTAAATTTGGCCAATTGAAAAATTTAGATGTGACCAGTCACTAGAAAATTTTGAGTTGGGAAGATTATACATTTTTTACAGTGTACGCGCTACCCAGGGGTGTGTTTCCCAAAAGCATCATTAGCCAACTATGGCCGTCGTTATCAACATAGTTCAACGAGTCTGTGTTTATTGAAACCATGGTTCCAACGAACATTCGCAAAGAGCATCGCAAAGTTGTGTGGTTGCAACGACAGATTTCGACCTGTGGTTAGAAGCAGAGTTTCTTGTTTTGCATGACATGTGGACTTAATAAATCCTTATCTTGAGCAAAATAAGCAAGTTGACATTTAGTGCAATCTATATCAGTTCGTTGTTTAGAGTTTGTGATTCAAAGGGAAGAAGCTATCATTGTAAAATCATACGGTGACACATTACTATAATTAAAATGTTTTTACAATGCTAAAAACAAAGTTGTGAGTGCTGACATGTAAAGTTAATGCTATATGCTAGTTCACATTTAGGCTGAAGTTCTAGTATTGACGTAACAACGTTTTGCAGGTTCTTACTGAAAATAAAGACTAAACTTACCACTCAGAAGCATCCATTTACAATCTCAAAACAATTGGTTGTTCCTCAAAATCTGCATCTTCATTAGAAACAGAAACATATAAGGTTGGATGTCATGCCGGACAGTAGAGATGTGTTTCTGTCACTGTGAGCTACTGAAATGAGCCGCAGTGAAACAGCCAATCAGAGCAGAACTCCACATTAATATCCATGACCCTTCCAAATACGGCCCATTTCATTCTAGGGACAATTTCTAGGGTTGTAAATGGACCTGTAAAACCATATCTGGACTATTTTTGCCCTTAAAAAAGCCACATACCCACTATGTATATATTAGCGAACAACTTAACTCATTCTAGGGCACCTTTAAAATATGTGCATTTCATGTTTAACATCAATTTGTCAGCATATAAATCCTGTTTAAAAAGGTTTGTTCTGGAACCACCAGCGAGAACCACTAGCCAAAGTGACATGTACATTATAACCTACTTTTTTAATGATTTCTTTTTAATTTAAGAAAAGTGCTTAGACTAATACATAATTTAAATAAAACCTTTGAAGCTTTTTTCATTTTTAATAGCCTCGACTTTGCTGTTCACTTACCTCAAACTATTCTGCTGTATTTTATTAAAAGAGAACAACTGGTGTGACGACTGGTTTGGTGGGAGAATATCTTATCAAACGAGTCAGTCCATAGCAACATACAAAGGATTTAATTAGACCTCATTAAAAACAGTGGACAACCATACACCAATTTTTAGTTGGTCAGAAAAATATTCTGACAACCTGTTCAAAATTAAGTGGGTTTTCAAACTTTTTCATGAATAGTTCATGGCAATCCCTCTGCGAGGGACACCGTTAAATAGATCTCAAATAACAATAAACTAAATACAAATATTTGCAAAATTCCCTCAAATGTTCTCCACATCAGTTTGAAACTCCTGATTTAAAGTCAACATGAAAATTCTATCTATTCCCTAAATACATGTTATTAATATTAATTACGAACTAGTCATCCATGTATGTGTTATATATATATATATATATATATATATATATATATTTTTTTTTTTTTGACCTCATCATTTTTCTAGCTCGATCTTCTGGTGAAACAACAGACTTCTCTATAATGACATATGCAGGACTTCTTCAGGGATCTGCCTCCGGTTTTCAACACACATCGCAAAATCTGATCTACATTTGTTCTTTATTTGATAATCCGTTACACTTGGATGTATGTCACAATAAGGGAGAAAAGATCTGGCATTACTTTCATTTTATTGTGACTTTAAAGGACCAGGCCTAAGTCACTTCCCCCCCGGTGTCACAGACAAGGCTTAAGCTAGTCCCAGACTGAGATGCATGTTTGAGCTTTTTTTAAGGCATTTTTATAAATGTTACTGAAATGAACTAAGGCCTAATCCTGGCCTAATCTAATTCCGCCTTCACATGCTATCGGAAATTTCATAATTCCCTGCAGAAGTCATGATTACGAGCTTGTTGCATTCAAGTGCTTTGTTGTCGGAATAAACAGGAATCACAAAGGACACCAGGTTTATTATTGCCAATTTATTGAGAAAATCTTATTAAAACCAACATTATATGTAGTGTCACATGCACTGACAACCACATAAACATTTACAATGCTATCCAGATAATACGCTTTTTGATGATTCTGTAATTTCGGTCAGATACATGCTATTTTCACTGTGTATAAAATAGGGGTGTAACTATTCAAACCAAACCTAAAAACCGTGATACACCACCCACGGTTCGACCGTGATACTCTCATTTCGAACCGAACGCGCCCCTTCCCCTTTAGCCCACTCACTTCACCTTATGCCACAACATTATGTTTCTTCTTCATTGACATTAGATGAAATAGTAATTAGCAGAGTTGGGGGTAACGCATTACAAGTAACTTGAGTTACGTAATAATATTACTTTTTCAAGTAACTAGTAAAGTAACGCATTACTTTTCAAATTTACAACAAAATATCTGAGTTACTTTTTCAAAAAAGTAACGCAAGTTACTTTTTCACATTTATTTGACTGACAGCTCTCCTGCCCCCATGTTGAGGAAAATAAGTGCAGAGGCGTTGTGTGTGAACATGAGGGTTATTGTAGTTCTAGACTAAATGTGAGCATTTACTCATCTAACTTGCACAATAAAGATTCTGTACTCCTCAAAATGAATAAAATCAGTCAAATGCAAAATCAGAGTACTCAAACCTCAAATATATATATGTTAAATAAAACACATATTTTTTATGCCTTTAATCTACCTTTATTGACCAATGTCGTGCTGCTGACCTTTGATGATTCAGTTAAGCCATGAGCAAAAATTACTAGATTTTTGTTTTTATTGGTAAAACGTTTTTCTCCTGCGTCCTATTCTTCCATTATCCAGAATGGCAGCACATTTTTACCTCAGCCTGAGGCCTATTATTTCAATTTTGGTATGAAGAGGTCTTTACATTTGCACAAAAAATGACTTTTTTTGCTATTAAAAAACAAAACAAAAAAGCAAGCCCAGCCCAGGTGAGAAAAAGTAACGCAAAAGTAACGCAAAAGTAACGTAACGCATTACTTTTCTTAAAAAGTAACTAAGTAACTCAATTAGTTACTTTTTAAGGGAGTAACGCAATATTGTAATGCATTACTTTTCAAAGTAACTTTCCCCAACACTGGTAATTAGTACACTTTTAACAACTAATAAGAGCTGTATTTTTACTAAATAGTATTATAATAATATTATTTACTAAGTATGCACTAACTTTTGTCTTCCAAGTGCATGTCACGTCACTCGGGTGATCGCTCAAGTTGCATGGTGGAAGGACAAAGAGAGTCAGTTTCCCCAAAATGCTACCTTGGAGTCCCAGCAACATCGTCATTTTCGTAGCTTGTTACAAAATAAAAAAATCTCTCTCACCTCAGAAAACCGCTTTCCTGTCCTGCAAGGAGTTATACTGCACTCGTAGCGCGCACTCTTTAGTTACACCCTATCACGCCGCTTATAAAAGCGCAAGAGAAACTACGAACGTGCAACGTTACGATGTCAATGTTTTACAGGCTTTGTGTCTTTCTCATGTGGACTTTTCATGTGGCCACATTCTTTTAAGTCGTAAAATGTCTTATCAGTTGGAAGCTCTGGGACCTTTCTCTGTTGTGTTGGGGGAAGGTCTATTACCAAGCACAAAGTATTTACAATATATTTGTTAAATGTAACAGGAAATTATGTGTCTGATTTTCCTCAGTCACTACAATAGTATTAACAAACATGTTATTGTATCTATGTATTAATCAGTATTAGTCATATTCATACAATTAATGTGTTTAAGTAGGCTAAAGTGGGACATTACTTGTGTGTGTCATCAATTTTTATGAAATAAATATGCTTTTTTTTAAAACATGGTGAATGGTAAAATGAGTAGATTATTTCTGACTAGTCTACAGTGGAGGCATTTATTTAATTTGCGTTTACTCAGGGAAGTTAACTGCTCTAAGGAAAACGTTAAGCCAATGTATGAAGTTAACTTATTGCTGTTGTTATTATTAAGTTAAAAGTGAATCTAGTGTTATTTTTGCTGGTGCCCGCCATGAACCACCACAAACAGAACCGAACCGTGACTCCAAAACCGTGACCTGAACCGAACCTTGGCATAGGTGTATCGTTACACCCCTAGTATAAAACATACAATATGCTTCAAATGATTACTCGTTTATGTAAAAATGCACTACATAATGGCAAGACAAGACGATCCAGCTGTTTTGGGGGAAAACTAATAAATCATACATGTCTCAGCAGTAGTTCTCCCCGCCACCATGTTTAAAGTTTATGGCACGCCTCGGGAATTTGGGTTTCAAAATGATTGCAGAACTTCCCAGTGGTAAACACGACATCAGAGGGCATTCATGTGCACTTTTTACCTAGAAAACTCATATTTACAATAATTCTGATAGCACGTGAAGGCAGCATTTGCCCTGTCTGTGAAACCGGGTCCAACAGTATGATGGGCCTTTCACACAGAACGCGGAAATTCACACAGAAATCCATTCATTTCAATGGCTTGCGCCGCGCAAGGACGGTTTGTTGCTGCGTCGACGAAAGCGCACGTGCAGCGGTGCGCACCATTGACGAGCTTGTGTGCTTGCCGTGGTCAAAGTTCAAAATATGTCAACTTTTGCCGCTGCGCTCTGTGACGATTACCCGCGCAGCCAATAGAAATGGTGCATCGAAACAAGCACGGAAAGCATAATGGATGAACAGTGGTGCTGGCCGGTATACCGGTTCATACCGGTATTTATTTTTGTTATGATATTAATTTTGATGATTCCGCAATACCGGTATGTGTCACTGTTCGAGGGGTCCCGTTTCACTGTTGCACTGTAGTGAGAGCACAGCTGAGATCGCATCACAGCCTATGGTAAGTCCCAAATCACCCCCTAAAGCCTCATTCACTATTATTCCCTACGTTATCCACTTATATTGTTCACTTGAAAGAGTGAATGAAAACGAGTGAGTGAATTAGGACAGTCACTGTGTGTACATCGGCTGTACACTCGTTATTGCGGTGCAATGTGGGATTGAATGAGTGCACTCAATAATGTCCACTATGGTTTCGGACACCACTACAAATGGCCGTCCCCTCAAATAATGCCCTATTTAAGGTTATAGGGGGCAAATTCGGATTCAGTCTTTGATTACAGCGGAGAATTCAAACTACACGCGATGAGATTAACGTTCTCCACATGGATCATATAGCACATATAGACCGGAGCGAGCGCGTTAAGTTTTTTATGGACATATTTCATATACTCTAGTGCTCCAAACATAAACCGTCAGCGTGTATACTGCATATATTTCATCACGTCTTCTTCAAATGAAATGTAGCCATAACGTTATGCAAAGGACACTGAACTAGACGTCTGATCACGACCGCGATGACACGATGGGTTATTCTGCTACACAGAAGACGATGTAAGTTAATAAATAGACTGACAATTCAAAGAAGAATGGGCAAAAACGTAACTTCTTTATTCTTTCTGTGTTAAACTGACGTGTGTCGTTTGTTCAGAGACTGTAGTGCTCTTAAGTGTACCGAAAATATCCTTAGACCTTTTAAATGTTCTTCCGCGTTTCTCCCTCGTTTTGTCAGTTTGTTGTTATATAGGGTTAGATTTTTAAAATGATTAAGGTGTCCTCAACTCTTTTTTTTTCTATCTCCATGGTTATATTTTAATATTCATGTCTGTAATGAGTGTGTTGCATGTGTTTTATTGGTTGTTGACTCCCCACAGCATCATTTTGTGGGGCTTTGTAAACTGGAGGCCTATTAATTCTAGTGTGGAATTTTTCAACAATATAAATATCTGAGTTACTTTTTCACATTAATTTGACTGACAGCTCTCCTGCCCCCATGTTGAGAAAAAATAAGTGCAGAGGCGTGTGTGTGTGTGTGTTTGTGTAAACATGAGGGTTATTGTAGTTCTAGACTAAATGTGAGCATTTATTGATCTCACTTGCACAATAAAGATTCTGTACTCCTCAAAATTAATAAAATCAGTCAAATGCAAAATCTGAGTACTATGTAAACTTCCAACAATTAAATGTTAAATAAAACAACTATTTTTTATGCATTTAATCTACCTTTATATTTAATTTACCAATGTCTTGCTGCTGACCTTTGATGATGAAAATGACTAGATTTTTTGTTTTTATTGGTAAAACTTTTTTCTCCTGCATCCTATTCTACCATTATCCAGAATGGAGCTGCGCCCTCTACTGTTCATGCGTCAATTTGCATTTTTACCTCAGGCTGAGGCTTATTTCAATTTTGGTATGAAGAGGGCTTTACCGTTGCACAAAAATATAACTTTTTTGTTTAAAAAACAAAACAAAAACAAGCCCAGCCCAGGTGAGAAAAAGTAACGCAAAAGTAACGTAAGCACATTACTTTTCTTAAAAAGTAACTAAGTAACTCAATTAGTTGCTTTTTAAGGGAGTAACGCAATATTCAAATCAAAGTAACTTTCCCCAACACTGATCATGACAGTAAAACAGGGCATTCTAGTCAATCTACTCTCAATTAGTAGAAAATGTGGTTAACACCCGGCCATGCATAGGGGAAAAAATACCGTCATATACCATGAAACCGATATCATTTTGAAAAATACTGTGATATAAATTTTTGGTCAATACCGCCCAGCACTAATGAACAGTTTTTAAAACTACTTTGCTCTGGGCAGCGAAGCGCAAATCGCTTTGCATATGAAGGGCTACACTGAACCCAGCGGCCAGCGCAGAGCATTCCACATAAGAGAGAAAGATGGCATATTAATGGACTTACCTGTTGTAAATGTCGTCATCTTCACCTCCCCAGCCCCAGTACTCATTTGGGAAGCCGTTGATTTTGAGAAACTGTTTTTTGCTAAGGCCGGACACCCCTCCAAAGTACCCCGCATAGGGCAGCCTGCAAGAAGAACCAGACCACAGTGTCAAATCGGACCCTATTATCATCAATAACACTTTCGCCAGTCTAATGACTATCTCTCAAATGGTCTATTCTTGTCTGTGTCCATTTGAAACGTATGTTTAAAGGCTTTGGATTCCCATTAGATTAGATTTTTGATTCAAGTGTAGAGTGGAAACCTCGTTCTCTGAACTAAGCCCTTTAGTCAGCCAACTGAAGCATTTGAATTTGACAAAATTGCATCTTGTGTGAGTGATTTTAGAGAGCCACAGAGTCCTCCCACAGGGGATTCAACATTTTCAAATGATATCTGATCCTTCTCCCAAATGTCTTTCATCACTTCTCACCCCTCAGGCCCGTCGCTTGAGCTACAAGGACGCCCTGTAAAAGCTTACGTGCAAAAGGGCCAATGTCAGATATGAATTATCTGAGGAATCTACAGGATTAAAGGCTGATATAAATGTACATACTGCATTGCGTCTCAAAGCATGAATTAAAAGCTTTGGTGGTTCTCAGAACTAAGTCATATATTTGACCTTTAAACCACAGAGCGATGTGAAACCACAGATTTATATTTCAAGCAAGTGCATGAAGCCTTCAAAGAAATGCTGGATGAATACAGTCTGGAAGAGCATTGAGCGGTTGAAAACATCTTTGTGTCTCCTCTTTTAAGAGGCCCATTGGGCTATGGGCTGGCAGGTGCATCATGGGTAGCCGCCCGGGGTTCGCCTTGGGCGACTGCAATGTGTGTTGCCAATGACAGCCACCACATCCACCCACGCAAACAAATGTGCGACATAAGGGAGAAAGAGAAGCAAGAACCTACACACACACACATAAACACGCGCCCGTGTGCAGCAAGCTCGCGTTAAAAGACAACAAGCTAAAATTAATGAGGCCATCTGCTACAGCAGAAGTCTTCACAGAAACAGTATGGTTGAAGTTTCTTCACACACTCATGGTCTGAGAGCGTGCAATTCTCTGAAGGTGCTCCACTTATTAAATGCAGAAACGTTAAGGCCTCCTCGGACTGGAGACACAAGCCGATTGTGTTTATCACTCACAGAGAAAACTGAATTATTATCCCACAGACAGCTCACGCTTCGGAGAAGGTCAGTGGCACTTGTTTAGTATCGTATTGTCTGGCTGTCCAAAGAGAAATAAAAACCACATTCAATAAGAGTTCAAATTTTGGCTCTGCACTAAGCAGGCACTGTAGTTTTGTTGACTGTCACTCCTGCTGTTAGCTTCACACTGACAGACAGAGCTTTGGTGAAATGTGCAAATCCGAATAAAATGCCATTGATGCTTTTAAGATTGTCAATAAAATGGTTGTTTTTACTGCCATACAAAAGCAAAATGTGACCCTGGACCACAAAACCTGTCATAAGGGTTAAGATCTATGCATCTGAAAGCTGAATTAATAAGCTTTCTATTGATGCCTTTGGCTTTTGGTTTGCTCAGTTGGGGACACTAAATATTCAACTACATTACTGATCAGCTCATTTCAATTATCATAAAGTCATAATTAAGAGATCAAATGTTGAAAATATGATTTTAAATGTCCTCATTATTAGATAAAAAGTCAAAAATATGGTTTCAAATGTCCTCATTATTAGATTAAAAAAATATATGATTTCAAAAGTCATAATATAAAAAGTCGGAAATACAACATTCTAAGTCATAATTATAAGATAAAATGTTGAAAATATGATTTTAAATGTCCTCATTATTAGATAAAAAGTCAAAAATATGATTTTAAAAGTCATAATAGTGAGATAAAAAGTCAAAAATATGACATGCTAAATCATCATTTTAAGATAAAAAGTCAAAAATATGATTTTAAAAGTCATAATAGTGAGATAAAAAGTCAAAAATATGACATGCTAAGTCATAATTTTAAGAAAAAGTCAAAAATATGATTTTAAGTCATAATAGTGAGATAAAAAGTCAAAAATATGACATGCTAAGTCATAATTATAAGATAAAAAGTCAAAAATATGATTTTAAGTCATAATAGTGAGATAAAAAGTAAAACATATGACATGCTAAGTCATAATTATAAGATAAAAGGTCAAAAATATGATTTTAAATATCTGACGCAAAACCGTGAATGTGTAGCGCGAGGGCTTTCAGTGCTGAACTGCGTTAATTGGTTGCACTCCTGGAAGCGGCAGGAAACATAATTAATATTCATGATGAGGTGAGCTGTCACTCGCTATGAAAGGATACGCTCCCAGCGCTTCACACACACATTGCACCAGAACCGTTTTCGGAACCGAAACTTAAGAATTTCGCGTGGTTCTGGTATTTTTCAAAAATCTGTATCGATTCTGCATAAGAACCGGTTCTCGGTTCCCAACTTATGACGTATTTTGTGGTCCAGGGTCACAAATGCAGTAACTGCACCAATAAACAAACTGTAAAATATTATATACAGTATAATGTATACAGTAATATAGAACAAATAAAAAAAAATAATAAAGTATTATCAATATTTGGCTATCATTAAATGTGTTACACACATCAATTGAACTGATTGTTTTCTGGTTATTGGACTAACTTCCCAACACTGCTCACATTTTAAGATTGAGGTTGATTTCAAAAAGTGAATTCCCTGCGGACGGCACTGAGTTAAGATTGTCTTGGCTCTTTCAGCCCCTCACACAAAGACAGGAAATTAAACACCATGGAGCAAAGGCCAACGTGTCTTCTGCCGACAGAAGACAGACAAAATTAATTTCAAGTTTGACAATATATATAAAAGAAAACCTAATACGGAGAACCTTCACCGGTGTTTTAATATCTCCAGCTATTACATTTATAGAGAACTGGGATGTCTCAGCTAAATAATCGTCCGCCTTGGAAAAAGAATACACATGCTTGTCAAAGCTCCAGGTCTGTCTAGACTGGCAGGGCACCTGACAAATGAACTTTTGATACATAATAATTCAGCCGCATTCTCGAGATGGCAAAGCGGCATAAGACATATATCTTCCATAGCTGGAAAAAAAAGCAATTAATCATCAGAAGCACAGGCTTTGACAGACAGCCCTCAAGCTTCGGCTGTTTGATTAACCGACTGTTCTCTGCAAAGAAACAAAGACAAATACAGACATGCCATCTATTAATATGTATGTAAATAGCAACAAATGCAGCCCCGCATATTTGTAATAAACCACAATTCTACAAGGATATTAAATTCATATAAAGCTGATTTTATTGCATTTTCAGGCTGAGAGTTCTGATTATTTATGTATCAAAAGGGACCAGAACTATAAAAGTGAGATGAGATAAAATGGTATATCAAATACAGTGTGTCCTACACTTTGTGGTTCCCTCAATATTTAATGTTACCTGAAGCCGAATTTGTCCATGGCGATGGCAAAGTGACGAGGCTGGTCGTAACAGTGGTAGAGGTTCCGGTCATCCATAGGGATTAGGTCCACATCGCTGAAAATGAAGCAGTTGTATTCTCCGTCTTTCAGAGCCTCCGTGTAGCCAACATTAAGCAGCTTGGCCCGATTAAAGGTGTCCTCACCGAGCTGAAACACAACAGAACAAAAAATACATAAATAACAGCTCAATTGCTAAGGCCCTGTCTCAAATGGCACCCTAAACCTAAAATACCTAAACCTAAAATAATTAAAGGACACTGGGATATTGCCTTTATGCCACTGTATATTGATTCGAGGGGGGTATGCATAAATCTTGCATACAACATGATACACACAAAATAATTTTTTCCACTGTTTTCTGGAATATAGTGGAAACAGCACAAACTGTCTGCAGGGTGCTAGAGCTCACAGGGCCTGAATTACACACTTTCAAAACTGAATTTATAAGAAAAAAAATCAAATTTTGAGGGGGTTATTACAGCTTAGACAACATATACTTACATGCTTATTACTTTTAGCAGGGGTTTATGAAACTTCAAAGGGTTTCCTGTAAAATGACACCAAACTTTTGAATTTAGACCACGAATTTGGGTATGGGAAGCTTTCAAATTAGGTAGGCCAAATCCAGGCGGAAATGGTCCCAGACTTTAAGAGGTTAAAATGTTAATTCATTTATTTAAATATTAGGGGTGTAACGGTACACGTATTCGTATTGAACCGTTTCGGTCCAGGGCTTTCGGTACGGTGCGCGCGTGTACCGAACGGTTATGAATGCAATCTTTAACAGTTAACAGTCGGCTTGTTTAAAACGCGGAACACACTTCAATCCGAGTCCCCATATGAACATATTGAGTATTCAGTCCATTTTATCACGAAATTCAAACGATAAATGCCGTTTTAACGCTCTATAATGTGACATGACTGATAGACGCGTATCAGTTCAACTTCAAGCGGCAGCGCGCGGCGCGCTTGAGTGAACGCGATCATCTCTTCTAAAGAATAAACATAAAGGATACATTACAACTTACTGAAACGTATCATATGTTGTGTAATCGCTCCATCGGTGTTTCAACCGCGGAAAGACAATAAAACAGCTTGTAAACAATGTCGTGTAGAATTCGTTTACCTCAGAAGTCATTTAGTGTCCACAGCTGAGTTCACTAGAGAGATTAACTCTTTCACTGAATACATGCACTATATTAGCCTATATATTCATTATATTAGCCTATATTCATTATATAGCCTACTACTTAGCCTGTTAGTGATGTCTTGTTTAATGTATGTTTAAATAAACCTGTCATGAAAATTACAGCCACTAAATGATTATATTTCAACAACGAATTGGAGAAAAAATAATAATAATTAGATTTAGAAGTTAATGCAAAAACTGCCTTATGTGAAGCGAGTGTTGATTATTATATCTAAAAATAAATAGCGACTGAATTTAGGCTAATAGTTTGGGCTCTGTTGTTAATCTTTAATAGCAATATGCAAGTAAGGGCTCCCTATATAGTTTACAGCATTATCTTTAAGAAACTTTTAGTTATAACTGAATTCATTTAAGGACAGACACCATTTTTTTCATTAAACCACTGTTGAATAAAAATGAATAAAAAGCAATTTTGTAAAACTGCTGTACCGAATCCGTACCGAACCGTGACTTCAAAACCGAGGTACGTACCGAACCGTCAGTTTTGTGTACCGTTACACCCCTATTAAATATGCTATTATACATGTATATATTTACACAGTAACACAGTTTATTGATTGAGCTAAGTCCCCAGTAAATGAATCCAAGGGCAGAGGTGGCAAAAAGCAAGGAGTCGTTGATCTTCAACAAAAGACAATCTTTACTTAAGACAATTACAACAAAACAAAGGAAGCGCAGGCTTCCAGGAAACAGAGAAAAACAAAACAGACACAAGTAGGGCTGGGCGATAAAACGATATGTATAGCGATAGACACGTAATCGATATATCAATAAAAAATGCGTTCGATTTCGCTTTTTTGTTTGTTGGAAGAAACCAGAGGTTGCGAAGCAAGTTTGGTTGCATGAACAAAGACACTCAATCATGTAACTGTATCACGTTTGGTTGCGCCATATCATTGTCTCATGTTGGATTCTTCAGTAAACTGATAAATGAGTGCCACAGCGAGCGAGGAAATTGTTGATAAAACAGGAAAACAACTCAGCTCGCCAGTATGGCAGTTTTTTGGATTGTATAAGTGTGACCGTAGTCAGACCAATGACGTCTGCAAATTATGCAAGACCGTCGTCCCTACCAAGACTGGTAATACCACAAACATGTTTTATCAGCCTTGTTTATTCTTTCGCTTGGCTCCGCAGTGTGAGCCTCGTTCGTTCGGGGACGTGTTTATACTCGTCGCGCTCGCCGTTGTGCTTTTCTTGACTTTGGCTGAATCCAAAATCGCTCCGTAAACACTCAATCACTATTCCATACTTTAATCCACTAATACAGTTCACTTGAAGGAGTGAATGAAAACAAGTGAGCGAATTCGGACTCATTATAGAATGAGTGCACTCAATAACGTCCACTATCATTTCGGACACCACTACAAATGGCCGTCCCCTCAAATAATGCCCTATTTAAGGGTATAGGGGGCGATATCGGATTCAGCCTTTGAAACTACATGGAGAGGTAATGTTACTCTGCATCAGTGCCTTATGACAAAGCATCTAAACGCTAACAGTAACAGAGAAATAACGGAGGCACTGCATCTTAATGTTAAGAGATAATTGTTAAGTGTTCATTGTTCATTTGACTTGTGTTTATATTTTAATTATTTGAGTGTTTTCCATGGTTGTGTTGACATTTCTGCTTTTATAACTGAGGGGATTATAATCAGAGGACGGTTAAGTTTAAAATAAAAATGTTTAAATGTAAAATATTCTTTTAAATAGGTCATAAAAATATCAATAATTATCGATATCGACCGATATGAAACACTTATATTTCAGACATATCACCCAGCCCTAGACACAAGGGTCCAAAAAATGTAGGGTTAGTGACAAGAAGCTTGCTGTAGTTATGTTTGTTGTCCTTAAAAAGTGATTTCTTTAGAAGAAAATATCTCCCTTTGCGTTGAACGTTAAGCGTCGTAACTTTGCAGATGTCGTTTATGCTCAAACAGCGACGCTACACACTAACTACAGTTAAAAGAGTCAAATCATAATCAGCCACCCCTTTAAAATGATTTAAAATAAGACAAAAGAAGTATTAAAATAAGCTAAAACAACAACAAAAATCAAGATATTTTGTAGTATTTGGTTGTTTTTTTATAATGCACACATCTTTCTAGTTATGTCAAGCTCTAAATATTTAATTGGGTAGAAATTGTGAATGGGTTGGGGGGAAAAGAGAGTTGAAGTCAAAAAGCTTGAGAACCATTGTGCTAGACATAAATATATCCAATTCCTTCTGTTAAATGCATAAACATGTCTAATTTGGTGCAGTACAAGTCTATAAATACACAGAATGGTAGGCCATGTATCATCGCAACACCATGTGGTGTCTTGAACTAATAATCCAGTGTGACAATAATCCCATGTAATCCCAGAGATTTGGCCTAATAATCCAAAGGTGTGAACTACTGCCACAAATCTACCGCCTTTTCAGCACAATGCCTGTGGATCTGCACCACAAAAGCATCCCCAAAATGATTAAAGGACGCATTCGTGAGCCTCTGAAGCGTTGCATTCACTGCACAACCGCAGCTGTAAACAGTGAAGAACGGCATCGCACGCAAACACAAGCAAAGCCTCTCGAGCTTATAAAATCTTATTTCTCTACGCCGATGCTAAAAAAGTAAGGACAATAACTTAATACTAAGTGACTTCTAGCTTCTATCAATATTTGTCCTAACTTCAATTCTCTCAGAGGCCCAGAGGAGAGAAGACACTTCAATATACGAGAGATAAATGGAGAAAGAGTGAGGGGAGCAGATAAGGCAATATCTTTAAGAGACGTAAAATAGCTTTTTTCATCAGCAAGGGTGCTCATTAAACATCACTGGACTCATTTTTACTCGTTTAATAAGATTTATTCCTTGTGAGATGGCAGACAGCTCAGGCAAACACAGCAGTAGATGTCTGGTAATAACACACCTCGCTAAAAACGACAGATTTATAATAAGGACATTCTCACGACTTAGCATTTCTCATCCAAGAAACCAGCTCCAAGACAGTGGATATGTGGACATCGTGAACAGATGGTTTTGGAACAAAAAAAGCACAATTATTTTTAGAAAAAGGATCATCGGAACGAAGCAATCATTCTAAAGTTTCAGCTGTGAGGTGTTTGGCTTGTTTTGTATGGTATGAAGTAGGGTTGATTATGAAACAGGTGTAGTTTCGTCCCCTCATTAGCCGACTTGCACCTGTTCTAACTCATTAACCTCAACGGCTCATCCGGGAGGTTTTATATTATCCTATTTCTGGGCTACATCATCAAATCAAACATAAGTGATTGTAGTCTTGTGCACAGTTATATTGCCAAAAGTATTGGGACGCCCCTCAAAATCATTGAATTCAGGTGTTCAATCACTTCATGGCCACAGGTGTATAAATCAAGCTCTAGGCCTGCAGACGCTGAAAGAATGGGTCACTCTCAGAGAACTCAAGCGTGGGGCCGTGATCGGTGGACACCTGTGCAATAAGTCCATTCGGGACATTTCCTCACTACTAAATATTCCACGCTCAACTGTTAATGGTGTTATAACAAAGTGGAATGCACTTTTATGATGGATAGATGCACTTTTATGATAGATGGATGCACTTTTATGATGGATAGATGCACTTTTATGAATGATAGATGCACTTTTATGATGGATAGATGCACTTTAATGATGGATAGATGCACTTTTATGACGGATAGATGCACTTTTATGATGGATAGATGCACTTTTATGAATGATAGATGCACTTTTACGATGGATAGATGCACTTTTATGAATGATAGATGCACTTTTATGATGGATAGATGCACTTTTATGATGGATGGATGCACTTTTATGATGGATAGATGCACTTTTATGATGGACAGATGCACTTTTATGATGGATAGATACACTTTTATGAAGGATAGATGCACTTTTTTGATGGACGGATGAACTTTTATGATGGATAGATGCACTTTTATGATGGATGGATAACTCTATAATGGCAGTGAATGGCTGTTTCTGTTCATAAAAGTGCATCAACCACATAAGGACCGTACTGTACCGCTCAGTGGAAACAAGCCATTAGAGTACCAGGTAAAATACGGTACATGAATATGGTTATATAAACCTCATACAAGTTTGATCTAAACCCATCGCAAACAGCCCAAATCTCAACTGAAGGTTGTTTCTAATTGTAGTTAGAGGAAAATCCTTCTCAGCTGGAGCTCAGTAAATAAAACCGCCTCCCTCTCTCCATCAGAACCACGCTGAGAAGTACGACGACTCTCTTTCTTAACCCAGACTTAAAGCACTCAGCTTGAGCTCTGAGAGTCACATCGGCCTCCAGCTAGAGTCTCCTTCTATAAGCTTATCGCAGACATGTCAGTTGCTCAATACTTGCTCTCTGAGAAGCAATTAGCTGTATTTCTTTATCTGATGATCACACTGATAGCTAATCACAATCCCTCGCTCGCTCTAGGTCATGAGACAGCATCCCTATAGCGGCACACGCAAGGCCAACCGGGGGATCCTACCCGGACACCGTTGCTATGGAGACAGATTAGGACCAGGGCTCATCCTGAGAGATTGCATTGTGCATTTTCCTGTGCAGGTGAGTGTGTGTGTGTGTGTAAGCCTGCATTATCAGTCCCCAGCAGGCTGACCATATCATCCAGCGTGCTATCGATGCCAGAGCTGAAGGCTAGAGAAGAGAGGAGGAAAAAAATCAGGAGTGATCCAGATCAACCCAAGTAACAGGGAAGATGTGCGCGAGAGAGACCGAGGGAAAGAACAGAAGGAAAAAAAGAAGCTTCCAGAGCTCAACAGCAAGGACGTTTTTGTTTCTGCTGAATTCGTATATTTAACATTTTATTTTACAATGTAACAGTGGACTAGCCCAAAACAAAATATAAACAAATTTCTGTCCCTTTTATATCAACTTTAAATAAAGTATTGGCATAAACAACAATGATGATAATAATAATAATATAAATGCTTTTTATATTTAATTAATTTTTACAGTTAGTTTAATTAGTTTTGTTTCTGCATTCTGACAATTAAATGATCATTAAACTACAGTAATACAAACAATGCACATATTGGCCCTCATTTATCAAAAGTGCGTACACCAAATTTCCAGCGTACACCCAAAACTACGGTGACTTTGAGATTTATCAATATGGATGTTGGCGTACGGCGCGCTCAAATCCTACGCCCACTCAGGAGGTGGTGTACGCACGTTTTGAGTTAGTGCGAAAATGCGCAGAAAAAAATTCCTAACACCACAAAACGCACTGACAAAGATATGCTATATTATGACCCACTGTAAAACAACAAAAACAACATAGTAATTATAAACTTCAGTGTTTATTTTTGTGCAACATGGACTTCAATGGACTTTAATTTGTGTGACTTTACCAAAGCATTTGATTTGTAGGCATATGTATTCCTCCAGTTGCGAGCCTGTGCGCTTTACCTGACGTTTCAGGGTTAGGCCCGGCAGCTGCGCAATAAAATAATAAAATAAATAATAATAAACGACATTCTTCTTCGAAATAACAATAAGCGTCATTAATAAAAAAAAAAGATAGATAATTTCTCATCCAAACAGCCATTTAAACGCTCCTCTTCAGTGCCGAGACGCGCCTCTTTGTGGCGATCTTTATATCTGACCACTTTTTTTTCACCTACAATAAACAAGAAAACTCACTTAACTTGATCACTATTGGTCTATATTAAGCAATAAAACATTATTACCTCTGCTGGAGTGCGCTTTTCAACCCCCACACTATTAACAGTACTCATAATTCGAGTCCATATTTTGTTTTTCTGGGCGCTTTTAATCCCACTTTTTAAACTCCCAAATAAAACAATTTAGTTTTTTTCCACTTCCCTGGTGATGGTCCGATCTCCACATCGGAGAAGTTTCGCTTCTTTGCCGTCTTTCGTGTGTCCATGGCGTAAAATGAGGGCGTGGGGGAGGCGGAGACTTGAATATATAGGGGCGTGTTATTCTAATGACGATCGTTTTCAGCCGCGGCATTTATCAAGGGCAGGTTTTGCGTACGCCTGGATTTCAGAGGTGCGCACAGCTTCATAAATCAGGCGGTGAGAGGAGTGTAAGCATAATCTTACGCCAACATATACGCCCGTTTCTACGCAAGATTGATAAATGAGGGCCAATGAATATATTATATTACACTAAACAAAATTTTATATATATTAACCGTTCCACTTGCTACTGCTAACTTTAAGTCCTTATAAACCTGGGCCCGTATTCATAAAGATTCTAAGAGTCCTCTCAGAAAACTCCTAATTTAGCTTAAAGGTCCCGTTCTTCGTGTTTTTTTGAAGCTTTGATTGTGTTTACAGTGTGCAATATAACATGTGTTCATGTTTCGCGTGTAAAAAAACACAGTATTTTTCACACTATTTACTTATCTGTATACCGCTGTTTCCACTGTCCTAAAAACGGCTGGTGATTTCCTTGTTCTATAAAGTCCCTCCTTCAGAAACACGTAACGAGTTCTGATTGTGCAAGCGGTTCCTGTGCTGTGATTCGACCACAGCTTAGCGCACGTGAAAGCGGTTCCTGTGTTGTAATTTGACAGCTGCTTAGCGCACGTTGGAAAGGTCACGCCTCTTAACGGAGAGATGTATGCGTTCAATAATCTCTACAGCGTCCCTGGGAAAGCCAAACAAAGGTGATTTGACTCCTGGATGAAAATAACAGCGTCTCGATGACATGGCGATAAACACACTCAACGCAACAGTTCCTTTTCTCCACGCGACCGTCCGCTTCTCCACGTGGGACAGCAACAAGACCGCGCCCCCTTTTTCGCGTTTCTTTGTGGGCGGAGGTTAGTCTGTTCTACTGCGCTACTGACGTAATTAAAGAAGGAAGTACCAGGATGTAGTCCAAGCCAGCCGTTCGCTGTAGGCTTTGAAAGGGAACTTCTGTTAAATAAAATATCTCGCTTGGCATTGAACTTTGAGCTTTATAATTTTACAGGTATTATTTATGCTCTAACAGCAACATTACACACTAACTAAAGTTTGAACAATGGAATCGAGAAGAAGGGGACCTTTAAAAACTTTTACATAGGAGTCTTAGCTTAAGAGCTATTCGGGACCGATCTGAGAGCAACTCTGAGCAAGGAAGATACAAAAACTTTTATGTTAGTGAAGAGGCGGGGCTGACCCCGTTGCTACGTATGACACAGTCTTTTGAAGACTGTGATTGGTTGGTTGTCCAAAAAGGGGAAAAAAGGAGCGCTTTTAAGTATAGGGTCTATTCTAAGCCTTCACTTTGAAATCACAAGCGCAAATTGTCCTATATTACTGTTCTCTCTCACTCTCACACACACACACACATTATATATATGTACACTGAAAAAAAATATTATGGCCCGATTAAATTAAGCATAATTAATTTGTGCTCGTTGAAATAATTTAAATGTAGTTTTTTGATTTTAATTTGAAAAAATTAATTAGTTTTATGGGAATTGCATGTGTTTTTGTTTAAATTGAGATCAAATAAATTGATTGCGACCACTTACGATAAAATTTTTTAGTAAATTCAACAAATAATTTTTTTCAGTGTATATAAATCCTTTTATTATTTACCATGCTGTTAATTTCCTATAAGGTATTTGATTGGCTTAGAATTATAAACATTGTTCCACTCTTTCCAATTACACTGATTGCTGGCATGTCTATTTAATTGGTGGTTTGAAAGTTGGGTTTAATGCAACAAACATGATCCCTGCACAATCTAATCTATAGCGTCTTATTAACTCACGATCATCCATTGTCTGCAACACATTTCTTCTCCCTCTTCGTCTTTCTGCCATTTTCTCCGCTACTAAAGAAACTCTTAAGCCTCTTAAAAGTCCTCGTCCGTGCTCTTAACAAATTTGATCTTAAGACCTCTTTTAAGGGTTAAGATGCTTTCTGAATTACTTTTTTCTTTACTAGGATTTTTTAGTTAATTTTAAGAGTAAACGCCCACATTTTTAAGAATTTTCTTAGAATTTTGTCACTAGGAGCTACTCTTTGCATTAAGATTCTTTATGAATACAGGCCCTGGTTTATGACCTCATAAACCATGAGTAAACACACACACACGTTGTAAAACTTGCGCATGACAAGCTGCTAAGCACAGTTACAGCAATTGTTACACACCACAGACGACCTGCTGTAGTCGTTTCTGCTGCTCCTGTTCAATTTCAGCCTCCGGATCTGATTCTGGATCATATATGTGTGGTTGACAGGGTTTCCACTCTTTCATGGACACCAGATTCAAGGACTTTCAAGGACTTTTTAAAGCACCTTTTATTTTAAATCAAGCACAATAAATACGATAAAGGTGGGTGTGTTATTGCCAATATATCAAATACCTACTGTACCTGTGTCTATCATTAATGCAGTAACGCTAAGGCATATACTGACACCTAAAATACAATTTCCAATGAGGAAAAATGTGCAATTTTACAAAATCCAATGAGGAAAAAGGCTGGTGTACAAGAGCGAGCGAGTTTTAACGAGAGATGCAGTTTGCAGCTCTTATTCCTGCTTTTAACATTTATTTCACACTAGTTTTAGTTTTCTTTTTTATAAATCATTACTTAATTAAAACATCAAAATATAGAAATAATATTGTATACATGAATTTTCCAATTAAATGAAAAGATTTCAGATGTTTACGTGCTTTTCTTCTTTTTATTTTTTGAGCGGTGATGATATATTGCTCTTGTAAATACTTGCCAGCATTTCAGTAATGAAAGTCTAGATCTTTAAAATGCATCCAAATTACAGCAAAGTACAACCGTACGGTGGCCTGCAGTGGTCAAAAAGGATATAAGCAGTGCATTTTGAAGTGATCTTATCTTGAAAACTCTGAGATGTGGATTCGGATGGCAATTAAATGACCACACAACCTTGTGTTTGTCTAAAAACTGTAGGTAATTCGGCCGGGGATTTTTACGCGGGTGGTGGGAGAAAAACACTGACCTTCTGGATTCGGGCGGCAATAAAATCTCTGACTAGCCCCTGTCAAGGATGAAAATACCTTATGCCCACACGAGAAACAATTACCACCCAAATAGGGCTTTTGACAGTAGATGGCGCTTATGGAACAGCAGAAATATATTCCTTCCTCCCGTAATGCTGTTTTGTTCTGGCTTTGGCAGCGCATGAAGGTAATAGCACCATGCTACTCTAACAAAATGCACTTCATGCTTAATTCAAGCACTTTCAAGGACCTGTGTTTGTTTTCAAGTACTTTCCAGGCCTTGAATCCATGTGTCTGAGATTCAAGAACTTTCAAGAAGCGTGGGAACCCTGGGTTAAATCTGATTGATAGTCATGGTTTATTTAGGATAACGTTTTCTTTTCCACGTTTAAGGATGTCACAGCTTTCAGACGTTCTCAACGCAATAGTTGCGCGCGCTCGGGGCTGTTTAGCTCCGCCCACACGACACGCCTCCAGCCGCTCTGATTTTTTTTCCGGAAAGACTCGTACAGCATATCTTTCTTTTATAAATATGATAAAACTAAAGACTTTTCGGAGATATGAAGGATGCAATCCTACTCTATAGGTACTCAAGATGTAATTTGTGTGCAGCCTACATTACAATAACTGTCCTGGCTGAAGTGCAGCATTAATGCAATTGGTCAAGTCGGTGTTGTTTTGAGCAAATTAATTGCATTCCCGCTAGAAAAAGAAGCGTTCTAGCGCGAAAATGTTGCCTATAAATAGTGTTGCGCGCCTTCTTATCAAACCCGCCTCAGCAGTGATCAACCTCTCCTCCATTTTGTTTGGGAACTAATGTGATGGGAACCAAAGTTTACAGGACTGCGTTCTCTGGGATCCTCTAAAGCGGAAAACTTCTACATTCCCATTGGTTGCCATCAAACCACGTCATAGCTCATTACCATAAAGTTGACCTGATTTCAACTCTCCTCAACGCCCAAATCGTCCAAGAGCACCTGTGCCGTGAGCTTCAGACCATGAGCTCAGATCGCTAAAATAGGGCTCATGAGATTTGTATTCTTGTGGTTTAATGATCATCTACTTGTCAAAAATCTGAAAATATTTCTTAACAACATCAGCCCTATTAACACAGTAAAGAACATTACTGTGAAGACTTACAGCTACAGTCTAATTCTGTCCACTGGTCCGGCTACTGGGGCGCTTTTACACTGGTTTCTTTTTCATAAAATGTGAGTGAAATGAAAAATCCAGTAGAATTGAAAGATAAGAAACAGGGCTCCAGACTAACTTTTTTTCACTAGGAGCACAGTGGCCCTCAACTGAAAATGTTAGGGTCACAACCTGAAAATGTAGGGGCGCACACCGTAAATCAACATGCTAACCAAATCCACTAATTTCCACTGTATTACAAATAAATACTTTGATAATGCAGGACTCCAGACTAACATTTGAGAGCAGTGGCACCAGCGCCACTAAGTTCTACAGATGGTCAGAAAATGTATCATAAGGTTAATTTAATCATAAAATTACTATTGTTTTGCATTGTTTTGTTAATAAGTGCAGTTACTAATAATAGTACGTTTGTTTATTGGAAATTTAACAGTGAAGCGCTGAGCTTGAATTGTAATGCAGAAAAAATGCAACAGTAATGTGCAAAAACCTCATTTCTATAAGGAAAATTGTAATATTCCACTCTTATTAAATGTACTATTGTTCTTCTATAGTATCATACTGAACTAAAAGGAACACTCTTTACTTGTTTTCTGTGTAATCCAGTCACAATTTGAAGAAAAATATTTGTTTTTCATTCCTACTTTTTTCTAGCCTGACATCGTCATACTCAATTCTAGTCAGAATATGAGTCTGATTCTGCTCCGTTGGGCTGTGATTATGGGGCGTGTTTCAACCGAACCAGGAAAGATCTCAATTGGATAGACCTACAACCAATCAGAGCAACGGAGCGACGCATAACGTTAGTTATCAAACGTCAACAGAACTCAACTGCACTGTGTTGCCAAGTCTGCAGGTTGAAGCGACCCCAATTATCTGATATACAGACCCAGGAATGCGATTTTTAGCTGCCAGCCCTGCCAAAATAACACATATTTTACCTCCAAATGCCTTTTTTTTCCCGGAGAACCCCCCTGGAAAGCTATTGGGCTTGTTTTTGGCTAGTTTTGAGGAACGTTAGCAATTGGGCGGTTTTGTTGTAAAAACTTGGCAACCCTGTCTGCACGCACGCTGGAATAAGTTACGTTAGAAGAAAAAGACGAGTGTTAAACGATCTTTGCCGGTGTTGTAAAAAAAAGAATTTAAGGATACACAGAGTACTTACCAACACGATCATCATTTCTGAGAGAAATAGTAAATGTGAACGCATTTACAACAAGTTCTCCGTTTAGGATTAGAACAAATTGAACCCAAGTGCTCTTTGGTGACGTGGATGATTACGTTACTGTTGATCTTCTGTCCATCATCGTCTAAAGCCCGCCCTGACAATTTCATTGGTCCGAACAGTTTCTGTTCGGGCATAATTACTTCTCTACGGAGAAAGTCCAGACCGAACTGCCCGAGTAAAAATGTCGGCTGGCATCCAGGCTAACTTTTTTCCATATATTAAGGAGTGGAAATGTCTAATAAGTCAAATAAGTGCTCCTATGCCACCACCTACTGGTTATAGTGGGTTTTTTAGCACCTTTACACTTGCAGTTTTAAAAATCATCACACTAAAAATAATATAAAATTGGTTAATATTTAGAGCTTTGAAGTGCTGGAAAAAGTGTGAAATACTTGAAAAGAGCTTGAATTTTACTCTCAAAAGGTTGTACGAACCCTGAGATGAATAATGTAAAAAAAAACACATTTGACCATTTCTTCCTCAATACCATGGGGTGTCACTACATTAAATCCATGGTGTAGGTTTATGATTTGTGGACTGAAACCCCTGAATGTTTCAAATGTTTCCGCGGGTCAGCTCTGTTTGCTCTGATATCTGTGGTTTACAGAGAATTCTGCACCAAACGCTTCCCACTAGGTCTCGACCTCCAACCAAATTCAGTTGCACCAGCAGGAAAAAAGGTCGCAAAATGCCACCATTTAGGCCCAATCCCATTTCTACCCCTTAGCCCTTCTCTTTCCCCTACCCCTTCGTTTTGCGCGTTCACGTGAAGGGGTAGGGGTGTCTCGATTCTCTTTTGGTTGGATTGGTAGGGGTAATGGGAAGCCCTTCAAACCAAGATTTTTCAGGACCACACTTCAAACGAAGGGGTATGAGGATTTTTCCTCCACCGACTACCGTGCTGCCTGAATGTGTGTATGTTGCCACTCGGGATCAATCACTTGTGTGTCGCCTGGTTGCCAGTTTCTCCGTAGCTTGCTAAACGCACTTGATTTGATTTGAACACATTAATAATAGTTTAAAATATATATATATATCTGGTCATCCTTCATAACGGAGTCGATATTTACATCACATATCGTCTGTTAACTCTTGCGTTCCCAAGGCAATGACTGACTTGACGTATACCGTATGAACATTATCGCAGCACCACAGTAGATAACGAAAACATATCCGTACCGGCTGGCTCGGATCAGCTCGGAATGGAACGGTTAATAAACAAAGAGAACAGTTTGACCCGATGGAAAAGCGGCTTCACCAGGCTTGTATCATTCTGTATCATCTTATGTCTGGTTCAGACTACACGATTTTAGCCCGAATTTGGCACGATCCGTTTGACGTATGGTGTCGTAGGGGTTCGTAAACGACAATGGACGTCGGGAAGCAAGAATTTATCGTTTCATCTCGTATAGTGTGTCATAGTATACGACAACCGAATCCGCGTCTGCGATAGTTCACGACGTCACAGCAGAAAGACTAGCATGTTGAATTTTTTTTTGAAGTCCCCACGACGGGTTCCGTCATATGGGTGACGCTGACCAATCAGAGCACAGACGCTTTTCGTACACAGCTTTCAAACATGGCGAAACGCAAGAGAGATGAAGGTGCGGCTAGGTGGAGTTATGAAATGGAGGAAAGGTTTGTAGAGATGTGGCAACAGTACTCTTGCCTGTACGATGTTTCATCGAGGGACAACCACGACAGATTACAAAAAAAAAGCTGCCGTACGATAGCGGAAGCCCTTCAGCAACCCGGTGAGTACTGGAATTAGCTGTAACTTTTAAGCTAGCAAATCATATTATATTCTTCTTCGCTATAGAGAAAATTGTGTGTGTGAGAGAGAGATAGAGATTTTGTTAGTGAGTGAGTGAGTGTGTTTTGTGTGCGCATGAGTGTGTGTGTGTGTGTGAGAGAAAGAGAGAGAGAGAGTGAGTTACTGTGTGAGTGAGGGTGTGTGTGTGTGAGAGCGAGGGTGTGTGTGTGTGTGTGTGTGTGTGTGTGTGTGTGTGTGTGTGTGTGTGTGTGTGTGTGTGTGTGTGTGTGTGAGTGAGAGAGAGAGAGCTTTCACTACTGGCTAATAACAAAATATTTAATATAAAAAGAACGATATTTTACCTCAAGTTCTCCTTGGAGGATTGACAACCCATACTGCCCTCTTTGAGCAAGCCAGGAACGTGTCCATGGTCGGGTTTTCTTTCTTTTTTTGCGCTTTTCTAAACACAAGACAGCCAGTACAAAACACGCCGCTTCAGACATTGTTTACGCTCTTGTTTGTTTCCTTGTAAGTCAGTCGCTAGTTTCGCCTTTTCGATGACATCACGCGCGTCGTTAAAGACAACAAGCGATGATTGGTCGCGAAGCAACGTGTAGTCTGACATGTTTCTTATCCAGGACACGACAAGATTTTAGGAGTCAAAATCGCGTAATCTGACACTGACTATCGTAACAGACAAAAAAAATTGTGTAGTCTGAACCAGGCATTAGGAAACTCTGGCTCATACGTTTTTGAACTGAAAATGAGCGATGTTTTATTAATTCCAAATACAGTGCAAAAATCTGCTGAGTAATTTGTTAAACGTGCCTGCTTTCTGTTAGATATAGCCTATGCACTTCATTTTGCTGTTTATACTGGTTAAATGTCACAGGACACTAATAAAATAAACGGGGTATGATGACGTGTAAAGGTATAGTAGTGGTGTCCCATTTCTTAGGGGAATATTTTCACCCCTACACCTTGGCAAGGGGAACTCTTAGGGGTAGGGGAAGGCGAAGGGGTATACAATAGAATTGGGATTGGGCCTTAGTCTCAGTCTGCAGCCCAGAGAAAGTATTCATTTAGCTGACACCTTCATCCAGGGTGACTGGAAGTACACTAATGAGACAAACCCCTCTGCATCAAGCTGAGTATCAGTGTTTTGATCACAGATCACTCCTCGCGGCGATCAAACCTTCCGGTAAACCGGTCCTTATGTCCCCAGAATCTCTCCCACACCTAAATGAGGACACCATATGTTGCACGAGCATGCTAAAGTCAACAGACCGCTTACACTGAGTGTTTTATACTGCTTCGTTTTGACAGGCTCTCTTGTTGTGACCTATTTCTTTCTGCTCGCTACTATAGAAATGGCTTGCATAGTCTGAAATACTCAGAGGAAATAACAGCTCTCTCCAGAACTGCTGTCAGAAACACCGCCTGGCGTTGAGCAAGAGTGCTGGGGCAGAGATCGCTGGAAGTTTTGCTTGTTTTGGAAGTTGCTTTGATTCAGGAGAGAGTTGCCTCATTACGGTTCCTTGCTGACACACCTGACAACTTCTGTAGCGCGAGCGGGGCTTAATTGACCTATCGGTAAGCCCCTCCCCTCATACGCAGATGAGCCAATAGCAGTTGAGTATCAGTTGCGCTGGGACCGGAACTCGGACATCTTTAGGTTTCAGCGCCATAGATAAACATTGGAAAATCCGAAGCTCTCATCGGTTTGATGGTGTTTATGCTACAAAAATGCAAAAATGTCGTGCCTGAGGAACTGTAACACTGACTCCAGGGATCCTGAGAGGATTTTGTGTTTGTCAAACTCTCGTTAAGTTACGATTAAAGTCCCTGCTAACATACAAACCGTAATAACTAACTGTTCTCACGTCATGTAACACTGTAGGTCGAAAACACATTTCAGTGCCTCTCCATATTAAACTGGTTATATGTAAATTAATTTAATTTTAGATATGTTTAATGTCTACATTATCTGTTCTACTAAGGAGGACTCCTATTTTGATGGGAATTATAGTGAAAGGAAGAGCTCGCACGCAGTTTATCGGAGTTGTTTTGCAGATACAAAGTTTACCAGTTATTAAAGAGTTAGTTCACCCAAAAATGAAAATTCTGTCATTAATTACTCTTAAAGCTGATGCTGAGAAAGGCTTCAGATAGGCCTCCATTGGCATTCAGTACATTTACACTCCCAAGACCCATAAAAGGCACTTAAAACGTCGTTACAAAGTCCATCTCACCACAGTGGCTCTACAATAATTTTACGATGCGACGACAATAGTTTTTGTGCGCAAAAAAAATCTAAATAACACCTTTATCCAGCCTGTTCTTGTCTTCCGTGTGTGCCTCCACGACGCATGCGCGAGAATATGACGCAGATCCGGCGTTCGGACACATGACCCAGAAGTGATTTGTTTACCAGCAGAGGAAGACGCGCGCGTATCTAAGCTGTTGGATTCTACATTGATCGTGCTTTAGGTCTCGGCGTAGTTCTCAAAATGGGGCTAAAGTGTGCATTTCATGGATTCCCGAACCCTGGCGCTACATCATATTCTCGCGCATGTGTCGTGGAGGCACACACGGAAGACAAGAACAAGTTGGATAGAGGTGTTATTTTGATTTTTTTTTGCGCACAAAAACTATTGTCGTCGCATCGTAAAATTATTGTAGAGCCACTGTGGTGAGATGGACTTTGTAACGACGTTTTAAGTGCCTTTTATGGGTCTTGTGAGTGTGAATGTACTGAATGCCAATGGAGGCCTATCTGAAGCCTTTCTCAGCATCAGATTTACACTAAAATATCTTCATTTGTGTTCTGAAGATGAACGGAGGTCTGACGGGTGTCGAACGACATGAGGGTGAGAAATTAATGACAGAATTTTCATTTTTGGGTGAACTAACCCTTTAACTGCACCCGCGAAAAGTCATAAGCTCTGTGTATATGTTTGTTTACTGTTAGTTGTATGAGTGTTTTTGTGTAATTTGCTGTGTATGTTAATGGTAATGCAACGGAGAGAGAGCGTTGTGAATGAGACGTTAATGCGCACTTCTTATGCTTTGTTTGTTCAGCTCTTACGATGATTTTTTGGAGTGAATAACGATGCAATAAACTTGATAAACCATCAGTAAAGTTTGGCCATCATTCGGACGGGATATACGCTACAATCTGTGTCCAGAAACATCTCGGGATAAGGTTTTCACACTGACAGCTGTCATTGTAAGATATAGCAACTCCGTTTGTTTGTCCGAGTTAGCAACAGTAACTAAGGTGGGCGGGGCTTACCGATAGGTCAATTAAACCCATGCTTCAGACGTGTGTGTGTGTTCTCAGCGGCTGGATGAGAGGCTCTGAGCCCAGCCAGGCTCACTCATGTACAGTAATGACAGCGGCGCTGGAGGCTCAGGAGAAAGCCAGATTACAGACGAACCCGGACATTTCTGAGGATTCAATCTGAGTTTGTCTCCATTTCATCAATAGCCTCACATCACGAGGATTCGTGCGGCACAAAGACCGACCGCTGTCACATGAGCACTCTCTGCCTCTTTACTTCCTCTTCCTGGCTCTCTCTTCTCTTTTCTGCCCTTCTTCATTCCTTCCTATCTTCATCATCTTTTCACTTTCCTTCCTTCACCATTCTTTCTTTCTCCACCTTCATTCCGACTTTGCTTTCCCCAACATTTTATCCCTTCTTTGCTCTCTTCTTAACTTTTACTCTTCCTTCCTTCATCCTTCCTTCTTCTACTTCATTCCGACTTTGCTTTCCCCAAACTTTCATTTATTTCTTCAATTCTTTGCTCTCTTCTTTACTTTTGATCTTCCTTCCATCCATCCATCCATCCGTCCATCATTCTTTCCTTCTTCCCCTTCATTCCGACTTTGCTTTCCCCAACCTTTCATTTATTTCTTCAATGCTTTGCTCTCTTCTTAACTTTTTTCCTTCCTTCCTTCCTTCCTTCCTTCCTTCCTTCCTTCCTTCCTTCCTTCCTTCCTTCCTTCCTTCCTTCCTTCCTTCCTTCCTTCCTTCCTTCCTTCCTTCCTTTCATCCATCATTCTTTCCTTCTCCACCTTCATTCCGACTTTGCTTTCCCCAACCTTTCATTTATTTCTTCAATGCTTTGCTCTCTTCTTAACTTTTTTCCTTCCTTCCTTCCTTCCTTCCTTCCTTCCTTCCTTCCTTCCTTCCTTCCTTCCTTCCTTCCTTCCTTCCTTCCTTCCTTCCTTCCTTCCTTCCTTCCTTCCTTCCTTCCTTCCTTGCTTCCTTCCTTCCTTCCTTTCATCCATCATTCTTTCCTTCTCCACCTTCATTCCGACTTTGCTTTCCCCAACATTTCCTTTATTTCTTTCCTTCTTTGCTTTCTTCTTTAAATGTGCTCTTCCTTCCTTCCATCATTCTTTCCTTCTTTACCTTCATTCCGACTTTGCTTTCCCCAACATTTCCTTTCTTTCTTCCCTTTTTTGCTTTCTTATTAACTTTTGCTTTTCCTTCCTTCCTTCCATCATTATTTCGTTCTTCACCTTCATTCCGACATTGCTTCCCCAACATTTCCTTTATTTCTTTCCTTCTTTGCTCTCTTATTAACTTTTGCTCTTCTTTCTTTGTTTCTTTCTTTGTTTCTTTGTTTCTTTGTTTGTTTCTTCTCCTTTATTCCGATATTGCTTCCCCAACATTTCCTTTATTTCTTTCTTTCTTTGCTCTCTTCTTAACTTTTGCTCTTCCTTTCTTCCATCATTCTTTCCTTCTCCATCTTCATTCCGACTTTGCTTTCCCCAACATTTCCTTTATTTCTTCCTTTCTTTGCTCTCTTATTAACTTTTTCTCTACCTTCCTTCCTTCCATCATTCTTTCCTTCTTTACCTTCATTCCGACTTTGTTTTCCCCAATATTTCCTTTCTTTCTTCCCTTTTTTGCTTTCTTATTAACTTTTGCTTTTCCTTCCTTCCTTCCTTCCTTCCTTCCTTCCTTCCTTCCTTCCTTCCTTCCTTCCTTCCTTCCTTCCTTCCTTCCTTCCTTCCTTCCTTCCTTCCTTCCTTCCTTCCTTCCTTCTTCCTTCCTTCCTTCCTTCCCTCCTTCCATCATTATTTCGTTCTTCACCTTCATTCCGACATTGCTTCCCCAACATTTCCTTTATTTCTTTCCTTCTTTGCTCTCTTATTAACTTTTGCTCTTCTTTCTTTCTTTCTTTCTTTCTTTCTTTCTTTCTTTCTTTCTTTCTTTCTTTCTTTCTTTCTCTTTCTTTCTTTCTTTCTCTTTCTTTCTTTCTTTCTTTCTTTCTTTCCTTCCTTCCTTCCATCCATCAATCATTCTTTCCTTCTTCACCTTCATTCCGATATTGCTTCCCCAACATTTCCTTTATTTCTTTCTTTCTTTGCTCTCTTCTTAACTTTTGCTCTTCCTTCCATCATTCTTTCCTTCTTCACCTTCATTCCGACATTGCTTTCCCCAACATTTCCTTTAATTCTTCACTTCTTTGCTCTCTTATTAACTTTTGCTCTTCTTTCCTTCCTTCCTTCCATCATTCTTTCCTTCTTCACCTTCATTCCGACTTTGCTTTCCCCAACATTTCCTTTATTTCTTTCCTTCTTTGCTCTCTTATTAACTTTTGCTCTTCTTTCTTTCTTTCTTTCTTTCCTTCTTCACCTTCATTCCGACTTTGCTTTCCCCAACATTTCCTTTATTTCTTCCCTACTTTCCTCTCTAATTAAATTTTGCCCCTCCCTCCCTCTCTCCCTCCCTCCCTCCTTACTTCCTTCCTTCCTTCTATCCACCATTCTTTCATTTCCATCTTCCCCTCTGCTGTAGAAGTTACAAATGATATAAAACTGTGTTTGCATAGCGTTCTTCTTAACGCATTTTGCCCTATGGGATTTGTCAACACACATTTACCCACATTATGTTTTTCCAAATTTCTATATAATATACAGTATGGTATATTTTGTTACTTTCAGTTCTTTGCACACTTGAATCATCAGTAGGCTAATGATCAGTTATCAGTGTATAACAAATACAATGACAAGATAGTGTGTGACAAGATCTGGTAATTTAAAATAAAAGTTTTCTTACTTGCGGATCAATACTTATTAAATGTTTGCATAATCTTCTTGAAAAATCATAATAATGCACAATGTTAGACTGAGCTGTAACCTATTTAAGCTCTATCCATGCATCTAGGGGGGGTTATTTTTATTTTACTCTTTTACTTTTAGTCAAGTAAATGAGTACGTAATACTATTACTGGAGTAATGTTATATTAGGGTATCTGTACTTTGACTCATGTACTTGTTTTGTTGTCCACCACTGCTTTCATTAACTGACTTCCTTCCTCCTAGGCAGACAGAATTGTTTAATAGATAAAGCATTTCAGAGTGAAATAATCGTAGAATGAAAAGAAGGTTATTGTCATTCTCTCCAGTCCACGAGAGGCCAATGAATTATTGCTGTTCTATCAGTGCACATTTAAATATGGATTATCGCTGGGCCTACATCAGCCTTGGAGCAGATCATTACAGTAAGCCTTACTAGAGTACGCAACACCAGCGCCCACGCTCACATTGTCCGACTGACACTAAATCTATACGATATACTAACGGCCCACAGGGAATTAGGAATTTCTCATTATAAACAAATCACTCAAACAAAGCGTGAGGCTGCCGTCTCTCAACAATCTTTCTCTCGGCCGAGCGTTTCGAGTAAACAGAGAGAACAGGGGCATTCTGGGTTGAGCTAATGCAACAGTGAAGGTCAGAATCACCTTGCAGGGAGTATGGGTTTGATCACATCCATCATACATCTGCAAATCAAATGGACTCCATAGCAGCTTTCATTGGCCAAGAGGCCGTCCGACTGATAGAAACCAATCACGTTCAACCGACTTTGTTAAACGTCATATTTAGGGGTGTAAAAATGTAAAGTCAATTTAACTTTAAAGGGTTAGTTCACCCAAAAATGAAAATTCTGTCATTAATGACTTACCCTCATGTCGTTGGACACCCGTCAGACCTCCGTTCATCTTCAGACACAAATGAAGATATTTTAGTGTAAATCTGATGCTCTGAAAGGCCTCCATTGGCTCAATGGCACGGTTCACTCTCAAGACCCTTAAAAGGTACTAAAGACGTCGTTACAAAGTCCATCTCACTACAGTGGTTCTACAATAACTTTATGGAGTGACGAGAATAGTTTTTGTGCGCAAAAAAACCCTAAATAACGACTTATATAGTGATGACGATTTCAAAACACGGCATCATGAAGCTTTGAAGCGTTATGAATCAGTGAGTCGATTCATGATTCGGATCGCGTGTCAAACTGCTGAAATTTGGCGATCCAAACTGCTCATTTTGCTCAATTTTTTTCTCAAAATTGCGACTTAAGACTTAAAAAAAAGGTAAATGTGACTTTTTATCTCACAATTCTGACTTTATGCAATTGCAAGTTTAAATTGCACAATTCTGAGAGAAAAAAAGTCTGAATTGTGAGATAAAAAGTCGCAATTACGGGTTTTATTTTTAAATTTAGTGGCGGAAAAAAGCTTCCATAAAACACAATGCATTTAGAGCAGGGGGTGAAAAATTTTTAACAGGATGATGTGTTCTATTTTCTTATTTTGTTTAACGATTTTCTGCCCTTCAGAAGCTAATACAGGTTTCCCAGAAGACAAAATGAGTACAATGTACCCTGTTCAACCAATACAAACGATCTTAACGCATTGCCTTCTTGGGCATCAGTACCTTGTTCTTTTTTCGGCCTGCTTTTTTTGCTTCAGTAGATATTGTGGAAAACTGATGTTGGTGTACATAATATGCAGAGGAAACCCAAGTCTTTGGTGGTCCCTTTGTGTTACATTTATTTATTTATTTAACAGGGATAATGCAGTCAAACATAGATACAACTCCTACATTTCAACATACCTTATTAGTGTTCCAGAGTATTCTAAAGTATTTCGATTAAGTTTAAAAACTTGTGTAATCTAACAAAACACATTACAAATGACTTACTAAAGCCTGTATTTTGTAATCTGTAGTGAAATTTGTGACATTTTGAAAGTCGCCTGGTTGCCTCCAGCGGGTTTGGGCCAGGTCTGGTCGATCAAGCAGTTTAGGGGATCTCAACCTCCCAATGGGTGGCACTAGATGAATCATACACTGTGTTTCTAGCAATCAGCTCACATTAGCGCTATCAGAACACCTGCTGTCAGCTAATAAACCAGAGAGAGTTGCTGCAAGTCCCCCTGTCAATGTGAGTTACTGCAGTCTTCAGTAACACTCGCGGGCAGAAGAGAACTCTTCCTCTTCAAGAAAAGGGCTCTATGCTTCTCTCTATACCCAGCACAACTAGGCCTGGCTAATTTTGATGTGTTGGTAGTCCAGTGGCTTAAGATGCATGCCGTGTTTCTCTCTTGGTTTTATTGTTTGTTCTGAGCAACACTGTCACCACAGGGATCTCATGCAAGAAATCACAATGAGGCTCTATTAATCATTCTGTGCTAACAAGGGACAAAACGCATGTCCAGTCTTATTTTCGTTCCCTTCTGTGTTTTGTGGACTGTAAAGTAAATGATAAATTACAAAGCATGACAGTATCAGTATCACGAGGCAAACTGGCAAAAGAAGCCTGCCTCTATTTCTCGAAAGGTTCTGTACGACATACCGTTTCTTGTTAAGGGGACAGATTTCCTTTCATGGTTTCTGAAGGTCAATTTAAGACCAATTAAAGACAATGTAAGGAATACATTGAAGGGAAATTCACACATAAACATGTTCTCTGAATGTAAATGAGTTGTATTAGTGACACTTCAAAATTTGAAAATACAATTTCCAACAGATCTCCATAACTTTTTAATTAATTGTACAAAATATAGCTTAAAGCTTGAGAAGAAATATTGGGAAATCTTGGGAAATTTTATGATTGAAACAAGAACAAATATCTGCCAATGTGTTCATAAGATGTTAGTAATCTTCAGACCTAGTGACATATATTTGTTCTTGTTTTAAGCATTATTTTGTTCAATTTCTCTCTTGATTTAAGGATGTTTTGCATTTGTGCTGGAGAACAAAAATCCTGAGAAAGGTCATCATTTTCTGCAGTGCATGCAATTCAATTTATGTCCTTATGGAATCTGGTATATTTTTGTTTTATAGTTTATTCTGTTATTGACGGCTTTAATGGTTGGATTAAATTTGACTGACTTTAGTTCAGCTTTAGAACACAAATGAAGATGTTTTTAATGAAATCTGAGAGATTTCTGTCCTCCATTGACAGTCTAAGCAACTTCCACTGACGCTTCAGAAAGTCCATAAAGAGATCATAAAGCGAATCCATATGAATCAAGCGGTTTATGGCAAATTTTCTGAAGAGACTCGATCGCTTTATATGAAGAATGAAAGTCAGACGGGTTTGGACCGACATTAGGATGAGTAAATGATGACAGGACTTACACTTTTGTGTGAACTGTCCCTTTAAGTGTTCTGATCTTTTGATTTATTCATCCAAAATTTGACAAATTCTGTGATATTCTGCATTATACAGTAAATTCCATCCATGTTCCCTGCATTGCAGAAATCATAGGGCCCTACTTTAATGACATTATATTGAATTTAAGACTTTCTAATCCAATGTAAGACATTTTTAAGGCCTTAAATTGTGGCCTTTTTAAGACCTCCACTCAGAAAAAAACAAAGCTAATTTGAAGGTATTATTGTGTTCCTGGTCATAACTTTTAATGGAAAACATAAAGAATGAAAACTTTAGTCAAATCTGTCATTTCCATGTCAGACGCAATCGTTTAACTTGCTGGAAAGTTACAGAAATTTCAGTTTGTCTGAGGGGGATAAAACTACATAGACTAGATGTTATGAAGGAGGGCTGAAGCGGAGATGTGGGTGAGCGTGAGATGCATGCTAATGTAGTGTAATAACGTCTCTGGCCTCATTTTTGTTAATCTGTTCGGCTATTGGGGCTTGTAGGATAAAAGAGACCCTGCACATCAGCAGGTGATTAATATACACTCAGCTGTCAGCCGGTATGGAATTCAGATAAGTTGCGCAGCATGAAGAAGCTTCATAAACCAGGCTTATGAAATAAATGTGCTACAAGTATAATGCTGGGAGACAGGTGGGTGTTACATCAACGCTCTTCTTTGACAGGCAAGCGTTCCGATGTTGGGGAAAGGGGGATTTCACAGAGGTAATTTAACTGCACAATGTGAACTGTGAAAATGTCAAACATCTTAACAGCCGGGCTATATTCACAGACAACGTCTGGCGATGGGATGTAAAGGTCCTTATCATGCAACTTCATTAAATGTATCTCTAATGCCTCTGTAAGTTTCCTTTTGTGCTGGAGAAAAAGCTTTTTAATATGTATATGAATTACTTAGTAATACATTCAGAGTTCTTCACAGAAAATAAATCACACTATAAAGCAAGTTCACAAGTTCTCACATTCATACAAATCAATACGCAGTAAATCTGAACTTGCACTGTTAGTTGCACTCAAATCTTGTTCACATTACTTAAAAAACTCATGTAACTACATGAACTTAAATTTACTGAGTTGTTTAAATGAGTATTGTCAGCTTTACTTATTAAGTGTTTGTTTGGTCAACTTAACATTGCTGAGTGAAACGAACAAACTGGGCAGTGGATCTGTAGTTCCCAGCATGCTTTGCAAGGGACTGCATTAGGAGAGTACATTTAGGGATTAAAGTTTTATTTTATTTTATGTTTTTTTTTTCTTCAGTATATGGAAAGATGTTGTTAGTTAATGTTATTGTTTAATGTTCAGTTATGTTGGACATTTAGAGGAGTTTCTGTGATTTCTGTGATATAATGTACATTTGTAGCTTTCCTATAGCTCAAACAGTAGAGCGTGGCGCTAGCAACGCCAAGGTCATGGGTTCGATTCCCAGGGAAAGCAAGAACTGACAAAATGTAAAATGTGTACCTTGAATGCAATGTAAGTCGCTTTGGATAAAAGCGTCTGCCAAATGCATAAATGTAAATGTAAATGTAAAATGTAAATTTGTGTATGTGTTTAATGTATATTTATATATAAATATAGCACATTTTCCTAAATAGATAAGTGCATGTGTGTGTATTCAAATATGCATAATAATTATACACAGTACACATATATTATGTAAACACAAACTTTTAGTTTGGATGCGATTAATCATATGATAGCCTTAATATATATATATATATATATATATATATATATATATATATATATATATATATATATATATATATATATATATATATATATATATATATATATATATATATATATATATATATATATATATATATATATATATATATATATATATATATATATATATATATATTGCCAAGACAAGTGCAAAGTATGTAAAAATAAAAAACACACACACACACACACACACAAACATAATAAATAAAAATGCTTTAGAAGTAAGAATTAGACTGTGTAATATAAAATATTAAAAATATTATAATATAGTACGTACACTCTAAAAAATGCTGGGTTAAAAACAACCCAAGTTGGGTTGAAAATGGACTAACCCAACAATTGGGTTGTTTTACCCCAACGATTGGGTTGTTTTAAGCAAACATTTAACCCAACCACTGGGTTAAAACGACCCATTCACTGGGTTAAAACAACCCAATTGCTGGGTTAGTCAATTTTCAACCCAACTTGGGTTGTTTTTAACCCAGCATTTTTTAGAGTGTACATATGCAAATGTGCATTATTGACTATGTGCAAAACATTAATACATTAACGTGCAAATTACATGTATGTGTGTGTATTTAAATATGCATTATAATTATACACAGATATATACAGTACACACACACACACACACAGACACACAGACACACACACACACACACACACACACACGTACAGTATATATATATATATATATATATATATATATACACTGTATATACAAACCTTTATTTTTGATGCGATTTGATGCGAGCAGGGAAAGTCTGTGGACCCCAGTACTCTTAAAAGGCGATGTCAAGGCAAAGAAAGTCCGCCTTAGTCCATGTTCAGGACACGCTGTTCACTCAGCCAATGTCTTAATCTTCAAGTATCGCCCTAAGCCATCGTGCAAACTGTCTTCCTAGTGAGTGAGTCGGCCATTCAGACTCTGTTGGGCTCAACTGTTTTCATGAGCTCACTGACACTAGCAAATCTTATTACAGGCTTCCAGCAGGTCAAGCTGAAACGCTCTCGGCGCTCGCATTACAAAAGCACTGCGCTGACATTTGGAGAGAGAACTTTCAATGCTAACAATCCAAATCAAACCAATGATGGCAGTGGATTGGCCAGCCTGACACCAGTGTTAGTCTCCGAAAGACGGCAAACCCCCTCCGCTTCCGCAGCGCTATCTGAAAGGGTCTTACAGCTGAAGTGTTAACACTGCACACAATCAGAGCCGTGTGCTGTACGAGACCCACTGCTGCGTTTCGGCTAGCCTATGATCCTCTCTCTATATGCCTCGCTGGCCGAGCTCCAAGCCTTTCCCTCCTGAGGGAGGGCCTGATGTGTTCTTCATAACATGTGTAACAGAAAGCTAGCCCTTGATCCACCATCCCAAATCCAATAAGCAAAGTGTATGTAGCCACATTCATGAGCATCCTAAATGAGTTATGTTTGAGCGTGAGTGAGAGAGAGACGCTTGGTCTCTACAGAGGTACTATTGTTGGTCTATTTAAAGAGATAGTTCACCAAAAATGAACATCCTGTCACTATTTACTCACCCTTGTGTTTTTTTTCAAACCTGTGTGATGTTCTTTCTTCTGCAGAGCAAACAAAAAAAGAAAATTTGTACTACTGTTCTCATGCTGTTTTTGCATTGATAATATCCTCCTGGGACCCAGAAAAAAAAAGTTTTTTTTGAATGTTGTATTTTTTCATGTCATAAATTTTTTTGAGAGCATAAGAAACAATTGGAAAAAAAAAACATTTTTGAAAAATTATATTTTATAATATGTTATGATATGTCCTCTGTAGTTGACACCAGGACCAGGACATAAAATGACATGAAATTGCATGTATAGGCAAAAACAATGGGATTTATTTTTAATTCACCAATCAATTTTTAGGTTTCAGGATTTTTTTTAAACACATTTTGTTTAAAGATGAAATTCTGAACTATGTTATGAAAGATATAATGAAATGCATTGATATACCATTTTACTTTATGCAATATGTGGATAAAATTACCATACTTGGATTTTCCCATTCAATACAATGTATCTATACACTGCATCTAATTTGCATATTAATGTGTTCTTGGTGCAACATGTAATGAAAAAAATAAGTGTAATAATGGGAGTAATAATTGGCAACATTTTCATAATAATATCTAATATTTCATAGGAATATTGATATGCAATTTATTTCCCTATTCACTTGTTATGTCTCCAAAATGCCTGATAAACATGACTTAAGTCCTGGCGTCTCTACAGTGGACATTTATGAAATCAATGCCGTTTTGTTACAGAAAGTTATATTTTGATTAGAAACGCCCTTAACATTTTCCTGAGATGTTGATTTATAACAAACAATTTGAAAATTAATTAGATTTAAATTATAATAAAAAAATATTATCATATTTCCATAAGAGTGCTGAACATTAATGTCAGCCGTTTTTAAAGACCAAGAAGAAGTTGTTGTCCTGGTGAAACCTCCAAACATTTGGCATTGCTCTTTACAGGACATCCAGACTATGACATGTGACATGTATGATGTCAGAGAATCACTAAACTATAATGTCCACTACAGTGGACAAAAGTTTATTTGTGGGTCCCAGGAGGATAAATGGGAACGTAAGCTTTTAAGCTCCAAAAAGGAGACAAAAACTACATTAAAATATCAAAAAAGTGGTACATACAACCCATGTAAATACTGCAAAAAAAATTAAAATGCGCATGTTGCAAAAATCCGGCGGTGCACGTTCATTATGCGCAAACTCTTCTGATGCCCAAATTCGTGTCAATTCCCGTTTTTGCATTGACAGTAAATGGGAACGTAAGCTTTTAAGCTCCAAAAGGACACAAAAACGACATTAAAATATCATAAAAGTGATACATACAACCCACCGACTATATTCCAAGACTTTTAAAGCCATTACAGCAGCTTTTATTTGGCGTGTTCATGAGATGTCAGATTCATGAACAAATCATTCTTTCAAGGAATCAGTTGGTCCAATTTACAAAACAAATGATTCCTTAATGAATCAGACTGATCTGGAGTTCAACACACTGACCAATAATCCAGTTAACAATTCCCATACAACACTACTGTATGACTTGGGATATAGAGGTGTAAAGAGTACCTAAAAACCATACTTGAGTAAAAGTACAGATCCCTTACAGAGAAAATGACTCCAACACAAGCTACAAGTCACCAATTCCAATACGACTTGAGCAAAAGTCTTAGAGTATCTGATTTTAACAGTAAGTATTTTACTCGTACTGAATGTAGGCTGAAAGATGCACTAGTGCTCAACACCTAAGAAACATGCCAGTGAAAAGAAGAAACTATTGATTTGTCAGATTAGGAATCATGTTTATTTTCTAAAATCAAAATACAAACAACACAACAGCATCTTAAACATCTACAAACTCACAAGTCTCAGTTAAGCTCAAGTGCACAAAAAGGCCATAACTAAACCAATATCTTTTAAAAAGGTCTTGTCAATATAGAGCAGGGGTCTCCAAACTCGGTCCTGGAGGGCCACTGCCCTGCAGAGTTTAACTCCAACCCCAATTAAACACACCTGAACCAGCGAATCAGTGTCTAACAAGGCCCTAGTAATGGTGCGTTCACACCGGACGCGATTCGCGCGAGTGATTTACATGTTAAGTCAATGCAGAGACGCGAAATGGCATTCTGCGGCGCGTTTCGCGCGATTGAGGCGGCGCGAAGGAAGCGAATTGAGCGTTTTGAACGCGCGATTCGCGCGAATCGCTCAAGTTGAAAAATCGGAACTTTGGCGGATATTTCGCGCCGCGTTAACCAATCAGGAGCTTGCTCTAGTAGTGACAACAATGAGGAGAAAATCTGTATATTAGTATCTGGTTCAGACAATATGATTATAAGACAATATGATTAAATGACATGAAACACAACCCAGTCTCTTTTTGTTAAATGCAAGTTTATGTATGATCAATAATACAAAAGTATCCGTAATGTATAACAAGCTATACCTAAAATAAAGCAAACAATGCAGTCAAACATTCAAAGTCAGTGCTAGTAAGCTAACGTTACAACTGCAATGTACAGTTATAGCCTAAAAATATAAAGTAATGAAACTTATCTTTGCCCTCAGCCTTAACGATTTGCCAGGGAACAAATTATAGATCCATGAGACCAAAGATCTGCCGTTACAAGACGAATTATAGCTCGAGACACCACAGAGACATCAGAGCCAGCGGCAGACGGCAGAAGGACTGGCCGAGGAAAGGTTGCTCTCGCCGGCTTTGACGAGTGCTGAGCACCGCTGATCCACTGGAGCTCACAACTCCGAAAACGCCAGATAAAATGTTCAAATAGGCACTCTTTATATAAATAAACCACACATTTGAGCTTTAAACAACTACATTATCGACTGAAAAAGTCTTAAAACTAAGTTTTGTCACACATTAACAGTAGATTTTAACAAAAAAAAGACGTGTAAACACAGCCCATGTCAGCCATTTCTCAACGAGACGAGCCGCTGGCAGAAGCCCCGCCCATGACGCGAATTTGCGTCTGTTGTGCAGTGAATGTCACGCGCGATTTGCGCGAGTAAACTCAAAATGTACACGCGTCCACCTTCGCGCGAATCGCGTCCGGTGTGAACGCCACATAAGTCAGGTATGTTTAATTGGGGTTGGAGTTAAACTCTGCAGGACAGCGGCCCTCCAGGACCGAGTTTGGAGACCCCTGATATAGAGGATAAATAAAATAATGTTAAAGGATTAGTTCACTTCAAAATGAACATTTCCTGATGATTTCCTCACCCCCATCTCATCCAAAATGTTCATGTCTTTCTTTCTTCAGTTGAAAAGATTAAGTTTTTTGAGGAAAACATTCCGGGATTTTTCTGCACATAATGGACTTCAATGGGAACCAACGGTTGAAGGTCCAAATCAATGCAGTTTCAAAGGAAGGGCTTCAGAGGCTCTGAGCGATCCCAGACGAGGAATAAAGTCTGATCAAGACAAACCATCCGACATTTTCTTAAAAAAAATAAAAAGTATATACTTTTTACCCTAAATTGCTCATCTTGCGCTGCTCTGCGACGTGCCAAGGATTGTGTAATCAGAATGTCAGAAAGGTCACGCTAGACGTAGGCAGAAGTACCGCCCTCTGTTTACAAGAGCATGAGCGAAGACTAATACAAACATCCTTTAGCAAAAAAAGGTACAAGAGCGATGTCAGACGATTTTGAAGTTGAAGATGGAGTGTTTTTGGCCGAACAGGAGCTCAGCTCAGCTTCACGGCTGAGGCACAAATAAACTATTAACGTAAAGCTTTTACTCTACAACACAAAAGGCACATCCACTTTAATAAAAAAGGAATATTTATTAAACAAGCCAGATCAAGAGCAGAAACGAAATAAAGTGCATAACTGAAAAATAAAGCATAGGCTCAAAACAAAAACAAACAGTGCATCGCACATTAGGCTCCAAATAAAACATAAAATAATAAAGTGCCCAAATCCAATAAATAATTCTAGAAATAAATTTGCAGTTTGCACAATAATAAAAGGGACGGGGCAACTCAAAACAGACGGGGCAACCTAACGCTTTCGCTGATATGACATGTTTGTTGTCGAGCTGTGATATGCAAACTGTTGCTTGCAAAATTTGCATTCGACTTTTTTCCCATTTTCTATTTTAAAAAAATGCTGCCACACTGCCAATGTCTTTGTTGACATGGTAGAAGAGGACTGACTAGGAAAACGCTCTCACAATTAAATAAATGATATACAGCAAAGTAGCATACTTCAGCCTGTCTCTTCTCCAGTGGGTTGGGCTAATCTAAAAGAAGTGAAAACAAGGGGGTGTTCTGAAGACAGACTCTGAAAACACCCCCATTAGCAATCCGTGCTTTCCACCTGATCAAATGAAGTTGAACGCGGCAAAACTGATGAAATGAACGTGGCAAAAAATCTGAATTTTGGTAACTGCATTACTCAACACAAATGTATTGGAGTAAAAAGTACATTTACTCATTCATAAATGTACTCAAGTAGAGAGTAAAAGTTGCTAATATCTCTGATACTCAAAGATACTTAAGATATTTAAGTACATTCACTAAAATACTTCACACCACTGCAAATGTACTACTTTAATGATACTTTTATGGTGCTTTGAGTCCTTTTTGAAGATGAAAAGCTTCAGTCGTTGTTAATTCTACATGGAAAAGAGTGACTTGGACAGTCAGAATTCTCCTTGTTAGCTATACCGGATTGAAGATGCAACAGTACTGAAGTGCCACAAGCGAAGAACCAACACACTCCAAATTAGACCAACTGTACATTGTTATAATCGATCAAGGCACCATCTATACCCCAACCACTCCAAAGGAATCGGGAAAAACATGAATGTCATGAAAGGGAACACAGATGTCCTGAAATCTAGCGGAGTTAGCACAGATACAATGGCTGCAGCCAAATCTAAATTCTGGCAGTGTGCATTAGCACGCGGTCCCACGAGGCTCAGCTGGAGCACAACCAATCACATTCTGCACCCTTCTTATTATCTCCCTAAACATCTGCCCCACGCCTCTACGGGACTCAGAAAAGAGAGGAGCCGTTTGATTAATGATTGAGAATCGCTCTCCTGAATCGTTAAACACATCTGCATCAGCTTGTTTCACAAAGAGCAGGATTCTGTGTGGATGCCTGACCCGAATCTGCTTTAAAGAAAATCATTTGAATCTGAATAAATATGATTTCTGAAGGATCATGTGACACTGAAGACTGGAGTGATGATGATGAAAATTCAGCTTTGCCATCACAGGAATAAATTACATTTTAAAATATATTCAAATTGAAAACAGTTTATTTTAATTATTCACAATTTTAAATTTTTTACTGTATTTCTGATCAAATAAATGCAGTCTTTGTGACTTCACATACTTTTAAACAACAGGTTTACATGCATCAAAGGTCAAAAAACACTTTAATTTTCTCATAATATACAGTGAGTGCACATCACCACAATGTTCAGTGATTCTCAAACGACTCGATGGATGAACCAGTCTCTCTAAATCCCTCCTTTCCGTGAGCCTACTCTGCCCTGATCTATTGTGATTGGTCTACTCTGCCCTGATCTATTGTGATTGGTCTACTCTGCCCTGATCTATTGTGATTGGTCTACTCTGCCCTGATCTATTGTGATTGGTCTACTCTGCCCTGATCTATTGTGATTGGTCTACTCTGCCCTGATCTATTGTGATTGGTCTACTCTGCCCTGATCTATTGTGATTGGTCTACTCTGCTCTGATTGGCCAGACGGCCCAGTCTGTTGTGATTGGTCTACTGTGCTCTGATTGGCCAGACGGCCCAGTCTGTTGTGATTGGTCTACTCTGCTCTGATTGGCCAGATGGCCCAGTCTGTTGTGATTGGTCTACTCTGCTCTGATTGGCCAGATGGCCCAGTCTGTTACTGGGGGTTTTGGTTTCCTTGCCACTGTTGCCTATGGCTTGGCGTGCTCAGTTGGGGACACTAAATTTTTCAACTTAATATCCAAATAAATCTAATTATTAAACTAAATTAACCAAATAAACTAAATGACTGATCTAAAGCCCACACTGTCACTGTATGATAATTGAAATGAACTGATGACATCACCGTTTTCTCCAGAATGGCTAGACAGCTGAATAAAATTATGCTGCATTATTTTCCTGTTTAACACTGTAAAGCTGCTTTGAAACAATCTGCATTGTTAAAAGCGCTATATAAATAAAGTTGACTTGACTTGATTTACGATTGGTCTACTCTGCTCTGATTGGCCAGATGACCCAGTCTGTTACGATTGGTCTACTCTGCTCTGATTGGCCAGATGACCCAGTCTGTTACGATTGGTCTACCGCTTACAGCGGAAATTAACGGCTATTATTAACTGTTTTACAGCTGCATCCAGAGGCTTCCTCAGTGATTGCACACACTGTAAAAACAGTAACAATGATGTCAATTTTACCATATCAGTCCGAGAGCGAGTCCAATGATGAAACATTGGAAGAACTAGTTATTCAACCCGAATCTCCACCGCCAAGACGACTTGAGCAGGAGTTTCTCAGTGATACGCTACTCAGTTTGAGGTACATCATGAGATGTCGAAACTGTAATTCCTCACTATCAGCATTACCAATTGTATGTACATCAACAAACCGATGTGTGTGTATTTCAAATTAATTGCAGGAATCTAATTCACATGCAGGAACTGTATCAATAATAGGACAAACGTTAGCCCAGCGCTAACGTGAATGACTGATGGAACATTAAAGTTTGCAAAGCAAATCTTACTCCATCCTGTATCTTTATTCAAAGTTGTAAGAACGACAGACATCTGCATTAATAGACAGTTTGTTTTAGGTAATTGTGGCCCAGAGATGAAGACAGTACCAATGTGAGTTAACCGGAAAATTAGGCCGAAACTAGGGCTGGACGATTGATCGAAAACTAATCGAAACCAAAATTTAGAACCACTAACTGACGTAATTTTCCCATGTCGGTTATTTCGGTTTTAGTTACGTGACTCCACCCCGTCATCAAGTGCAGTTTGCAGGCACACGGAAAGACGCAGGAGCAGTTATCTTTGTTTATAGATGCTCAGAATTACTACTGTAATTGCATGTTTTACACAGTTTATACACTCAAGTTAATCAACATTCTTATATGCGCTGATACACATACAGAGATGGCGAAGCCAGATCACTTTCACTTGCGTCCTCATGAAGTTTGTCAATTAAATGCGTTTAAAGGCTTGCTAGTTTGAACATTAAAGCGTTTGTGCACTATTCAAGAACAACGTTATGGAAAACTTCTCCTTTCAAGGCTCATGAGATGTTTTCTGTGAGACAGAGAGCCACGTCGTGTCTCTGATAATGCGCACCAGATCACGTTCACTTGCGTCCTCACAAAGCTTTGTCATTTGTATGTGTTTTAAGGCCTGCCAGTTTGAACATTGAAGCGATTTTAGACCATCAGATGTGTATTATGTTGAACTAATGCCTGATATATTGTGACACACACACTCAGACAGTAGCTCGCACATCACGTGAATATCGCACGCAGAGCGAGCACAGAAACTCATTGTCAACGCCGTCCTGTGATTTATCACTAAAGTAGCTTAGAAACTCAACCGTTATATATTTTGATACCTTTGAAGTACAAACCACAGCTTCATAATGAATAGAGATGGTATGACTAATTCACACACACAATCACTCTCTAATTAATGCATTCAAATAAATGTAATGTAGGCCTATATATGGCCTGTGTTAATATATCTGATGTACAGCAAGCAGAAATCTGCCCCTATAGACAGTAGCCACATTTACATGCGCACTTTTTTTTCATTCCGATTAAAATTATTGAAATTGAAAGATTCGGTGGACTGTTTACATGAGACGTTATCTAAACCGATCTGGTGTTTACATGTGCTGACTTTCAGTCGGGATCATTTTGTGACATTCGTTACGTATCGTGGGTCAATAGTTCTGTGTTGGTAGTTTTTATATTTATTTATTTTTCTGTGGGCGGACATGCAGTAGCTTAACCTAATTTATGTCCTATACAATGGCTATTTCAACAGCTGTGAATGATGAATGCGGAATCAAAAATGAATTCAATTCATTTATTTTGAAAAACACAAAATTAACAATAAAATGCACTCAAATTATTATTAAAAACATAGGATATACGGTGAAACATGAATGAAGCATTCAAGACGTGCTTAGCATCATCTACTAAACATATATATTTCAGATGATTAACCCTCAGAGCCCGACGGCATCGCCCACGACGTCACACGGCACCTCCGATAAATATCTATATTATTTCATGAAACTTTTATCGATTTTCTTACCGTTTTTTCCAGCAGAAAGCTAACGAGCTAGCCATCACGGGGGTGTCTTTGGTGTCTTTGTAGCCTTTACAGAAGGTTTTCTATCCAGCCTGGAACATGTGCATCTTTTTGGAGTTGTTCAGCAATAAATCAAAACGCTTACATCCAAGATATATCCACTTGATGTCCATAATTTATAAATTTTCCGTCATTTTTGCCGCTAGTGCGATGCTAGCTGCCATTTTGGATGAGGGTTTGACCAATGACAGGCTGATCCGTCATCCACGTTGGTGTGCGTCATTACGCATGAACCACAGCTCTTTTATTGTGAAGAGAGAGAGACGCACGACTAGTGTTGAGGATAGAGAGAGAGAGAGACGCGCTGCAGTTTTGAGTAGTTTTGTGGATAAAGTTTGAGGAAAAAGTTTGAGGAGAAAGTTTGAAGAGAAGTTCCTGATAGGAACTGTTTTGAGGCTTGGCACCAGTAAATATCCAAAATCCAAAGAGGCCAAAAGCGCCTGGACTTTTTTTGGAAAAATGTAAATAGTTTTGGTTCTGTATAAGTTATCATGTTTATTCCTGAGTTCCAGGACTCTAAAGACTTGAACAAACTGTTTTCCAGAGGAAATATGCTTAGCTTTTATTTATTTGTGTGTGTTTTCAATAAATATTTGAGTGATTCAATTTCCGTTTTATGTTTTCATTTGTCTTTATGGTCCCATAACTTATTTTACATTCAGGTGACATCAATGCAACACAAATATACTGACAGAGCAACTTGTCTTGAAAAAAAAGAGGTGTGTCAATTGTCTGTGCACAACAGGGTTGATGTTTTACAAGCTTTTTTAGTAAATAACACCAGGCGGAAAATTAATTGTAAAAATACCCTTAGGTCTTAAAGGGTTAAGGAAAGATACCATAATCACAAAGGTATAAATATTAACAAAACTAATTAAAGTAGACTGTGGGTAATGTTACTTAACCAATTTGAAGCAATTGTTATTTTTTTTATTATAGCTAACTTAACTGACGAGAAACCGTTCCCCGTTGAAATGGCAACTCTCAACGGCCACCAGGACTTGTACAGTTTTATAAAAGCTATTTATTATTTGTCATAAAGTGTAAGAATCACCTCAGAAAAAGAAATTATTCTGTCACTACTGTCAGGCGCAGTTGAAGCCTAGGACAAACGCTGTCAAGATGAGATGGTGTAGCCAGGCTATGTCTGTGTCATTATTCCAGCATCATGTTCATAACATGTTACGAAATAAAAAGTTTAATACCTCAGAAAAATGAACTTTCCTCTCTTGTCAACATTAGCCTGGTGTGAGCGCGGCGCGCGCTCTTCAGTTGAGGAGGCGCGCGCTGTATATCACGTCAAAGAAAGACGTGCACTCAAAGTAATCGGATCAGGTCGTTTACATGGTGGAATTTTTCGTTTGATCGGTTCATGAAAAGGTTTATCCCACCCCTCTCAAACCCATTACAATTTCATTCGGGTTGGCCATTTTTATTCCGATTGAGGTGTTTATATGGAGTATTTTTATTCGGATTGGACTTTTAAACCGATTACAGTGCTCCATGTAAACACACCTAGTAACTGCTGAAAGTGAACCGTTTCCTTCAAGTATTTTAAAATCACAAAGAAATGCACTTTTTCATTAGAAAAAAATATCCCACCTTTAATAGTAGAAAATATTTACAGTACAAACCTTATCAGTGAACTTTGAGAAAGAAAATCAAAAAATCGTTCATTCATCGTAATCGAGGTAAAATGTTAAATTAATCATGATTTTTATTTTTGGTCAAATCGTTACAGCCCTAGTCGAAAGTATACTTTGTTTTTTACGTGCACACAAGCGTTTTGCTTTACAACTGAAATACTCATGTGCTTCTGCATTCAGCAGCCAATCAGTGAAGGTTATCCGTTTTCATTTCGCAGGTTATCCATAATTGATTTCAGATGAACTGTGTTGATTTGCTCCACTCTTAAACCAGATCAAACTCGGCTAGACTGAAATCCTTGAATACAGTGTAGGACTTTTGCAGCTAATCTAACTAGGGTCAGGCCATAATTGGACCGCCTCCATGCCTGACCTCAATTTCTCACTACTTAAAAGGTCAGGCTTCAGGGAGACAATGTCTTTCTGCCTTGGTCTCTTGCTGGCAACATAGAAATGAAGAACAGAACTCGAGGACATGAGAAGAAGAAAAAAATCAATTATGAATTTGCATTAATTTTGGATTGTAGGCTATACGGATAAACATCTACTGTAAGTACCATCTGTTCACGATATTCATTAAAAATCTAGCAGGACAGTCACGGTCACCCTACATAAAAAAATGAACATTCGGCTATACATTAAATCACTCCTTTTGTTTTTCACAGAAGAAAGACAATCACAGGTTTGGAAAGACATGAGGGCGATTAAACAGAATGGTGAAGGATCCCTTTAAAAAAGTATGACCCATGAAGGATAGACAAATAAAATGGACAAAGGACAAATGCGGTTTGTGAGAAAACGAAAATGGACATCAACCTAGTGAAGCATTGTTTTTGCCTGTCTGTTGGTTTTTATTCAGCTATAAACTTAATGTACCATGTAAACACAGGAACATACTAAAGCAGCTTGTTGACTAGCGCATGATCAAATATAAATATTTTCTTTTTCAAGGATACTGTCTATTAAATGTGGAAAATATCACATCAACAGTAAAGAGTCCTACAAATATATATCATGCATTACCAGAGCAGCGGGCCAAGTTTACAGAAGCACATTTTTTCCTCATCTGTCGGCTCCTTGGAGCGTAACACTCACTCTCGTAAACTGCTGTCAAAACAGTTCCTGCCTTAAAGAGCCCCAGACGGGGAGGGCAGGCAATTAAAGAATTAGACCTTAATATTTCTGACGGTCTTTAGTCTGCAACTGCTAATAGAATTGTGCATTTAAACGCGAGTAAGCTTTAGGATGAGCTTTCTTGATTTGTGTTGCCTATGCGCTTAACTTTAATTACAAATCCCATTAGTCTTAAAAACGGTGCATTACACTGGCAATTTGATAAACAGATGGCATGACTCCCTACCTCACATTCAGCACAACACTCCACTTTGAATATGGGGAAAACATCATTACTTTCACTTAGGAGCCCTTGCCCACTAAAATGAGCCAATTACCAAAAAAGACTCTTGATCATTTTAGCTGTTTGTCCTTCAAAAGACATACAAGCCAGCCAGCAATTTGCATTCCTCCTCTGGGTGCGTGTGTGTGATGTGCACGACGATAAGCTGGATATGTGCCTTGATATTCTCTATAGGATGTGGAAATATCTTACTATTTTTCAAAGAAAACGTCCCACTTTATATTAGGTGGTCTTAACTAGTATGTACTTACATCAAAACCTAAGTATAATGTATTTATTGTGTTTGTATTGTATTGCAAAACACTGATATTGAGGTGGGATACGGGTAAAGTTAGGGACAGGTGTGGTGGTGTGGGTAAGTTTAAGGGTAAAGTTAGGGACAGGTGTGGTGGTGTGGGTAAGTTTAAGGTAAAGTTAGGGACAGGTGTGGTGGTGTGGGTAAGTTTAAGGTAAAGTTAGGGACAGGTGTGGTGGTGTGGGTAAGTTTAAGGTAAAGTTAGGGACAGGTGTGGTGGTGTGGGTAAGTTTAAGGTAAAGTTAGGGACAGGTGTGGTGGTGTGGGTAAGTTTAAGGTAAAGTTAGGGACAGGTGTGGTGGTGTGGGTAAGTTTAAGGGTAAAGTTAGGGACAGGTGTGGTGGTGTGGGTAAGTTTAAGGTAAAGTTAGGGACAGGTGTGGTGGTGTGGGTAAGTTTAAGGGTAAAGTTAGGGACAGGTGTGGTGGTGTGGGTAAGTTTAAGGGTAAAGTTAGGGACAGGTGTGGTGGTGTGGGTAAGTTTAAGGTTAAGTTAAGGACAGGTGTGATGGTGTGGGTAAGTTTAAGGGTAAAGTTAGAGACAGGTGTGGTGGTGTGGGTAAGTTTAAGGGTAAAGTTAGGGACAGGTGTGGTGGTGTGGGTAAGTTTAAGGGTAAAGTTAGGGACAGGTGTGGTGGTGTGGGTAAGTTTAAGGTAAAGTTAGGGACAGGTGTGGTGGTGTGGGTAAGTTTAAGGGTAAAGTTAGGGACAGGTGTGGTGGTGTGGGTAAGTTTAAGGTAAAGTTAGGGACAGGTGTGGTGGTGTGGGTAAGTTTAAGGGTAAAGTTAGGGACAGGTGTGGTGGTGTGGGTAAGTTTAAGGGTAGAGTTAGGGACAGGTGTGGTGGTGTGGGTAAGTTTAAGGGTAAAGTTAGGGACAGGTGTGGTGGTGTGGGTAAGTTTAAGGTAAAGTTAGGGACATGTGTGGTGGTGTAGGTAAGTTTAAGGGTTAAGTTAGAGACAGGAGTGGTGGTGTGGGTAAGTTTAAGGGTAAAGTTAGGGACAGGTGTGGTGGTGTGGGTAAGTTTAAGGGTAAAGTTAGGGACAGGTGTGGTGGTGTGGGTAAGTTTAAGGTAAAGTTAGGGACATGTGTGGTGGTGTAGGTAAGTTTAAGGGTTAAGTTAGAGACAGGAGTGGTGGTGTGGGTAAGTTTAAGGGTAAAGTTAGAGACAGGTGTGGTGGTGTGGGTAAGTTTAAGGGTAAAGTTGGAGACAGGTGTGGTGGTGTGGGTAAGTTTAAGGGTAAAGTTAGGGACAGGTGTGATGGTGTGGGTACGTTTAAGGGTAAAGTTAGGGACAGGTGTGGTGGTTTGGGTAAGTTTAAGGGTAAAGTTAGGAACAGGTGTGGTGGTGTGGGTAAGTTTAAGGGTAAAGTTAGGGACAGGTGTGGTGGTGTGGGTAAGTTTAAGGGTAAAGTTAGAGACAGGTCTGGTGGTGTGGGTAAGTTTAAGGGTAAAGTTAGGAACAGGTGTGGTGGTGTGGGTAAGTTTAAGGGTAAAGTTAGGGACAGGTGTGGTGGTGTGGGTAAGTTTAAGGTAAAGTTAGGGACAGGTGTGGTGGTGTGGGTAAGTTTAAGGTAAAGTTAGGGACAGGTGTGGCGGTGTGGGTAAGTTTAAGGGTAAAGTTAAGGACAGGTGTGGTGGTGAGGGTAAGTTTAAGGGTAAAGTTAGGGACAGGTGTGGTGGTGTGGGTAAGTTTAAGGTAAACTTAGGGACAGGTGCGGTGGTGTGGGTAAGTTTAAGGTAAAGTTAGGGACAGGTGTGGTGGTGTGGGTAAGTTTAAGGTAAAGTTAGGGACAGGTGCGGTGGTGTGGGTAAGTTTAAGGTAAAGTTAGGGACAGGTGTGGTGGTGTGGGTAAGTTTAAGGTAAAGTTAGGGACAGGTGTGGTGGTTTGGGTAAGTTTAAGGTAAAGTTAAGGACAGGTGTGGTGGTGTGGGTAAGTTTAAGGGTAAAGTTAGGGACAGGTGTGGTGATGTGAGTAAGTTTAAGGGTAAAGTTAGGGACAGGTGTGGTGGTGTGGGTAAGTTTAAGGGTAAAGTTAGGGACAGGTGTGGTGGTGTGGGTAAGTTTAAGGGTAAAGTTAAGGACAGGTGTGGTGGTGTGGGTAAGTTTAAGGGTAAAGTTATGGACAGGTGTGGTGGTGTGGGTAAGTTTAAGGTAAAGTTAGGGACAGGTGTGGTGGTGTGGGTAAGTTTAAGGGTAAAGTTAGGGACAGGTGTGGTGGTGTGGGTAAGTTTAAGGTAAAGTTAGGGACAGGTGTGGTGGTGTGGGTAAGTTTAAGGGTAAAGTTAGGGACAGGTGTGGTGGTGTGGGTAAGTTTAAGGTAAAGTTAGGGACAGGTGTGGTGGTGTGGGTAAGTTTAAGGTAAAGTTAGGGACAGGTGCGGTGGTGTGGGTAAGTTTAAGGTAAAGTTAGGGACAGGTGTGGTGGTGTGGGTAAGTTTAAGGTAAAGTTAGGGACAGGTGCGGTGGTGTGGGTAAGTTTAAGGTAAAGTTAAGGACAGGTGTGGTGGTGTGGGTAAGTTTA